>NC_074687.1:38078711-38425211 GCF_029448725.1 Salvelinus fontinalis | reverse complement strand
CATATTGGTTATTGCTGGTGAGAGTTTTTGTTGATGCCTCTTGCAACATGCTACTTCATAGACATTCCGGATGGTGGAGTATGAGGATGAGCTTGACCTTCTGGCTGTTGTGGAGGTGACCCACAGAGAGGATGAGGGGAAGGCCCACGTCAGACTCCATGACAACAACACTGGAGCGTTACTGAAGAGGGTTCCACTTGTGGAGTCATGGGATGTGGTTAGTGCTTTAGAATATTGTGTAAATGTAGCCTGATCTGCCATCCTGACTGCTGCACTCTCATTTTGTTTAAACAGAATGTAAGCTTGCAAGATCACAATGGTCGAACGAGGCTAGTGTAAAGGAAGAAAATGTGGGAAATCTCTCCTTTTCAAGTCATTTATTAATGTATTGTCTTTTCTTGTTTCAGACTTACAGCCACGAGCTGTTCTTTGACAGAGATACAATTGTTCATATTGAACAGACGAAGAACAATAACTTCTGCTGCCATGTCTACAAAATCAGTCGTGGACAAGCAGATGAGTGAAGTTGAGACATTCTTTAGCAGTTGAGACATTCCTTCCAATTGCTAATGATGTTAGTCAAAAAGATTCCTCAAGTAAATAGCCCCGTTGAATGTGTTTTTCTAGTTATTTTTTACACTTTCTTTCCCAATAACATGACATGTTGTCATTCTGTTAATTTGAAGATGTTGTTGGTACTCTAATAATGTGTCTTAAATAGTTCTTCCAATACAACTGTTGGTTGTACTGGGCTACTTCTGCATTTTATTTTTAGGACATATGAATTAAATCACAAAATGTCTAAATTGACTGATAAAATTAGTTGTACATGTTTGATCATCAAAGAAGAGCTGTGAATGTAGGTTCTCTGATATTTTTTTTAGCCGCATGTAAGCACATTCCCGCCACCCAAAAATAAAAATAAATGTCAAGATGCATGGAAGTCAAACATTTTATATACTCAAAATGGAGGATATGTTTCTTCTTTGCCATGATCAGCAGAGCAAAGCCGCTGGCAAATGTGTGGCATGTTGGAATTTGCCCCAGCACTTTTGATTCGGCTTCATAAAAAATATTGACACAAAGCGTTGAAAAGAGGGACAAAGTATTGTTCTTTAGACTGATTTGCCTCATGATTTGTCAACTCGTGCACAATTCATCTGTGCTTTAGTCTGGTCAACTGTAGCCTAACCACAGCTGCAGGTAGCCTAGAGAAGCCTATGCGCTCTGATCCCCTCTGGCCAAGGGAAACGAAGCGGTAACGTCATGTATTTATAGCCTAAGCTATGTATTTATAGTCTAAAATAGGCCCATTTATTTGTTTGACTTCCTATCCACAATGATTGACTGGAATTAATCAACACAATAGCGAAGACATACTGTGTGAGTAACTAATTACAGATGCAAAGGCCTACATAATGCAACCCTGCATGAAGCAAGCTCAGCCCTGTTTGTTATATTGTCTAATTGCAGTTTTTGTGTAAATAAGTACTCCCTAGAGCCAGGAGTTTTTAATAACATATACCCTGATTTAGAACAACTCTGGTCCCGTAACAGCCCATATAAAACCGTTTTAAGAGCTGATTTTACTTTATTACTATTTTTTGTTTTATTTTTAACGCCTTGCACTGCCGCCCTTTTGTATTATTTTGGGCATGGATTAAATTAAGTATATTATTTTTGCATCTTGGCCTCCTTTGGTTATTCCTTTTCATGGTTTGTGTGCAAGTACCTTTTGAACTCTGTCATACACTGGTCTACAACTAGGGGCAAGAGTTTTACCTGGTTAGGTAAACCCTCCAGATCAGGAAAACAATCCCACCACTGGCTTTAGGACCTGTGGTGCCACCTCTGAAATCACCACACAATGCTACAAATGGGGAAGACCATAATCATAGGATATGTTATCTCAACATTTCGACTTAGTATCTAGAAATGTTTACTTGCATATCTCGTCATTTCGAATACATATCTCAAAATCTTTACTTGCATACCATGAAATTTCGAGTTAATATCGACATAAAAAATATTTTAAGAAATGGTGGCGGGAATGGGCTTCCATAATAACTTGTGTCTTGCGCTTTTGTAACAACCTGCGGTTACAAAACTGGTAGTTAAAAACATTCAGGCTTTCTGTTATGAAGAGTCATGACCCATCCCCCCTGAGTAACCTCTTGAAATTCCTCTAGTCCAGTGTTGAAGTGCGTTCGTCGGAGATGGCGATGGAGAATTTCAAGCAGTTCCTGTTCGCGCTGTCGGCCGCTGTATCCGTTGGTTTTGTGTCGATAATTTTTGTTTTGAGATGGGTATTCTACTTCAAGGAAGGTTTAGCATGGGATGGAGGATTTGCGGAATTCAATTGGCACCCTGTTTTAATCGTTACCGGGTTCATTTTTATGCAGGGAATTGGTGAGAAGTTTGTTTTTCTCTCTTCTGTACATAACGTTACATAATTCAGTCAAATCTGAAGCGATGGATGTCTGTCAATACTTTAAAAAGTTAAGTTATTTCAACAAGTAGTGAAGTTTGGGAATGAATCAATCTTGGAACAGATTAGTATGCTATGCAAGGCTGTAATGTCAGGGGCTAACGTTACTGTTATTGAACGAAATATACATTGTTATGAAACGTGTCAATGTTTAGAAGAAATAGCCTGTTATCGACTTTTTTTGCAAACAAATGTTAGGTGCTCTATGGTAATTTGTTACCCTTATGCATTTCGGAGTAAAGTTACTGACTGAGTAGCCTAAAACAATAGCACCCTTTGATAATTTACAAAAGTACATTCCAGAATCATTTGCATTATTTCACGTGAAGTACCTCCTTTAGTGTAGCCTAATTAACTTGAATGACACAGCAACTTTGATTGGTATGCACTTACATTAGTTAAAAAGAAGTATTAGTTAAAAAGAAGTATATAAGTATACCTCATAGCGATTCTGTCAAAACAGGATTTTGCAAATTTGGTATTTATAGCAGGAATTGCTCATCCCTGAGGGTGCATTATTCCCATTCAATTACGGTGAAGTGAATGCATTTTCATGATTAATAAATTGAATAAGTGTTTTTTTTACTCTGTTTCAGCCATTGTGGTGTATAGGTTGCCATGGACCTGGAAGTGCAGCAAGTTAATGATGAAGTTTATTCATGCTGGCTTAAACATATTGGCCTTCATTTTCGCTGTCATATCTCTGGTAGCAGTATTTGACTTCCACAATGCACAAAACATCCCCAACATGTATAGCCTGCACAGCTGGGTGGGGCTAGCAGCGGTGATACTATATTCACTACAGGTAAGCACACCTCAAATATATAATGTAGTCAGTGCTTGACTTGGACTGAAATAGGTTATTGTACTCATTTTGGCTGCAGGTACTGTTTATATTTAGGGGCAGGAGCTCCACAATACTTTTGAGCTAATATTTTAGAAGAGGAACAGGAGCTCAAGCAGTAGAAAATTTGAGGTGCCGGTACTCTGCTCCGGTGAGCTCCTTCCCAAGTCAAGCACTGAATGTGGGCTAGTATTACGCTATAGAACTCTCCATAATGATTGCTTCATATTATCTATTACATTGTTATAAAGCTTTGCCATAAAGCATTATTCATCTTTTTCCCCCTACTACATAACTAGAGTTCTAAGCATGGATGCTTGTGAATACTGTTTATGAAGTGCATTTATGGCACAGTAGGTATACCACATGCCATTCTTTATTACAATGCTTGACAGAGTTTCCTGATATTTCCTCTTTTACTGAGCAGCTTGTTCTGGGAGTGTGTATATACTTGATACCCATCACCCCGATATACCTGAGAGCAGCATTTATGCCCCTGCACGTCTACAGTGGCCTGTTCATCTTTGCCAGTGTCATAGCCACAGCACTCATGGGCATCACAGAGAAGCTCATTTTTGGCCTGTAAGTGTTACAAGGCAGGAAATACGAGAAATATACTAAACTTGGGTACTTAGAGACCCCATTTCGTAAAATTATATTACAGCTATAGGTAACTCTCTCTTCTTTGTCTCTCAGGAAATATCCCAAGTACAAGGATTCTCCCCCAGAGGCCAACTTTGTGAATGTGCTGGGAGTACTAATAGTAGTTTTTGGCGCAATAATTCTCTGGATCGCTACTCGCCCCTCTTGGAAACGCCCCAGTGAGCAGGTCCTGCGCTCTCTGCCAACTTACAGGGATGGGTCAGCTGGCACCAAAATGGGCACTGCCCTCTCACAACAAACTGACCCGATTGACCCCGAAGGCAATGGAGATGCCAGGAGAAGGAGTGGTAAATTGGAGGACTCAGGACAGGTCAACTGAGTAACATGAAAACCAACTGCTGGTTCTGTGTATTTGTTGGTGCTTTAAAAAGTTGCATGGATCTACTGTTCTGGCAGTCCCAAAGCAAATGTAAACCTTTGTTCCAAATAGCACCTTGAGGAATTGTTCCCAACCATTCCAGAATGTTGACCTTTAAGCAGTTTTTTATTTTGTAATTTTTTACAAATAAATTACACAGCTCAATTTGATATCATTGAATCATGATTTGATAAAGGATTAAACTGGCCTATTGAAGTATAGAAAAATTATAATCAAATACATATTCTTTACATTTGTATAGCTTTTATAACGATTACATACTGTATTCTTCAGTGTTTTTATTTTCATTTAAGGGAGGAATTACAGAACCAACACATCTTTAGGGAAGGGATGTGAGAGGTGAATCCATTATAATCTAAATATATAATGTAATATTACATATAGGCCTACCTAAAGGCAATAATAGGCAAACAAAGTTCCTCATTACTTTGTTCAATGCACTGTGTACCTGGATTTCATACAGTGAGGAATTCATAATTGCTGCATAAAATTAAAGCACATTTTACAAATGATTATGTTATAACATTACCTGAATGTTTTTAGACATGTCTCTATTGCAGCCTATACATTTTTGTTGAATTATGATTAGTAGGTCTATGTTTTTTAAAATATATTTTCTGTAGGGTTAATGGATTGTACACCCTCTTGGATCCAAATCATAGTATTGCGCGCAGATAAATTATCAGGACTAGGATATGCATCTCTCAAATTATCTCTCCACCAACACTTATCTTTATCGGCAGCCACTGGGATCGTACTACCTTGCGTAGATAGTGCTCCCCACTGGCGCAGTAAACTCATTGCAAGCAAATCGGCTGCGGATATCAATCTAGATGTCCCTCCTCGGCATTCGTAATTCCGCATTGGTTGCGTTGGCAAGTTTAGGAAAGGATCCTGGGTTCCTGATTCAAGCGATTGGAAAGCCGAGGAGAAACCAGGTTTGTTACCAAACTACAAGTGAAACGTGGAGCGTACTTTTTTTGTTGTAACATATTGTTGCTAATAAAAACGTGTTGCGATTTAGTCGCCATGCCAGCCCTCTCGTTGTCTTTGTTGACTGGCTAGCAGGCCGAGCTGACTCACTTGCACTTCATTGTGATATAGCTAGCTAGTTGATCATCTTAACGTTACAAGGTAAGCTGAAATAAAACCTTATGTTAAAGAACGGTAGTTATAAAGTGTTTGCGAAATATTCAGCTACCTAATCGATGCTTTCAACTTGAAGAGATCAGGATGCCAAGTCAGTCATCAATTATTTAGCTCGCTAGTTTAAAAATGTTGTCTGTCACTACACACAGTGAGGGGATTCGATTAAGGCCCGGGTTGCCCCGGTGGTGGGAGATTGTTTTGGGTGAAAAGTGATCGTATTCGTTTTGGAACCGAGCTGCCTCCTGGGCTTTCGTCAGCCCTGCTCTGTCTGACGGCGAAGTATGCTAAAAACAAACAAAAGTGACGTAGTTAGGTTAAGCACGTGGAGTAATGAGTTGGATTCTGTGTTCTCTCATGCAAAAGTGGTTACTTTTGATAAAACCGTATTGTATTCGTCACATGCTTCGTTAACAACAGGTGTAGACATATTCCCAATGAAAACTAGTCTGTAAATTCGAACATATATTTTATGGAAAATAGATGTTTAGGAACGGTGCACCATGCTGCCTTGTTGACAACATGACCCGAGCGGCGCAGATGACTGTTTGATTTGAGAATGGCGTTTCTCCCTCACAGTATTTGTCCGTTTTCTTCTCACGGGTTTTAGTCCGGTGCACAGCGGCTCATGTTAATATAACTCCCTCACTGGGTCAGTGGCTGGGTGGGGCCGCAGCTAGTTTACCAACGCGATAAATTGTGTAAGTAAAAAAAAAAAGAACTCAGTTTTTTTCTCATGTGTTGAATTTTTAGAGGGGGTACGAGATATGTACACAATGCTGGCGCACTAGTAGAAGTAAATGTGAAGCAAGAATATGCTGTTCAATACTCATCATGGCTTGACCAGTGTCTGTGGTGGCGGATCGACTCTTGCCAGCATCGCTTATGTTGTAGCTCTAGATGACCTATTCTGTTATTTTAATTATTATAATATTTTTTTCTAAACTAAAGACACTTTTTTTATAAGAGTTAGCTAACTAAAGTCCTTGTATTACCCTGTAGTTAAATACATTTTACTTTTGCAGAAGTCTGCATTCACAATTAACACCTCCTTGAAAAAGCATGTTTTATTGTCTGTTTTTGTCAGCAGAATGCAAATGTATGAGTTAAATAAACACAGCTGCATCAACCACATTGTTATCTCAAGGTTGATCAAATTTCATGTGCAAGGGGTTTCACACTGCGCAGACCATCTTAAAAGGAAGGCTTCTACACATCTATTTCAATATGATAGCTTAGACCTCCATTCATTGTCTTAAATTCTGCAATTAGGACAAATGTCTTGAAGTGGTCTCTGTGTTGGGTGTCGAAAGGGTCAGGTGCTGTGGAGGATGTGAGGGTTGATTAATGCTGTATGCAGAATGATAAAGCCTCTTGAAATTATCAACTTAATCTCTAAGAGCGCACTGTGAAGTTGAGTGGACAAAAGAGCCTTGAATGGGGCTTTGGACCAGAAGAGGGTTTTACAGCCCAGATGGTCAGGACCCTGTTAATGGAAGAGCATCCATCCTTTCTATGCCTGGACAGTAGTGTGCTCTTGAACCAAATTATCTGGGCCCTGCTGAAACTTAATTCATGATAGAAACCTAGCAGTGGTCCCCCTAGTTAAATGGTTTGACCTTGTAGATCAAAGGAGCAGGTGCTATTCTCGTTGATTTGAAACGTTGAAACGAAGGAGTGATCTTATTACACTTTCAGAACAGCTCGTGAAATGTGCTTCTGATCATACTATAGTCTATATTCCAATGTGTGGCCTAACTCGTGGTTATTTGTGAGAGACAAAAAAATAACACCTGTACAAATAATGACAAATCAGACTTCTGTAAAATGTTGTAGGTCACCTATCTTGTTGTTCTGAAGCGTGTTTGTGTCCTACAGTGTTGGCATCATGTCAGACAAAAGCGAGCTAAAAGCGGAGCTTGAAAGGAAGAAGCAACGCCTGGCTCAGATCAGGGAGGAGAAAAAAAGGAAGGAAGATGAGCGCAAAAAGAAAGAGGTTAGTACATGCTTATAGGGACTTTAATTACCCCCTGAACGAGACCTACCAAAATGGCAGTGCGCATTCTGCTCAGTCTCTGAGTAGGTGTATTTGAGTGTAAAGAGGAACAATAGCTTTGATTCCATGGAAAATCTACAGATTCTACGGCTAGACTAATTGTTTTATTAAACTTGCCTAATTTGTTTTATACATTTTATATAACTAGGCAAGTTAACCAGGCAACTAATTCAGACTATCAGACTCGAACGCTCCATCAAACCCTCTATTCCTCATGCTTACAGCCAGGATACTAACCGTGTATCTGCTCTGCTTCTCTCCCAGGCTGACCCGAAGAAAGATGCCGCCCCACTGGATGACTCGGACTTGGAGAAAAAGAGACGTGAGACAGATGCCCTTCTGCAGAGCATGGGCATCACGTCAGCTGATGTTCCTGTTGGTAAGAAACCATGTACCAGCAGATTTTTAACAGATCTCTGCACATTAGCTATTTACAATGAAGTGTATTGTGCCTCTAGTGTAGACCATCTGACTCTTGACATGTGTTTTTCTAAACCGAGATTTATGTGAGAGCACATTGTCACCAAGCTAACAGAAGGGGGCAGAAGTGGTCCATAGTAGATTAATTAATGTTGCCTAATGACTGGCCAGGCCTGTCAATGTGTAAACCAGAATCTTTGCGATAGAAAAGTAGGGAACTGATGCTATGAATGAAATCAGAAAATTAAATAAAATAAATCTAAGGTTTACCAAGGTTCCTTAGAAATGTAAATAGTTTTTAAAAAATGACAGTGACATGATTTAAATACTTGTTTGTATTTTAAAATTTGACAACTCTATTTTTGCCTTAACTTCTCTACCATGTCTCATCCATTTACTTTTGGTATGCTGATGTGTGATTAGTTGTTTGTAATACTATTGGTATTTGTCTTACTGTTGAATTTTCACTTGCATTTTCACAGCATATGGCATGAAATATAACAATTTTTCTTTGTCTTTTCTCTTTTGTGCTGCTCATACTGACTCCTTATTTGCCTTTTTGCATTCCACATTAATATATATATATATATATATTTACCACTGCTGGTACCCCAATACTACGTACTTTTACGCCATTGTGAACAGCCTCTGCGCGTAGTAACAGAGGATACCTGTCTGTTTCACTATCTAGTCCCTCCTCCCATGTCTCCAACCTGCAAATCCGTGGGCACACCAAGCGAGGCAGGGAGCCAAGACTCAGGCGATGGCGCCGTGGGACCCAGGTACAAACACCCACCAGTCTAATGTTTAATGACAAAATGCTTTCATTTCTCTATGCAAAGAGCCTATATCCTCTAAGCACAGTGCAGCGCTGATGTAATTTATGTTGTGATGCGTGCAGGGGCTTTTAATCGCAGGAATGAATGAGGGACTGTCTCTCCTAATGTCTGTGTCATTTTGAAGGATTTGTGTATCACAGGTTTGAGCAGGTCTCTTCTCTATAAATCCATGTCACAGCTGGAACAGGAATCTCGCATCGAGGTTTTTAGTAAGATATTGCTAATGTTCTTACAGTAAAATGTAAACTATTGTTGAGTTAGTTTGACTAAATTGACACATGTGCATTTTGCATTATAAGCTATGCCCATAAACATGTACAGTTTGAGATCACAGTACGGGTGTTCTTCTCAAAGTAACACACAAATGCCCACCAACAACGCTTTGCCATGGTTTTTCATGCAGTCTAAAACCTAGCATGACGCGCTTGTAAAAGTAAACTAGTTTTTGCCGAGCACGAGGTTCCACATTGTTCTAGATTCGTATAGCACTACACAGGGTAAGCTGATGCATTTAAGAGTGTACATTAACAATATCCCATCTGAAGCATGGTGTTGCATGATATAAACAGTACCATTAAAGAGAACGATTACTAGCTCATGCTGAGGGTGTGCATGTTCATTTTGTTTGTGTTCTGTTGCATTAGGATGGTCCTAAATGGACAATAAAACAGCAGGGCTGTGCAATGCCTGGGGGACATCTTAACCCCTAATTAGAGCCCCGGTCCCCCTGCTGAAACTCTAGATCCCCCAGTGTCCCATCAGGGCCAGGGAGCTCTTCCTCCACCCCAAGGCTGTACGTGTTGACTCGTTTCCCTCAGCAGCGTGGCCATTTCCTACACACATGGAGGTCATGTTTTCCCCGCAGGGCGCTCCCTCACATGGGAGTTGAAGCCGTTCGCGTGACACAGTTCAGGCCTCACCAGTCCCTCAGGCTGCCTAATTACACCGTGTCATCACACTCTCAGGACCTGTGTCAACGCATTTTAAACAGATACTGTCCTTGTTTTTTTATGTGGAAGTGCCTACTGGAGGGTTGTTGTGGTAACCTCGTTTTCCCAACCTCTACGTAAAATTATTCACGCAGTGTTTCTGAAATGAAATCCTATGCAGTCAATTGGTTTGTTGCCTGTGTTTTTCAGTGTGGGCATGCTGAGTGTATATGTTCTAACTTGTATCCTCTGGTTTATGCCTGCTTTCTCTCACTAATGCTGCCTTCTTGCTGTGACACTAACCAGGACTCTCCACTGGGACTCTGACCCGTCCACTCTTCAGCTTCACTCTGACTCTGACCTGCGGTATTGGACACTACCTTCTTTTCGACCTCTAGTGTTGTTGCTCTTCTTGACCCTCTCAAAGCCGCCATTTTATATCAGAAGAAAAGTGTGTAGCTTCGGTGGCATCTTTCTTTGACCTACATACACGCTGTTATCTTTCCTTTCCTTCTCCATGAATAAGTGATTATCAGAAGACAAAATCCCCCATCGGTCTTAAAGGCAACTTCAGCTTTGAGGTGCTAATGAAAAGGCGGCAATATGATAGTACCGTTGTGTGCTTTGTCTGGGCTGACCCAGGTTTATGTTATTGTTTCAGCTCTCCTTGGCCCTTCCATGTGTCCTGAAGTTGTGCTCTGCTTTTAGGCGTGGACCTCTGAAGATGGGCATGGCCAAGATCACCCATGTTGACTTCCCTCCAAAAGAGATGGTGTCGTACACCAAGGAGACCCAGACACCTGTGATGACCCAGCAGAAAGAAGGTGAAAGCCTGACTCAACTACTCTAGACTCTTTTAGGAGTTGATATTTTCGGGACACAACTAAAGCTGTGTGTGTGTGTGTGTGTGTGTGTGTGTGTGTGTGTGTGTGTGTGTGTGTGTGTGTGTGTGTGTGTGTGTGTGTGTGTGTGTGTGTGTGTGTGTGTGTGTGTGTGTGTGTGTGTGTGTGTGAGATGTGGCCGGCTGGCCTGTGGGAGCAGGAAGTGAACACAGAGTGGAAATGATCTGGCCTTACCGAGCACAGAGATGAAAGCTGGGGGAAATTGCAGGGGCCCCGAGAAACATAAGAAACCAAAGGAAAGATTAAATTCACACACGTATGCCCACTCCTTTTTCAACTCCCATCCTCAAACCAATAGGGCCTTGCTACAATAAATGTGCAGGTTGAGAGGGCCAGTGCGAATGGGGAAGAAAGGCAGTAGATTGGCTAGATAGGAAGTGCTTTGTGCATGCTCGGCTAATGTATTGGAAGCATGTCAATATGTATGTTATTGTTGCACAGCAGCTTTCATGTGGTTGTCTATGCGTATCTTCAAAAAAAAGCATATTTACTCGTAAAGTCCACATGCGCAATATTGTGATTACGCCCCTCGTTTTTCTTTGCTAAGATGCAGTTCAAACACTCTCTCGGACTGAAATCCATCTTAGTTGTTTACACTGCTTTATCAGCAAGACATGTCAGAGACTACTCTACTGCTATAAAGAGGGGCAATGTAACCTAGCTGTTTAAAAATATATATATATTTATACAGTGAGTGACTTTAAAAAAATTCTGATTGAGGATTTGTGTCCGTAGAAGTTTTGGTTGGTGAACAAAAGGTTTATTCCCTGCACGGGCTAGTTGTCTTTGTGCTTGTGAAGCAACTCTTCTAAGTTCCCACTTCAAACTGCATAGAACCAAGTTAGTTCCCTATCATTTCAATCTCCCGTGGAAACTAGCCAGATGACTTGTAGTGATTTGTCATTGAGGATTGTGAATTGCCTGCAGTCTGGCTGTGAACAAGTTGTGTGACTCTGGGGGAAAAACAACCAGACCCAGTGAAGAATGAAGAGTGGAGCTCTCTCTGTCTGTTCTGTTCCTTGGAGGCATAGGGACTCTCTCTCTAGGGCATTGTAACACTGTGTTAAACAAGGATGGTTTCTGCCGGCTGTTCAACACTAGACCCCCTCCACTCTCTCTGCCACTCTGTAATCATTTCATCAACTCTCTCGCTTCCCTGTCTTTTCCCTTCACCCAATAGGCACATAACAAAACACACTCAGTGACATTGTGCGTTTTCGCGGCATCACTCCTGGCACTTGGTGAGGCGGCGTCCCCTCGCCTGTTCGCACCCTTCTGTGCATATTCGATGTTGGGGGTGGAGTCGGGCGTGTGCACTGATTTGAGCGATTCATCATGTTGTCAAGAGGAGGCGACGGCACGGCACACAAGGTCAGCGGGCGGTGGCATTGGAAGGAGGTGCTGCCGTGCCATGCTCGACAGAGAGCGGGGGGGAGAGCCCAAATGGTCCCCATAGATGACCAACCCCTCTCCCAAAAAATGCACAAAAAGCTAATTAGTCATCTTTAATTTACATAGGGGGCACTGGTCCTTCCAGCTCCCATCCTCTAGACCAGGTTTTTTTTAACCTCCTCGGGGGACCCCCAGCCGTTCCATGTATTTGAACTAGTCCACAGCTATCACACCTGATTTTTAACTTGACAACTAATCATCAAGGGCTTGAATAGGCGAATCAGGTGAAATAGTTCACGGCTACAACTCAACTGTGAAACGTCTGGGGGGTCTCATGGGAGAGGTTTGAAAGGCACTGCTCTAGACTCTCTAATATAGGCTACTAGGAGTCCAGTGTAGATGCAAGTGTTGTGACCTGGTGGTATCTATTAATTTGAGACGTTTCCCCATAAATCTTAGGCCCAACAATATTTATAAAAGTAATACTCATTGTTTATTTGGGATGGTTGTAATTCCCATTCCAGGTCATGCAAGGAAAAGCAGTGAATCAGGCCCACCGTGTGTAGAAATCACATGTTGTGGTAGCCTATATCAAGAACGTTAGCGTGTTCAGGCTACAGCAGTAGACTTTATGCAATGTCAATAAGTGCTGCTTAGCAAGAGGTTGTAATTATGGGAAGAAGATATGGGGAAATTCATTGAGTGGTCTGCCTGGAATTCTGTTTGAAAAAGGCTTCAGGCAATACAAGAGAGCATTTGAGTACATTTGAAATATGATTCATTTCAATTGTTTTAATCACTTGGAATTCAGGGGAAGGCCATAACTTTTAATCACGAAAGGAACTCAACAGCCTCTTGTTCGAAGTGGCACTCTTTGACCATTGTCACATTTCATGCGCTTGGCACTTGATGATTAGTACCCCTTAACTGACTGTATTGTTGAATTAAATTTAGGCCTAGGCTCCCATTTTTAACTAGAGTTTCAGCATGCTCATTTCAATTCTAGTAGAGCTTATTCCAAGTTATGAATGTGAAAAAATAACCAGAAAGAAACATTTATAGTGTAGATAATATATTTTTTTGCTGAATCACATCTTCACAGAAAGGTACTTTTTGTCTCAATCCTTTGTTTGTTGAGAGAGAAAGAGAGCCTATATAAAGGGATAGAGACACAGAGAGAGCGAGGTGACCGAGTGTGTAAACTCAACAAAAGCCTCCCATTTTAAAGCTGACTGAACCCTGATTAACCTGCTCATCAGAATGGCAGTAGGGTGACTGCTGAAATCTCCCGGGTTGTGTTGTCCCTCTAGTAAATCCGTATGTGACACTTGTAGAAAATGTGATGTAGGCCTATGCTATGCACGTGAACCTATTTTGTCGCTTGACCTGCTTCTGATAGTAGCAAAATACATTTAGGGCATTATGGTGTTATTCTGAGATGTCAAATTATTTTGCCGTTCATTTTAGCGAGCAAATGCAAGAAATAGGAGAACAGAATTAAAAGGAACCTTGTCGTATTTGGTTTGTGAACAGTTGTTGTGAGTAATTCTGTTTACTTTAGACTTGAAGGGGAAGGACATTTTTCATTTACAGATTGAAAACTAGCGGTGAATTGAATGACGCCAAGGCGCGTTCTGTATTTAGCGCTAAGTGGGCTCTCTCTCTACTGACAGACCGTGTGCTATCTCCGCAGCTCATCTTGAAAGACCAGCAGTTGGAAGCTGAGGTTTGTGGAACAGCCTTTAGTAAACTGACATGTGGAAGTCAGATTTGCGTTGTCCATCCTGTGGCTGTGGAGGCGACGGACACACCTGCAGTGGGGGAGTAGAGGTCATTAGTTTTGTACGTGAACAACACACTGGGGCCACGTCTCGTTTGCATTAATATAGTGTCTATTGACAAAGAACTGTGATTACACCTCCCTCTCCCGGCACCACTCCCCCCCCCCCCCCCCCCCCCCAAAAAAAAAGCTTTTATTTCTCTGGTACAAAAGCCATAATTGGGCCTGCTTTGAGGGGAGGTGTCAGTGTGCAGGACATGGTTGATCCGTGTTGAATTCTGTTAAATGTTTTCCCCCCCACCCCCGATTCTGTCCTCTTACCCCAGCGGGGTCACCAGGATCACTAGCTTTTCTCCAAATGGCCATTTTGGCTGGCAGGTGCATTATACCCTTTATTTTCAGATTGTCTTTCCGCTCCTAATGCCTGGCAGGTTGATTGCTCTGCCTGCCTCGCCGGGGGAAATGGCTGACGAGCGCGGCCGGGCCCAGCTGAAAGACAGTGATTACTGTTTTCCTTTAAGCCTGATTGAGGCCCTTGAAAGGAAAGATTTTAACCTTCTCCTTTGGGTCTCAGGGTACGGCCGTCCATTTGAAATGGCTCGTCATCAACCCAGTTCTGTAAACTTATCAGAGCACCCAACGCCCTCCCACCTAATGGGAAGGAGGGAAGAGAATCACTTTATATGGGAAAAGTGACAGATTACTTTATCATAGATCTCAGTGGAAATGGAAAGGTTGTGTGCAACGCTGCTGCCATTATAGATGAACTATGCATACATAGAGCTCTAAAAAGGTATGGAAGTAACACACTGTACATTTTCTCATCCACATGAATGTGTTTGTTTAGACTGTCTATTTATGCATGGAAGAGGCGTGTATGGAGAGGGGACGGTGAGGAGTTGGTTTGAGATAGCAGAGTTGTCTAGTGTGTCTGAGCCAGCGTGGGGTTTGCCAGCTGGTCCGGCCTACAAGCTGTATTTTGTTGTACGTTCTCCAAGGTTGAATAGCAGTCTGTGGACCCCCTGGTGGGACGGTAATTGCACAGGCTTGCCGTTCAGAGAGAGACTTGTCTAGGGTCGGCCAGGCGGGAAACCTCTGTGCCATCCTCATGCCACCTTGGAGTAGAACAAGACAATCCAAGCAGCGCCATCTGGTTAGCACCGTCCTGTCAGCTGGTCGGGCCATTGGGAGTGGGCCTGAGCAGCTGCTCCCCGCCCGCTGGCCCCGGACCATGGCCCCGGCCCCTGGCCTGGTTGGAAGGGAGGGGGGACTTGTTACTGGGACATGGAGGATATGGCTGCACTGACAAGTGCAAGCCTCCTGTTGAATAGCTGGGTCTCATTAACAGGAAGAGGGGGAAAGGGGGGGGGGGCCTAGGACCCAGACCCCTGCTGCGTCACCCCCTCCACACAAATGACAACTTTAAAGGCGCAGGTCTTTTCAGAGAGGTGACATTGTGTTGGCAAACCAAACAAATGGGAGATAGACACAGAATGATTCCATTCCCATACCCATGCTAGCCTGCTTAACATTCAGTGTATTATATTGAAGAGAAAAACAATGTTGCGGAGGTAGACTAGTAGTAGTAGTCAATAGGAATGAACCAAACATTGACACAGAATTGCAGGATCAGTTGTCACTTTAAACCATTGTAATTAAAATAAGCCATGACTTATAACTAGAAAACAGCATTTTTCATTTTGCTCATTTGCCACTGTCAAATTTGGCGTCACTAATTCTGTCACAACCATGAAATATAAAGCATTGCCAGGTTTATGTAGTGTTCAATGGAAATCATGCACCTTTTACCCAACAGAGGAAGAAGAAGAGGAGGAAGTTGCTCCACCACAACTAGTGCCTGAGGCCCGAACAGAGAAACCTGTCCAGAAAGAGGAGGAGGAAGGTAGGAGTTCTGGTGTCAAAAGAATAACAATTGGATCTCTTTGACGTCATCTTCATTGAATAATCCTACAAACCGTTTTTGTGGGATTTCTACGTCCAAGTTTTGAATGACGTCCCTTTTTGTTTTGGACTTTTTCAAATTTGAATGAGACAACCCAAACCTGTTAGATGATTCTGTATCTTTTGCCCGTAACGTTTACTGTCCGTCTGTCTGTAGCACCTCCACAAGAGCTGACCGAGGAGGAGAAGCTGCAGATCCTCCACTCTGAGCAGTTCATAACCTTCTTTGACCACAGCACCCGCATCGTGGAGCGGGCCCTGTCCGAACATGTGGACGTCTTCTTCGACTACAGTGGTCGCGAGATGGAGGAGAAGGAGGGGTTAGGAAAGCTCTCCGATAGACGAGTCACGTTTCTTTGATACCTTTTTTTGAGTAGAAAAGGCCAAATCATGTCGCTGTTTAGTAATAGGAAAGAGTGTGGTATTGTTATGACTTGACTGTGACTATGCTGTTTTCTAGTGAGATCCAGGCGGGGACCAAGCTGTTTCTGAACAGGCAGTTTATGGACGAGCGCTGGTCCAAGCACCGTGTGGTCACCTGTCTGGACTGGTCCGCTCAGGTAAAAACATGCTCCGGGGTGAAGTTTCTCCTAGGTGCAGATCTGGGATCAGCTTCCCTTTTCCAATCCTAGCCTTAATCATTGGGAAAACTGATCCAAGATCAGCGTCTAGGGGGAACTCCACCCTATACCGGTATAACACAGCACCGTCTGTCAGCGTTGGCTCATGATGCAACCTTTTCACTGACTCAGTCACTGAGTGAAAACGCAAGCAATAGTTCTTTATGGTTTCACTGGCTCCTGCGTCTTTGTGAATCATGTCAATCTGTCTTTGTGTGTTAGAATGCCATTGTTATTGTAAGAATGAAGTATGTTAATGTATTGTTGAGTCTTTAACTCCTTCACCACTGGCCTAATTCTGTATGATATACATGGGACTTATTTTACACATTAGACATTTAACCATGTTCCTCCTGGAGCTGGGACTGTGTCATGCACAAATTGTCAGTTAGTACAAGCCCGCAATGATTTGTTTCCCCTAACGTTGCTCTTCATTTGTTTCATAGTTCTGCAATGGCTTTGGTCAGTGATTGAACACCAACTCATTGTTCATCACTACGTCGTTCGCTTTGAGCAAAATCCATTCCCTTGTGTTTAATTGTGTATTCACAAACTGTAAACTTCAGTTGTTCCAATATGAGTAGCAGCAGAAGTTAATGGTTTGTTTACATCTGGTAAGTGGTTGAGAGCAGGTCTTTAAAGCCATTCTTTCCTCAGCTATTTCTCCTTGTGTTTTAAATGTGCACTGGAGGGTTGAGTTGGAGTGGCCAACTTTACTACCGTGGTTCACTCTGCTCTCTCAGAAGTCTAGTCCCTAGTCCTTTAACATTATGCAAAGCTGTAGCATCCAAACGTTATTTACCAGACTGCGCTGTTGGGGAAAAGTTTCCCGGCCATAAATCTTGTTGAAGGAGGGGCGGTTACGCATTCTGCTAGGCATTCACCGGCACCGCGGAGGGCAGGGGAGGCTTGTTCACATGGAGCCAAGCCTGGGGGCCATGACTACTTCCTCTTGACATTCATTTGGGCTGATTTGTCTGTCACCAGTATCCTGAGCTGCTGGTTGCCTCATACAACAACAACGAGGAAGCCCCCCACGAGCCGGACGGGGTGGCCCTGGTCTGGAACATGAAGTACAAGAAGAACACGCCGGAGTACGTCTTCCACTGCCAGGTACTAAAGCCACGCAGGGCCCTCCCTTTCCCTTTGCCTCATGGGTGGCTTTCTCCCTGACTAGTGTGGCACACCGCCAACCATCCCTCCCACTTCTCCCTCCCTCTCTCTCACCTCCACCCCCCTCTCTTATCCACATTGTGATTTCACCAGGCTGGCATTCACCTCCTCCACATCTATCCACAAACACATGTTAGTGAGGCGCCGGAGAAGAGCAGTGTTGCAATAGCTGACTGGGGTCCAAGAGGCGGCAGCAGTCGTCGTATTAAGTGTGCTGTGCAGGGCTGGAGTGGTTATCATGTGTGTCTAAACAAGGGCCCTGTGTTCAGCAGAGAGAGAGAGAAGCTCCTTCACTGGCTTGCCTTAATATACTGCATGCCCTGCGGTTCGCAGACCAAGGCAAGTTGAGTAGAACCACATGTTGCTGCCGCCAGAGCGGATGTAGTCCCAGGCACATTGCACCGACGAAATAAAACTGAGCAGAAGTGTGAACTCATTTTTCTTCATGCCTCTAAGTGGGTGGGAAATGCAATTTTTCCTCACCAGGTGTCAACTTTTTGTGTAAAAAAAATAATGTACTTGGATGAATTAATGATTACATACGACGACTACATGTTTTAGGATTTATAGGGGATGTGTTTCAGGCTACGGGGAAGGTAGGGCTTGGACCAGTAACCCAGAAAGCAAGGAAGGAGATTTTACACATAATAAACTAGCATGAATAATGTAGACCTATCCTGTCGTGAGCAGCCTCCAGCAGAAGGCTCTGCCGTGAGGGGTGAAGTGTGAGTCATGGAAACCACGGGATTGTTAGTTTTAAATGAAAATAAGCAGCCCGTTCTACAGCAAGCTGGTGTACTGCTGCAGGAGCCTGAATGGCTCAAGTCTGTGTGTTATTTTGAGCAGGTCTGAAATGGGGACTGCACACAGCAGTTTTTGATTGGAGGTGACATTAGACGTATATTACCGGAGAGCTGTCGCCATTCCGCTGTGCTCTCCATCTCAGCAGACGCAAACATGGCGTTCTCTTTTCTTTTTCTGTTTTACCCTCCCCCTCTCTCTCTGCCAGTCTGCAGTGATGTCGGCCGCCTTTGCCAAGTTCCACCCTAACCTGGTGGTGGGGGGCACCTACTCAGGGCAGATCGTTCTGTGGGACAACCGGAGCAACAAGAGGACCCCCATACAGAGGACCCCCCTGTCAGCAGCAGCACACACGGTAACACTGGGATGGAATGTCAATCAACCATCACCAAAATATATTTTGATCTCAAGTTACATTTGACACATACAATGGCAATTAGAGGCGAGTGCAGGAACATGGTTTCATTGGTGTGTCGTGAACAGCCTCATTGTGGGGCCTTGTTCCTCTCTCTCTATGCAGCACCCAGTGTACTGTGTGAACGTGCTGGGCACCCAGAACGCCAACAACCTCATCAGCATCTCTACCGACGGCAAGATGTGTTCCTGGAGCCTGGACATGCTGTCTCAGCCGCAGGTACCACCCATCAGTCACCTTCCCGCCACCACACTGACATGGGACCGTTCAGCCCGTTCTGCGCACACAACACGTCGGCCCATTCATAGGGCATGTCAAACACCGGGACCTCACTAGAACCCTTTTGTTATGCCTAAACCTTTAATTTTGCGCTCAACTCTTTTTTTTTTTTCAAAGTCAAGGAAATGATCTCCGCTAGCAATGTTGTTCCGACACCGCTGCCAAACCCATCGATGTCAAATGTTAATCATTTATAAAGTGCTAGCTGAATTTAAATTCTGCATTAATAACCTGTCAAGTGAAATTTATAGGCTGTGGTTAGGGTAGTGTGTGTGTTAGCATGCAGGCCGCGCAGAGAGCGCTGGTTGTGAATGTTATTCTGCTCCCTCCCGCCCTCCCCCTACTCTACAGGACAGCCTGGAGCTGGTGTTGAAGCAGTCGAAGGCCGTCGCTGTCACCTCCATGTCTTTCCCCCTCGGAGATGTCAACAACTTTGCGGTGGGGAGCGAGGACGGTTCCGTCTACATGGCGTGTCGTCATGGAAGGTACACCCCCCCCCCCCTCCTTTGTCTCCGTCCTCGTCCCCTCTGGCTGGACAGACACCTCCAGGAAACTGAGGAGGGTTGTTAGGCCCCGGTTTAAAACATAAATATATCCCCCTCACTTCCCCAAGCAATATGAATCCAACACTTGATCTCCTGCTGTTTTGAGGTTTTCATTCCTACCCCAGTCTTCCTGTTTTGCTTTAGCTTCTGTCAGTTATGTTTGTAAAGGTCGCCCAACCTAAACAGGGCACACATGGAGGGGAAACAAATCATTTTTTCCCTCTTTTCTTTTGGAGGAGTTCTCCCTCGGAGTGAGGGAGTTTGTTTAAAACTGGGTGTCCCAAAGAGACTAGAATCTGAAGTTTGTTGCACAATGCTCTCGTTTGAGCGAACAGTCAGTGTGTCCGCATGTGGGGCGACAGAGCAACATGGCTTGACTCTGAGTGCTGCCTGCGACGGAGAGCCTGTTCTCTACGGCTACGGTGTTAACGTTAATGTCCTGCATTATGCCCAGAGACCGCCGAGAGGGGATAGTTGCTAGGTTCTGCGTTGCAGGTTCACCTCGGTAATTGAGGGACTGATTTTCCACCTCATTTACAATGGTATGATACTCTCATCCCAGTTAATAACGCATAAGCATCACTCATGCTGGGTATTTACCTCTCTGCGTAATTATCAGGGCCACAGCTCTGCAAAATTTGGCTCTGGAGCTGAAAGCTGTCTCTCTCTCCCCACTGGGCTGGGAATCTGCAGTCATGGCATGTTAAAAGGGGAATTCTCTAAATGTTATTCCCAAAGTAAATTGAGACAAAAAGAAGGTCTTAACCAAACCTTGTGTACTATAAAATTCAGAAATATACTGAACAAAAATATAAACGCAACAATTTCAAAGATTTTGCTGAGTTAAATAGTTCATATGAGGAAATTGGTCAATTTAAATAAATAAATGAGGCCTTAATTTATGGATTTCACATGCCAGGGAGGGCATAGGCCCACCCACTTGGGAGCCAGGTTGACCTAATAGAGAGCCAGGCACAGCCATTCAAAATTTGTTTTTCGCCACAAAAGGGGCCTTATTACAAATAGAAATACTCCTCCACCCCCCCAGTTGGATGTACTGCCAAATTCTTTCAAACTTTGTTGTAGGTGGCTTACGGTAGTGAAATTTAACATGAAATTTTCTGGCAACAGCTCTGGTGGACATTCCTGCAGTCAGCATGCCAATTGCACGCTCCTTCAAAACTTGAGACATCTGTGGCATTGTGTTGTGGCCTTTTATTGTCCCCAGCACAAGGTGCACCTGTGTAATGATCATGCTGTTTATTCACCTTCTTGATATGCCACACCTGTCAGGTAGATGGATTATCTTGATAACATGCTCACTAACAGAGATGTAAACAGATTTGTGAACAAAATTTGAGAGAAATAAGCTGTTTGTGCATTTGGAACATTTCTGGGATCTTTTATTTCAGCTCATGAAACATGGGACTAGCACTTTACATGTTGTGTTTATATTTTTGCTCATTGTATATGCTGGCATATTTAATGTACAGTATATTTAGTTGGTAATGATATCACAGTATACACTGAGTGCTCAAAACATGAAGAACACCTTCCTAATATATTAAGTTGCCCCCCTTTTGCCCTCAGAACAGCCTCAATTCGAAAGGGCATGGACTCTACAAGGTGTAAAAAGCGTTTCACATTGATGTTGACTCCAATGCTTCCCACAGTTGTGTCAAGTTGGCTGAATGTTCTTTGGGTGGTGGACCATTCTTGATACATGCGGGAAACTGTTTTGTGGAAAACCCAGCAGCGTTGCAGTTCTTGGCACAAACCGGTGCACCTGGCACCTACTACCATACCCCTTTCAAAGGCACCCGGTTCTTGCACATTCACCCTCTGAATGGCACACGTACACAATCCATGTCTCAATTGTCTCAAGGCTTTAAAATTCTTTAACCTTGAATCTCTTCATCTACACTGATTGAATTGGATTTAACAAGTGACATCAATAAGGGATCATAGCTTTCACCTGGTCAGTATATGTAATGGAAAGAGCAGGTGTTCATAATGTTAAGTATATATGTTAAAAACCTAATTTTGATGCCCGCTCCCCTGTGGAAATCTAATTAGCATAATAAAATAATCCCCATAAGTCTGTCTGTTTAAGCTAGAAAGATGTTTTTTTTTGTCAGACCATGACACATCCTGAAAATCAGTCTTCTCCCCAAATCATCTGTAGCGTATGAACGGTTTGGCCTACAAACTATTATGACCCCTCTATTGAAAATGAGACTTTCACCAACACAATGGTGGTCTTCGTTTTGCTCTATGGCCCCCACAAGCGTCTTGGGACTCGTCTGAAGTCGGTACAGCTGATCGGCCAACTTCTGTCTGTAGCGTCCGAACAATTTGGGCTACACTCTAATATGTGAGTGCTGAAGCACATAGTGTGTATATTATTTTTTTGAATGGGCCAATAGTACTAAGGCCAAATATATATTTTTTTGATACTTCAAGGGGTCTTAAAATTATAAATCAAATAGCAAAATTATCTTCTTAAAACAATTACATATAACTTAGTAGAACTCCCCCGGTTTAGACAGGGCTTAGACACGTGCCAAAAATAAGGGGTGAAATACATGTAAAAATAAATAAATAAATGTAATAATACAATGTTTCCTTATCTGTCTTATATCTCTCAGATATAGGACAGACACTTCAGAACAAACTTCCCTTGGATTCTTTTTTCGGGGGGGGGGGGGGGGGGGGGGGGTTAGCTGTTCAATGTGTTTGTATGGGCTAATAGCACTAAGGCTATTAGCAATAGGGCCAAATAAATTTGGGTAGACCCCTCCCCCTGGTTCAGATAGGGCTTGGATTCTTATTGGTTAATGTATTCATCGAGGGTTTCCTTAAGAAATGTAACGTGGTGTTTGCTAATTATTGCGTTCTTATCTGCTGTATGCTTGGGCCACAGTAAAGCAGGGATCAGTGAGATGTTTGAGGGCCACCACGGGCCTATCACAGGGATAGACTGTCACACAGCGACCGGGCCCATCGACTTTTCCCACCTGTTTGTCACCTCCTCCTTCGACTGGACCGTCAAGCTGTGGAGCACTAAGGTACTGTACCGTCTCTCCATTAGAAAGCCTGCTGTTACTATTGTGCGTCCCAAATGGCACCATATTCCCAACAAAGTGCACTACATAGGGAATAGGTCGCCATTTAGGAAGCAACATATGTGGTTGAATTTGAACTCATTTAAACCCACAAAGCTGCATCTGTTTTTTTTTATTGCATTGATCCAGATATTTGTATTTGGCATGGTCAGTTCAGTGGGTCTATGTTTTCAGGTGCCGCTTACGTTTCTCTCTTTCAGAACAACAAGCCGCTGTACTCGTTCGAGGACAACTCGGATTACGTCTACGACGTCATGTGGTCCCCCACTCACCCGGCGCTGTTTGCGTGTGTGGATGGAGTGGGCCATCTTGACCTGTGGAACCTGAACAACGACACTGAGGTACCTGGCGCATTCCCCCTTTACCACGAGTTTTGCACCAATGCAGCATCTATACGGGCGGTTTCCCGGATTAAGCCTAGTTCTGGCAGATTCTCCATTGATAGTGCCGTTTAGTCCAGGACTAGGCTTAATCTGTGTCTGGGAAACTGGCCCATAGTGTAACAGAAATCCAGTCAGTCATCAGTATTGGCGTTGACATATGAGGTGTTTCTTTTGCAGGTTCCTACTGCCAGTACCACAGTGGAGGGGAACCCAGCCCTGAACCGCGTGCGATGGGCCCATTCCGGCAAAGAGATTGCCGTGGGAGACTCTGATGGACAGATTCTGGTCTATGATGTTGGAGAGGTGAGTGGGTTAAGAGCCTTTACTGTGCCAATAAAATGCATGGCATTCTTCATAAACTCGGCAAATGTCCCTTTTTCAGGACCCTGTCTTTCAAAGATAATTTGTCAAATCCAAATAACTTCACAGATCTTCATTGTAAAGGCTGTTTCCCATGCTTGTTCAATGAACCATAAACAATTAATGAACATGCACCTGTGGAACGGTTGTTAAGACACTAACAGCTTACAGACGGTAGGCAATTAAGGTCACAGTTATGAAAACTTAGGACACTAAAGAGGCCTTTCTACTGACTCTGAAAAACACCAAAAGAAAGATGCCCAGGGTCCCTGCTCATCTGTGTGAACGTGCCTTAGGTATGCTGCAAGGAGGCATGAGGATGTGGCCAGGGCAATAAATTGCAATGTCCGTACTGTGAGATGCCTAAGACGGCGCTACAGGGAGACAGGTCAGACAGCTGATCTTCCTCAGTGGCAGACCTAATGTAACAACACCTGCACAAGATCGGTACATCCGAACATCACACCTGCGGGACAGGTACAGGATGGCAACAACAACTGCCCGAGTTACACCAGGAATGCACAATCTCTCCATCAGTGTTCAGACTGTCCACAATAGGATGAGAGAGGCTGGACTGAGGGCTTGTAGGCCTGTTGTAAGGCAGGTCCTCACCAGACATCACCGGCAACAACGTCGCCTATGGGCACAAACCCACCGTCGCTGGACCAGACAGGACTTGCAAAAAGTGCTCTTCACTGACGAGTCGCGGTTTTGTCTCACCAGGGGTGATGGTCGGATTTGTGTTTATCGGCAAAGGGATGAGCGTTACACCGAGGCCTGTACTCTGGAGCGGGATCGAGGTGGAGGGTTCGTCATGGTCTGGGGCGGTGTGTCACAGCATCATCGGACTGAGCTTGTTGTCATTGCAGGCAATCTCAACTCTGTGCGTTACAGGGAAGACCTCCTCTTCCCTCATGTGTTACCCTTCCTGTAGGCTCATCCTGACATGACAATGCCACCAGCCATACTGCTTGTTCTGTGTGTGATTTCCTGCAAGACAGGAATGTCAGTGTTATGCCATGGCCAGCGAAGAGCCCGGATCTCAATCCCATTGAGCACGTCTGGGACCAGTTGGATCGGAGGGTGAGGGCTAGGGCCATTACCCCCAGAAATGTCTGGGAACTTGCAGGTGACTTGGTGGAAGAGTGGGATAACATCTCACAGCAAGAACTGGCAAATCTGGTGCAGTCCATGAGGAGAAGATGCACTGCAGTACTTAATGCAGCTGTTGGCCACACCAGATACTGACTGTTACTTTTGATTTTGACCCCGCCTTTGTTCAGGGACACATTATTCAATTTCTGTTAGTCACATGTCTGTGGAACTTGTTCAGTTTATGTCTCAGTTGTTGAATCTTATGTTCATACAAATATTTACACATGTTAAGTTTGCTGAAAATAAACGGAGTTGACGGTGAGAGGACGTTTCTTTTTTTTTGCTGAGTTTAGATGTTTGGGAAGGGGGTTTTACATTCAGACATTTGAGCAAGAATTGAGATCTAGACTACATCTAAAATGTTCAATGGGGTTATTCCCTATTTTCCTCCTATATCTCAAGTGGAGGTGAAGGCACTCTGGTAATACTTCATGCTCCATTTCTCCGGACAACAATTAAGCCATTGTCTTGTCAGGAGGCCAGCTATCTGGATGGAGACGGCTCCAGAGGGTCTGTCTGAGTGTGTGTCAGTCATGTCACTGAGTATTGAGCTGCAGATACAGAGAGCAGCTCTTCCCCCACCCTGATCTCTGCCACTGACAGGTCAAGTCTCTGTGACAATTAGAAGATTGCCTGTGATCCCATGCCCTCTGAAAGTGTCCCAGTTTCAACAATGTGTTAGTATTTTCACCCATACCAATGCTTTGTCTTCCTCTCCCGCCAGCAAATCGCTGTTCCACGCAACGACGAGTGGACCCGTTTCGTCCGAACCCTGGCGGAGATCAACGAGAACCGGGACGACGCAGAGGAGCTGGCCGCTCAGCGCCTCTCTGCCTGATCGCCATGGAAACTCCAGTCTAGGGACCAGCGAAAGGCTTCATAATGTCAGCCTTGTTTTGATTGGAGGAAAAGATGCGATTGCGACAGTGTTCAGGCGTGTGGACATCTTTTCTTTGGAAACATTGTAGTCAGATTTAATACACATAGCTACTTAACTGGGATACTTCTGCCTTCGGCGGGTTTAAGCACACCAGTCTCCGATGGGATAACTAACAGGGCTATCTATCAACCTCAGACACTACAAGAAACAAAGCCATCTTCTTACTCTGCAATACAAATCAGTTGAACTCTTTTTCAAATACTCAAAAACCAGAATGCCTTAAAGGTACCATGTCAACTCCACACAGAGATGTCTGAATCCATACGGTAGTGTTGTGGGTTTAGCTTCAGTTTCACAGGCCACTCAACTTGTTTGTGGTTACACCACCTTGAGCATGTGTTTACTGTCCTCATGACTGATGTTTGCTGTTCACCATCTGTGCTTAGATGCCCGTGTCCACTTCAACTGCAGTAGACCCATCACATCATTACTACACACAGGAATGTAGTGGTCTCATCATACATCAGCCAGTTTTTTTCTATGTTCTTTTAACCTAGATGCACAAAATCTCCACTTGTTTTTGTAATATATGGAAAAATGTAACCTTCAACTTGACTATTGCTCTTAAACTAAATTAGACACTTCAGATATCAGAATCTTTAGAAGTTTGATCGAGGGAGAACTACCTGAAGATATTATGCTGTATTGGAAAATTGCTTAATGTGCAGTATGAATTCAGTATCCATACTTTATGGCGTGACCTAGATATTACAGAGAATGTCTCCCACATATGCTCTCATGAATCTCAATGTACTTTTTTCACAATTTCAAATTATACCATTTTGATTTATTTCAACAAAATACAATAAATACATTTAAATGATTTCCCAAAACCCTGGTCATGATTTCAAAATAAATACTTCGAAAACATCTGTACATCCTTTCAAATCTCTGAAATGTGATTGACGAGATGACATCCTCACCAGCCTCGCTTTGAGAAATGCTGTAGTGACACCACTCATTTTCAATGAAAAATGCCTCCACAGAAATACAATATGTACAGTAACATTGTGCGAGCTATACAAAGACTAACCAAGGAAGCACTATCCATGCAGCATTCAAAGTAAGTATTTCAAATGCCTATGAATGGAGACCATTTTCTGTACCATTTCAGAGGAATGAAGGGACAGATATTTTAGGACACCTGACTCAAGGAGCATGCAGCCATTTAGCAGTTAAGTGTTGAGGGGGAGACAGACAGCCTATGAGGCTGTGGGCTCCTCTTTGGTCGGGGCTGGTGCTTGGCTAACAGACAATGCTCCAGAAGACTTGAACTTGGGCAGGTGTAGACCAAACTTGTTCTCCACGCCAGCGAATGTGGCAGCAGCCAGACGGTAGCCTCCTACGTGGTCGGCACTTACAGGGGGAAGGTCTGAGATCCTCGACTTAGGAGTTGGCTCAGAGCCGGTGGGGCGACTGGGGGCAAAAGATTTGGGAAGGATAATTAACATACAGACAATACTTCAGTTCACTAAAGGTGAACCCAGTGGCAACCTGTAATTCAGGGCAGGTGGGGCTCTGCCACCTGGTCAGCTTGAAAAAAAGTTGTTGCCTGTTTTGCATGTTATTTTGGCATTAATACGTGTCACATATCAGTTTGCAAACAATATTTTTTTTTTTATTAGTTAAAGCTGCAATATAAACATGGTCTCTTTTTTGCTTTCTTGAGTAAGGCAGCTCCAAAATACAGGTGTTTCAGCCGAGCTTAGTGCTTTCTGTGGTGGAGGGGCAGCCAACGGAAAATACAGAGCGTAGGGGTTGGTAATCTTCTCTATTTGTGCCGTGATTGGCTCAGTGTTCTGTCACTCATGGGAGCTAGAAATTTCAAGCCCCCTTGGGTGTTGCCATAGATTCACATTAGAAGTGCCCATCCAAGAACACTCAAGGTCATTGGCCAGAGATAAAATGTCAAATCACGTTATATCTCCCGTAGCTTTGATTGGACTCATGTCATCATCAAACTTTCTAAATCTTAGCTAGCAAGCTAGACAAGCAGTCGTCATTACATCGAAAATCTACTGGCAAATCCTTGTCATATGAACAAAATTTTTAGATAAAACGTATCGGTGCTCATCGGCCATTGGACATAAACATTACACATCAAGTTGGAAATCGCAAATTCAACAATGAGTGGTTTGGAAGGAATCAGTGGCTAACTGCAAGTATTGAAGAGAAATCACTATTTTGCTTCCCCTGCTATTCGGGAGAGAGGGTATGTTGTCCAAGTCTGGGTTTAAGGATCTCTTTTCCAAGTAACACACCATGGGCCAGAAAAGGTTGAATACATTGGCCATGCTGTCAATCCAGCATGACTTCTGCCGCGTTCAACACAACTGGAAACTTGAAACTGGGAAATCTCAGACTTCATTGAGTTCAATACAACTGGGAACTCTGGGGGGGGGGGAGCTCTCTGACTAGGAAAATACGTTTTGAACAGTCATCCAACTCGGAATTCCAAGTTGGGAACTCGAGCCTCTTTCTAGAGCTCCGACCTGAAGATCACTGACGTCATGATTCAACCTTGTTTTTTTCAGAGTTCCCAGTTGTCTTGAAAGCACCATCAATCCAGAGAATGTCAGACTTTGTTTCATGACAAAATTTGCCCACAAGAAGAACCGCTGCGCCACCTTCCTGTTCAAGTGAGCACAGCAGAACGGTGAGTCCAAAAATGTATTGTATTCTGCTGCATAAATTATGTAATATGCCATGGAGATATGTATACTGTAGCTAAGAAAGTAATACTAAGTGTATGTTGTGTAGTAAGCTGTTAGTAGCCCATGTGCCTCACTCTAATAATTTGGTCCCTTTCCCCTTCATAACTTAGCCGACTGTTCTGACTTTGTGGTGCACATGTAGCTTGTTTTAGAGAAATGTAATCATTTAATATTGTAAGAGCTTTCATTGTCTGCTTATATGCCCCCTTTATTTATCCAACGGTTCTGACTTGTTCTGAATTCTGAATGTGCTGAACAAATAGTTATATTGACTATGTCCGTCCTTGCTCACTCATTAATGTCTTAATCAAAATTACGGATTGCCTCTTATGCGTTCGCCGTTCCCTTATGCCATAGTTTGTACATCTAAATTGTCAGTAGAAACCAAATTTGTTTAAGCAAGTCAGCCATATCAGCTATGTTTTTTAAAAAGGCAGTAAATGAGGCTGAATGAACTGTTTCGCTGCCAGACAAGGCTCCGCTGATAGCCAGGTGTAGAGGTGGTAAGGATTCACTCCATGGTCCTGAAAAGAAAGCTCTGCAGTTGGGACAGCTTTATGTAGGCCCTAACAGTTTTTGGGCAACGTTTGTCACCATTATGGTGCAATTTATGTATCGTTAAGGGTTGTGTTGTGTAGTAGCTTTGCTGGCATGCATACCCCATTTTCTGTTTTGTTTGCCCCACCAAGATTTACATGCTAAAATCGCCACTGGGTGAACCAGACAGAAATACTCACTGTCCTCCAAAGTCAATGTAGAACCATCTCTGCAAGAGTTCATAAGTCACCAAGGTTACACCAAACTGTGGCGAGGACCTGCAGACACGGGCTGGTGGGAGAGACTTTGAAATTACAATGTGGGATTTCACATTTTCTCTGATGTCTTCAAGAGAGCAATTATGGGAGCCAAGGAGTGCCTCATTTCCCAGTCATGAAACTGCTCATTTGTGGAGCGCACGCATGTGTGTGCTTACCTCCTGCTCCTTTCCACAGGGCCCTGAAGCCCTCCTCAGCAATGATCTTCCTGAAGCAGTCTATGACTCCGTTGTATGTGGTCTGGCCTGCGCGGGCCGCCACCTGGAGCCTGGTCTTGATGACATCAGCAGGGGTCACCAGGGAGGCAGCAGGTATACCTTAGGAGGTGTTGCACAACCCACATAATGAGGCACTCTCACTATGCAGGAATAGTATCACCACTGATGGCAAGCAGAGTAGTACAATGCCAGGTTTAAAATAGAAAAGGAATAGAATGTCCAATCATTTTTCTGTACATATTTTTTATCATATATAGAATATATATGATAAAACATTCAATTGATTGAAGCATTTTTTCAGGTCTCTAGTATACTATACTATGTCTATAGGTTGAGATGGTGAGGTTTGCAGCTGTGGTTGTTAGTGCTAGCTACCTGCTATGGCACCAGCAGTGAGCAGCTGCAGAGGTCCAATTCTGCCCTGTTCGTCTGCAAACTCAGCCTTGGTGTGGGCGTACACAGGGAAGTAGATGGCAGAGAATGGGATGTCACGCAGAAAGCAGGCTTTCGCTCCCTAGGACACACAAACACAAAAGGATTTATTTTAAATAACCCAAAATAACTACACCCGCAAGAATATCGCATTTTCACAGTTTTATTTCACCTTTATTTAACCAGGTAAGCTAGTTGAGAACAAGTTCTTATTTACAACTGCGACCTGGCCAAGATAAAGCAAAGCAGTTCGACACATACAACAACACAGAGTTACACTTGAAATGTACAGTACATGAAATGGAAAATGCATTTGGACCTGCCTGAATTTCTGTAAGATATTTGCTTAGGATAATGCTTTTAGAAAAATATTCTATACTAGAAATACAGTATAGAATATAGCACAGGTTTATTTGGAATCATCAACTACGAATGAGTTAAGTGGTAGAGACATCTGGTCTCATTAGTCCAGATTTGGACTACTGTACTGAATATTGTAATGTACTGGATATTCTAATGTACTGAATAGCTTCCAAAATATGATTGACCCTGATGGTGGAGAAGGTAAGGCAGTGGTTGAGGCGGCCGCTGTGGCTTTGGGATCATCTGGCCTGGGAGCTCCAGTGAATTATTGTTGGCAGGCTGTGAGCCTCAGCCAACCCACAGAGGAACCTGGCAGTGCGGTTGATCACAGCAGGAGCCAGAAGGCCCTCAGGCAGCGCTGCTCCCCCCATGGTTCCCCCGGGGCCCCCAGAGAACTCCCTCCCAGCCCAGCACACAGTCTCTCAGACACACACAGAGACTACATTAACATGGACCCATGGTCTACTGGGCCCATCCACAGGGAGGAAGTCAGTCACTTTTAACAAGCTCCACATTGTCTGCTACTCATTAAAATATGAACCATGAACACATTACTTGAGATGTAAGTAAACCGACAAGAACTTGGAAAGGAGCAGTAGCTAAGCATAATTTACTGTTGGTTGTTGGCAGCCGTGGTCTCTCTGCATGTTAAACACTGTTTTGGAAAGAAATAATATGATCGTAACAATCAGTAGGGAATCTAGCTAGTCATCCTACTGCAGACTGCGCTTGCTCATCAGAACTCTCATAATGCAAAAGTGTCTTATGTAATATCAGCATTGATATACAGTATTTATTGTTCAACACCACTGCAACATAAACTAACCTTGGGGGTGGCATCATGCAGGGGTTATTAAGTTAGGCTATAACAGAGGTTTTAAGAGGTGATGTGTTAGTGAAGGTGCTGATGTAGAGGGGTTTACCCACTTTGTAGAGGCCAAAGAGGCCCAGGTCCCTGACCACGGTCAGGGCACCAACCCTGCGGGCCGTGGTGATCTCGCCGGCCACCTGGAGACGGATCTTGACTATCTCCAGAGGGTTGGTGAAGATCACCTGGGATCCTCCAGCCTGCAGAACACAACCCAGGTTAAGGGTGAGAAGAAACAAATGGTACATGTCACAGTGCACCAGTAACAGCAGCGTGATAAAATCATAGGTCTCAATCTGCAGAACCAATTTTATACACTATTTTTGTCTTACTCTTTTTCTGTAGTACTTTGTCGCACAAACAAAATCTATAATTATAATGAAAAACTTACATGTAATCACTTACAGTAAGTAAATCAAGACAATCATACATGTTTTGTTTTTACTTGTGTCCCATGATTAAGAAGGGGTTAATAGGTTTTACAACATCTCAGGGGTCAGCCTGTGGTGAGGATGATAATGTCTAAGCATTTCACCCCAATAAGCATTTTCAAATTAGCTTGGTAAACTCAAACACAAAAGACACTCTTTTCAAGTGCTGATGTCAAGCTGTCAGAAAGTGGTCTTGATGAGAGCAGGAGAAACAAGCAGGCATTGAGGGAGGAAACATTGGGGTCAGGGAGGAACAGGCAGGGTGCGAGGAGAAGCCTTGCTTATGGCTGGAAGGCCCTGACCCCGGCAACAGCCCTCTGCCCCTTCCCTCTCCCCCAGGCACCTCCTGTGGAGGGGTGAGTGGCCCAGCCCAGCCTCGCCCCGCACACTTCCCCAATTCACCCCACTCCCAGGGGAGAGCATTGAATCACACTGCTCTGCTCAGGGCCCTGGCAGGGACGCCCCAGGGTGCAGCCACTCTGACTCAGGCACATTTATCACCCTCCCCAAATCGAATCAGGCCCCTGGATGCCTGCTGGTGACACAGAGGGCAGGGGTCCTATCCTGTAAACATCCGAGCGCTGTCCTAAAAAAAGCTCAGGCACATTTAGTCATTTCAAAGTGGAAGGGGAAGATCCGCTACTCTGAAGATTTATGCATTCATCCCTCTGTCCCTATCTCCTTTATCTTTTCCACTTATTCACTGTCAGGAGGGATCACATTACAGTTCATCTCCACAAACTAGCAAAACATTTGCTTTCTACAATGTGAAACCACTTTACATGAAGACCAAGTTCATCTGCTGTGCAGGAAATTAATACTATCGAGCATAAATCGAGCATAAATAAATATACGTAGTATATTAGATACGATAATATTGCTGGGTGGAGTCCTTCACCAGAACTAGAAGGTTACCGTAATCTAAAGTTCTAGATGGCATGCTATACTCCCGAGTCGATATTCACATAATAATAAGGAATTTCCCTCGACCACACCCACACATTGGGGAAAACAAAATTATTTCCCATTCACCCCCATTGTAAAAGTCTACATTGTTTTTTGTTATACAAAAAAATGTAATAATGCAGAAATGCTGCTGTGTTGTTCAATGTACATGTAACCAGGTCAAAAATCCTCAAGTATGAATCGCAATGCTCCCACGTAGGGAAATAGAACCTGCAAGAAGAGCCCTGTGGCTTCAGGCTATTCGGCATGGGAGAGTGGGAAATGTGGGGACCCGGTGCCCAAATAGGTTACACGTAGCTACAGTATGTGTGGAAAACATTTAATCACAGATAAGACATTTAACTCGTTTAGTACAGTCCATTTATAACTTCACTCACTACTTGTAGCTGAATAGTACATTTTTTTGAGTTGTTGTTCTTGGCTAGCTTAAGTTCCAGTCGGTAGCTAGCTAGCACTGTCACTCACGTGACCTGAAAAGTGGCATGAGGGAAGCCCTACAATATTACGTTTTTCTAAGTAGTGAGAACCCTCTGGAGCAGGGAATGTTGAAAGTAAGTTTTAGACACGTTGTACTTTTCTTAGATGTAGTTTTGTAATTGACTAGAACAAGCCGACAACAAGAAAATTGCATTTGAAAAGGGTCAAGTTTTTGCTGTGAACCAATGGGGTAACCTAAAACAGGTTGTTTTCCCTACAGGCGGGCATTCTACCTACTATCGCCTGGGACTATGCTTGTTGTTGTACATGTATGGTGTATGGAACTGTGGTGCCCATGGCAGATCAGGCCTCAGGTATGTGCAGTCCTGTCAAACTCAATCACAGTGAGGTAAAGCCAGCTCCATCCAAGGCCCTCCAGGCCTTCTTCCTCCAATTACAGGCTGACAGGGGTCACGACCCTGCAGACCCTGCCCTCCGTAGGCAACCTGCAGGCTCTCTTCCCCGCCCTGTCTGTTTCGTTTCACTTAGACTCATTTAGCAGAGGTAGGGTGATGGAATTACACGCTTTAATCCACCAATGCACTCACCAAACGTTACAGCGTGCCAAATTACCACGCTGAGGTAAAAAATAGTCCATTCACAGACATAATTTCTCAAATTGTGCCCAATTAGAGGGTTCAGAGACCAAAGAGCACCTTTTTATCCAGCTCCGCCACTTATTTAGGATGTCAATACACCGGCAGGAAACTTGAATTAGAGCTTAAATTCATATACAATAATTCAATGTCCGTAATTCAAATTGAAGATGAAAAGCTTATAATTGTAGATCCAGATCAGTCAGAAATAATTCAGCTAAACCTGAAAGTTGAAGGGGTTGGAAAACCACAAAAATGTCCTCTCTTAGCTCAATATCTGGAATCCACAATTTACACCCATGAGATGCAAAATGTTCATAAACTGAAAGAGAAAATCTTAAATCATGTTTTAGTTTTAACAAAAATCTTGTTTCAGTTCCCCCACATCGAGATCAATTAGATTTAAACGAGTCAATGTAGCAGCTGCCAACGCTTTCCCTTTGCTTTACATGAAGCACACAGGCCTTTTCAGCCCTCACTCTGTAGAGACAGACTGTCTACGAAGACATCCTCACACCAATACTTACAGTGGCACCAGCCAGGACTTCTGCAAACAGGGGAATGGTGTTATCCTCTGTGGTGAATTTGTCTCTTACAAAGTCATTCATCTGTGAGAAAAGAGAATGAGGCAAGCACAACACACACCTTTAAAGAAAGAAATGCTCAAAGAGAATGACAATGAGTGCATCTAGTCACGCCTTGGATTTTGGAAGACTTATTGTATTTTCTGTGAGACTGTATTCATATTTAACATACTATAACCTTTCCTTATTGTGCAATAAACATGAAGGCACTCGGAGGGTTTGTTAGGACTTGCCGTGAGTTTGATAGCTTTCTCTGGGGCAACACCGATAAGCTGTGGTACGAGACCTGCAAAACAGTATTCATGGAGACCATTTAGATTACCTGACAGAGGAAGACACTCCGACTAGAAATGAATACATCCATTGCCAGTTACCACAATGAAATCTGCATGATTCTTGTCCGGATAAAATAAACCCATAAATATTTACAGATACGGCTGCTACATCTGATGAACCAAACGACAATGGCTCCCATTGAAATGGACAAAAAGCTCAAATATGAAACTGGCAGTTGTATGGGCTCAACATTGTTGTGGCCTGATCCCAGTCTGGTGTGGAACAGAGAGAGCTGTGTGGCCCTGGTGGGTGGGGGGTGGGGGTGGGGAGGGGGCAGTGCTATAGCGCTGATAACCACCATACTGTTTCACCGTCCGTCCTTCAGCGAGCCAGATAAACTTCAGAAGGAGCTGCTGAGTGACTGCTTGTGGTATGCAGCCAGAAAACAGCCAACCGTGTCTGTCTCTCAGTCAATCACCCCTCTCATCAGTGTGGAAAGATAAAGAGGGAGGGGGAGAGCCAAGCAGAGAGGATAAACAAAGAGCTGCAGTGGCGGAGGCAGCAGTAGATGGCAGTCTTGACTTCCTTCATCTGATAGTCCTCACTGTGGCAGTGTTATATATATATATATATATATCACAAGCCTTCAGCAGTGTTATCACTACACTGGAAAACATAGATCTGACACTACTACAGGAGTTCTTTGACCTCTGGGACTTTTTCAGCTAGCTAAGTAATGACAATGTGACCTTCCATAGACTTGGTCAATTTAGAACAGTCGAGGCAGATGTTTCTGTTATTATGCAAAACATGTTGATGATGATACTGGCACAAAAATGTGTTTTGCCACCATTTGCGCCGGACCAGATGACCGTATCTAGCATTACATAATAGAAACGCATTCACCAGGCTTTAGTTTATACCTCTGTAGAATCCAAAGAATCCCTCATATCGGAGCACTTTCTTGGCACAGTCAAAGCTGTTCTTGTACATGAGCTCTCCTACAAAGGAGCTGGTGGAGCGCTGGTTCTGCATACGGGTCTTCACCAGGTCAATGGGGTACACAGCCGTCGCACCCGTGGCTGCAAATCACGCATGTCAATCAACACACCATCAACATACTGCATTCACACCATCAACATACTGCATTCACACCATTAACATACTGCATTCACACCATCAACAAACTGCATTCACACCATCAACATACTGCATTCACACCATCAACATACTGCATTCACACCATCAACATACTGCATTCACACCATCAACATACTGCATTCACACCATCAACATACTGCATTCACACCATCAACATACTGCATTCACACCATCAACATACTGCATTCACACCATCAACATACTGCATTCACACCATCAACATACTGCATTCACACCATCAACATACTGCATTCACACCATCAACATACTGCATTCACACCATCAACATACTGCATTCACACCATCAACATACTGCATTCACACAATCAACATACTCTTGTTGGTGATAATATCCTATGATCTTCATATATTCAGACACAGCAAATATCTTTATCATTATTTTAACTATTTAGCGGACCGTTTTTAGGTGGGGTATATTTAAAGATTGGTGTTTTAGTGTTTTGCTTCAGTGATAAATAGAGAGATGTGGGCATATAAAGAAGTTAAAAACAGTCATTAGGCCCAGACAGAGTAGTGACTATTTAGGAGTCTGCCAGAGAGCCATAGTGTAGAGGGTGTCTACTGTCTGAGGAGGCAGCCATGCAGCAGGTTGCCCTAAATGCAGCTCTTAGCCACAGCGGCTTGTCATGTCTTGTCTCTGACATCAAAGGACCTGTAATGACTCGGGCTCTAAAGCATGCAGAGAGCTCTCTCACCCTTCGTCAGCAAGAGAGGGTGAGAAAGGTCTCATTATCGCCATGGAGAGCCACCGTCTTCACAATGCTTCACAAGACTTCTGACCCTTAACTGTCCATTGATCATTCAGAACTGATCACCCTCCTGAGCTGCTAGATCAAAGACCCACTGAGACAGTAGGCTCTTAGAATCTTGCATGTTGGTTTCACGCACGCACATCTCAATGGCTGTTATATTAGTTCCCCCCAGTGTAATTAGACAGAGATTCCAGTGCGGTTCCGGAATATTTGTGTCATTCCAAAGCTCCGGCTCCAAAGACAGCCTGGAGCCACCAGTGGCACAGCAGCACAATGGGCAGACCGGCCCCAGGGCCTCAGTGCGCCAGTCTGACCGGCTTGGGTTACCCCTCAGTGGGCCCAGGTCTCTGTCGCAGACATGTCACTCACCTCCAGCGAGTGCGCCCAGACCGAACCTGTAAGCAGACTCTGCAGCCTGGAGCAAGACGGACCGATGAGGATCCCCATGAGCTTGCTGTGGAGGGAGAAAAGACACCGACGTGGAGAAAGACGGGGGATCAGAACACCAGGAAAGAATCGACTTCTATTAAACTGTAGTGAACCAGATACATTGTGGAAAGAAAAATGTTATGGACCACTCAACAGAGGAGGAAAGCTATGGAATGTAGACATCTCGTCGTGGTATAAGTCTTATTCATAAGCCAGTATTGTATGTCACCGACATAGACAATCTGGCTACGGATACAGTAAATGGCTGTGTAGGAGAACTCTCCAGGGCTATCCATTGATTATGATGGAGCTAGGCAGAGGCTGGAAGCTAAGGGTTTTCCTTTAAAAAAAAAAAATCAACTAAGCATGATTTTGCATTATTTGTCTCATCTCTGGTTTGGTTCATGATCTTGAAAGTGGAGCCCCTTTTTTTCTCTCTGTGGTTCCGTGTAACAGATTAGTCCCACAAGCCTTTCCCATGTAGAGATAAGCATCCACATGAATTATTACATTGGCTGAGTAACAGTTGGAGTGTGTCTGCCCTCCTTGGGGCAATGAGCAACATCTCCCAGACCAGGCCCTTCCTCCTACCCAGCTGCTTTCACTGAAGGCAGCATGCTAATGAGATCGAGGCCTTGATCAAAAGGTTTAAGCAATTACCCTACTTCCACAAATGGTGGACCTGAGAACGCCAACATGTTCGTGTCTTTCCCTTTTCCCAAAATCACATTCCAGACCTCTGAGCAAAAGTCCCGGAACGTTAAGTGGACCTGGGCCTGACCAGAGTCCGATTTACAGAGCTGTGTCGTCTGGAAAGACAGGAACTATTTCCTCCTCCTCCCTCCCAGAGCCACCTCTCACCAGCACACTCACCATGCTCCTAGCCTCCTACTCTAAACAGACCTAGCCAGAGGCTTCATACACCAGCAGACTCATGAAAAGCCACCCTGATAAAAGCATCCTATTAGATTCTCAGGTGTATGATTGCGTCTGATGTATATGTCTACACTGAATAAAATGGGACAGGCTTTTAGAAAAAGGGAACATCGCAACAATCCATTCGTCTTTTGTACCTATAATTGGGGGGGACGGGACTTTTATCCTAGGTGGTGTAATGCACATTCACAAAGAAAGAGAAAACATCAGCACTCTGCTAATTCCATCATTGAACACTCCCTTTCGTTGCTCTTTAATGAGAAAGCATGGTGGGGGAACAGAAGGGATGCAGCAAATAAAAGGCAGTAGGTAAGCGCCGTGTGGACAGTCATTCAGGCAGGGTACCTGTCTTTGGATCTCAGCCAGGTGATATGGGAGTGCGCCTTCCTCCAACGGTGCTATCCTCTCGATGTCCGCCAAGTTGAGCTTTCTTCAGAACAGCAGAGGAGATTCACAATGTTATGCCAGGAGTAGCAAACACAGCATAGCATTCCTCACACGGAGTTGATGCACGATTTTCCACAGACATTTTATGGCCATATAACTTGAGGTTATTGCTGGTTTAATATGAGTTTGTATACACAACAGACAAACAAAGCTGGATACATGCCCACAACTCCAGCAGTAAATGAAGCTCTCTTAACGCCAGTGAGACACAGATATTCCCTGCTGGCATCATAAAGTCTGCATGCTTAGATTTCTTTCGTACATCAACCAGTAGAGCCACTATTGCTAAACTGAATAGCTAATAACTTAGAATTTGCATCCAATAAATATAGCTATAACTTTTTATTCCATTCACAGATTTATTGAAAATAGTTTTTTCTGATTAATGTGTTAGATATATTGAATTCATGTGGAAGACAGTAATTCAATATTTGGCAGCGCAAATGCCACGTTGTATGCGTGTGAGTAAAAAGGACAACGCAGCGGTGATGTGTCACTGAGACTGGAGAGAGTTTGAACCTTACCCAGAATGAGCGTGGAGGCCAGAGAGCTGGTACAGGATGTCAATCTCCATTGGATTGATCTGACCAAACTTGTTGGCAGCACTAACAAACTCCTCTGTGGTACAATATGGAACAGAGGGAGGCATGTTATGTAAGAAAAAACAGACAGGGGGTCACTTATTAAGACTAGATATTTAGAGATACAGTGTGTGGGTAGGCCTACTGCAAGGATAACCAACCACATCAGCAATACAGTCTAAAGGTGAAAGGGTAAACTCCTATAATAGAGGTAACTATCACCATCAGAACAGGTCAACTATTCATTCCACAGATCTAAGGGAACAGACTAAACTAATAAAACAGAATATTACAGTGTACATTTACCTTATTTACTTAGAGCTAGGGTAAAATGTTCTTGTGTTTCCTGACACCATTCTGCCAAGAGAGGTGAAACTCCCATGACGGTACTGTACAGCCTCAGTTCATGTTTGAAATCACATTTCCTCACTTGAGCAGGACTAGGCTACCTTTGGTGACGAGGGTATCCTTGTATGTTCCGGCTAGTGTGCTGTAGACCTTGCGGATCAGCTCCATGTTGTTAAGGAGGGCGTTGAAGGCATTGAAGTAGGAGAAGCTCACCATGTGGGAGGTGCTGCCTCCAGCGGCCTAAAGGGGAGAGGAACAGACACTGAGGTCTCATCGTACAATCATCTAATGTTGAAACTGGGAAACCATAGCTGTCTCTAACTCACTGAGACCAGGTTCTCCTCCACAAAGGGGGTGAGCATGTGGTGGCGGATGGTGGCCATGATGTCGCTGAAGTCCATGGCAGAGATGGTACCGCTCTTGCTCTTATCCTTCTGGGCAAAGGCCTGGCGGGCATGCTCCAACTGCAGCTCCTACAATGAAAGGAAAGATAGAAAGAGCTGGTTCTTGTGACAAAAAACACGTCAAATTACCAGGGATGAAATGGAACATTGGGGGGAAAAATAATGATGATGTTGGATGATGTCGGACACTGCTTGGCACATGTGGAAGCATCAGATGAGACGGTGTTAGACCCTGGCTCTTGTAATCACAGCGGTCTCTCAGGAGTCTTGATGAAAACCATGTCCCCCCCGAAGTCTGATCTCAAGTCTGTGCCGGAGAGCAGGCAGGTGTGTCCGGAGGAGCACAGGGATGATTCAATAGGACAGCCATGCAATCAGAGGGGAAGCAGGGGTGCCACTGACCCAGGGTCAGCACTGCTGTCAAAGCTGATCACATACTACCAGCAGATCCCTCTCATCTACATAACTTATCAGGCCATAGCAGAGTACAGCCCATCATGACAATGGTAACATTTTATACTGTACACTTTTATTCCACATCTTGTAAGAGTTGGGGAATACTTTGGTACACAAATCCAGGTACTGTACTAGGCTGCTGCACTATTGAGGGATATTGCAGCACATATTCTACAAATAGTGATGTTTTTTTTATTCCGGTTAGACAATTCTGAGAACTATGTAACCTCCACAAGGTGGCAGGACATATTCTGCAAAAAAAAAAAACACTAAACTTTCAGCAGTTTCGTTTATGTCTATGTTTGATTTAGCTGAATCACATTCAATAATTTATTAGCAGGAAACAAAATTGCAAAACATCAGCAGTGAAATAACAGCTAAAGCAAATGTTGGTTTGAATGAAAAGGGTTCGCACACAAGAATCCTTGACGCGCTAGTGGGAACCCTTAGTCAACCATGATCCACCGCAAACTGCTATGAGGGTTTACACACAGTAGAGTAGTGGAGCCAAGCCCTTCCAAGTCCCAGACCACCCAGCTGCATATGAACCCACAAACCTCATCATTCCAAACAAGCTACGTCCACAGCCATACTACTGGCTTTATGACCCTCCCTGTTTCGGTGATTAAATTTGTGTTACAGCTTTAATACGTTACATAATTGGGTATTTGTTATGCTATTATAAATCGACACATGTCTATCTAAACCAGAGATGTTCAATTCCGGTCCTGGAGGGCTCGAAACACTTCTGTTTTTTTGGACTGCCCTGATCTAAACCATGATAGAAAAATAACTTCCTGCATGCAAGTGATTAAAAAAACATTTGTAAAGTATTCAGACCCTTTGACTGTTTCCACATTTGGTTGTTACAGTCTAATTCTAAAATTTATTAAATCGTTTTTTCCCCTGATCAATCTACACACAATAGCCCATAACGACAAAGCAAAAACAGGTTTTTCTACATTTTTGCAAATTTATTACAAATTAAAAAATGGAAATATTACATTTACATAAGTATTCAGACCCTTTACTCAGTACTTTTTTGAAGCACCTTTGGCAGCGATTACAGCCTCGAGTATTCTTGGGTATGATGCTACAAGCTTGGCACACCTATATTTGGGAAGTTTCTCCCATTCTTCTCTGCAGATCCTCTCAAGCTCTGTCAGGTTGGACGGGGAAAAATAGCTGCACAGCTATTTTCAGGTCTCTCCAGAGGATATTCGATCGGGTTCAAGTCCGGACTCTGGCTGGGCCACTCAAGGACATTCAGAGACTTGTCCCGAAGCCACTCCTGCGTTGTCTTGGCTATGTGATTAGGGCCGTTGTCCTGTTGGAAGTTGAACCTTCGCCCTAGTCGGAGGTCCTGAGTGCTCTGAAGCAGACTTTCATCAAGGATCTCTCTGTACTTTGCTCGGTTCATTTTTCCTTCGATCCTGTCTAGTCTCCAAGTCTCTGCCGCTGAAAAACATCCCCACAGCATGATGCTGCCACCACCATGCTTCACCGTAGAGATGGTGCCAGGTTTCCTCCAGAAGTGACGCTTGGCATTCAGGCCAAAGAGTTCAATCTTTCATCAGACAAGAGAATCTTGTTTCTCTTGGTCTGAGAGTTCTTTAGGTCCCTTTTGGCAAACTCCAAGCGGGCTGTCATGTGCCTTTTACTGAGGAGTGGCTTCCATCTGGCCAATCTATTTATTTTATGTTATTTATTAACTAGGCAAGTCAGTTAAGAACAAATTCTTATTTACAATGTTGGCCTACTCCGGCCAAACCCTAACCCGGACGACTCTGGGCCAATTGTGCGCCGCCCTATGGGACTCCCAATCACGGCCGGTTGTGATACAGCCTGGAATCAAACCAGGGTCTGTAGTGACACCCCTAGCACTGAGATGCAGTGCCTTAGACTGCTGCACCACTCGGGAGCCCACAATCTACCATAAAGGCGTTCTGGAAGGTTCTCCCATCTCCACAGAGGAACTCTAGAGCTCTGTCAGAGTGACCATCGGGTTCTTGGTCACCTCCTTGACCAAGGCCCTTCTCCCTCGATTGCTCGGGCGGCTAGCTCTAGACAGGTGTGTGCCTTTCCAAATCATGTCCAATCAATTGAATTTACCACAGGTGGACTCCAATCAAGTTGTAGAAACATCTCAAGGATAATCAATGGAACCAGGATGCACCTGAGCTCAATTCCGAGTCTCATAGCAAAGGGTCTGAATGCTGAATACTAAATAAGGTATCTGTTTTTATTTTTACATACATTTGCAAACATTTCAAAAAACTGTTTTCACTTTGTCATTATGGGGTATTGTGTGTAGATTGATGAGGGAAAAATGTATTTAATCAATTTTAGAATAAGGCTGTAATGTAACAACATGTAGAAAAGGGGAAGTGGTCTGAATACGTTCCCAAATGCACTGTATTTTTACGGTTCATAAGGTGTCTAGTAATGTCTACTGTATACTGTACCTGCAGAAACTGGGTGAACTCCAGGTAGCTGAGGTTCTTCTTTCTGTCACTTCCAAAGTGGAGCCTGATGAACTCACAGTCCCAGTTGAAGGGGATGTGGTGGTGCACTGTGGTCTGGCTGAAGATGTCCCGCACATTGGCTGCCAAATGAGAGATGGATGTGTAACATCAAGAGATTGAAAAAACAAAACAACCATACAATATACAGTGGGGTTTGAAATGACGGACACCCTTGTTAAAGATATGCAAAAATGACTGTATCAATTCAATGAAAAGTGAGCTACTGTATATTGTATGCCAAAACAAATGTGAAATTATATCATTTTATACTAATAAAATGTTTCTGAATAATAGATTTTGTTTCAAAAGTATGTTTTTTTTCTCTCAAAAAGGTAGGGGTCAAAAGTATTGACACCCCTGTTTTCAATAACTTTCAATACCTTTTCTAAAATGTTTTATGAGTTGGAGAACACATTGGGAGGGATGTTAGACCATTCCTCCATACAGAATTCTTACAGATCATTGATGTCCTTCGTCTGTGCTTATGGAATGCCCTCTTCAATTCCAACCACAGGTTTTCAATGGGTTTCATGTCCGGAGACTGAGATGGCCATTGCAAAAGGTTGATTTTGGGGTCAATTAACCATTTCTTTGTGGATTTTGATGTGTGCTTGCGGTTATTTCCTTGCTGGAAGATCCATTTTCTCTCAGCAATTGTATTAGTATAAAATAATATAATTTCCCCAATTTCTTGAGCATCCAATATAGCTCAGTATTTGAATTATTTATTTTATGCTTATCTTTATTAAGGGTGCCAATAATTTCAGACCCCACTGTATGTCCCTATCTCATATCTGGGAACCTGATATGCACAGAGAAGGAATATGGCCTAGCTGACAATCCCAGTGCCTTCATATTGTGTGAGTTCTAAGCAGATCTAGGTCATTCTGTGTCTGAGCACTGCCTTCATTTTCTATCGCCTTCATGGGGGCCCGCGCTGCACAATGTGTGCACAATGAGCATTGCAACAGCTCTTTTTTCCCTGTTTTTGTGACACGCTGGATTCATCTCTCCCCCTGTCAGATGGGACTTGTTATGATGTGGTATTACCCACAGCTCGCTCAGAGCTGAGACAATTCTTCTCTTAGAAGAGACCTCTAGAATAGAAGCAGCTGACTGACAGACCCTATACTACTCTGCAGTCTCCAGAAGCCCAGCATGGAGAGACACACTAGTGCACAAACGGAATACACATTGAGCACTAGGAGTAACATGAGACCTACATTCATTTTCTACACTGAAAACAGCTATGTAGCACCTTTTTTACCCAAGGTCCTAGGTTATAAATATGATATAGTAATCTTGCGTTATCCACTTCTTGCATAGAGATATTACACAATGGGAAAGTGTGTGGTCATTGCCCTAGGTAAAAGCTCTACTGATGCTGTCCCCATTACCTATGACATAGTTATGACATGAAGCAGACAGGACTGGGATCCAACAGGATGAACATCCCCACACGCCAGGTCACCGGGCATCCCCATGTACATACCAAATGAGATGTCCCCTGTGCCAGTCTTGTCAAACAACTGAAAGGCAACTATGAAAAGGGCATCCGGGACACACAGAATCGATTCAAAGGCCAGAAACTCCTGGAAAGAGATCAGTCTGTTTGGACAAGAAAGAAAGAGTACTATCTGAAAAAAAGGACATGACCCTACAAAGCCCAAAGAACATCAGCAACTTGAATTTTCACTTGAGCACACCAATAACTATAGCCTACCAGATTCATTTACATAAAAGTTCAAGTAAAGTTCAAGTATAACATTTGATTTTACCCATATTTACAACATGCTCTACAGTCTACAGTATAATGTGGATAGGAACGTGCTGTTTAGTGCTATTTCAACAAGATGCTTTCTCGAGTCTTCGGCATTATGCAAATAATATGGCCGCTTATCTTATCAGGTGGATATTCAATCAAACAAGCATGGGTGTTAAACAACCGATAAAGATGGCTATTCAGGCAATGTGAACAACCTTGTGACCAATCATTAACCTAACTTCTCCTTGCTACGGATTTCTCTTCACTACGCCAATACATGTAACATTGTGAACCACATTGTGTGTATCAACATGGGTTACATTGGGATCCGTGTAGGTAGTGGAACTGTCATCGAAATGTGTTTGTGTGTTATGATCCTTTTCTCTCTCACAAAAATCTCAAGAAAATTCAATTTTCGCTGTATGATGTCTTGAAGGACCTCTTGTTTAAGTCCTTCTATAGGAAGGTTACTATTAGTAACGATCATCCACCTCACCCGTAGTGGGAGCAGACTTACCCATCCTTGCTGGTGTCGGCTACTCCAGCGATCAGCTGCACAGTCTGGCGGTTGTGGTCGGGCTGGTTGTGCAGACCCAGGAAGTTCTGCACAAAGTCCCTGGGGGACATGTAACGCACCCCATTCTCAACCACACTGGCATGCTGAAGGGGAGACAAAAAAATCCAGGTTAGTGTTAAATATAAATGCTCAGAAACTCAATATACAAACTTATACTCATACAAAATTCCCTCCTTGTAGTCCCTTTCCCAAAACAGCCCGTCTTTGTATTGCATCACTGTTCCCCCAACAGCTATCGGACAACATTTTTTTTTTACTTATGACAATAAATGATTTGTTCAGACAACCTGATGCAGTGTCTGTCAAAGCAATGTATTTTGTCTCCGTAGTTATACTTCGTGTGATTTGTATTAATCCCATCATGTACTTTTCAGACATCGCATCAAAAGGTAGGCAAAATCATTATAGTTCAAAACCATCTTGTTTTTGCAATTCATCGTATTCTATTAATTTCTTTGAGTTGTTGCAGTGAGTAAACAGACTTTAGATTTGCTTTCAAAACACTTCAATACACTTTCAAGCGTTATAATACCTTATACAGAAAAATCGGGTAGTTTTGTGGTTTAACCCACAATAAACCAGCACAAGCTGTAGTATAGTGTAGGAAGCCATCAAGGTTAATTGTCACAATCATGTATGCAGATAAGTGCAGTGCAGTATACTATATTTAATATACAATATGGGATGTTTAAGTACAATGTAACAGATAAGTACTATAGCAGCGTATATAATGATATGTGACATTAGGGCTTTAGCTGTGGCAATGCAAGGGACTGCCAAGTCATCTGAAAAATATATTTCTAAATTAATCCATGTGCACTACTTAGAAAGAAAAAAGGAACAGCATTGTCTTTTTCTTGCTATGCTGCGAAACATGCAACCCATGCACTGGTGTTGCTACCTCTCATCTAGGCGTAAAGAAACAAAAGGTCCGTTTCAGAGTCAGGGTTGGATTACAAGCTGGAGCACTGCATGAACTGGCAGCATAAAGGCCAGGCTCTGGGTGTACAGCCAAGGAGAGAGTGAGAGAGAGACCGAGAGAGAGCGAGCAAGAGAGAGAGAGACCTTCACAAAGAATGCATTTCAGACCACATCTCACTGCACACTCTTTAGTTAATATTTTAAGTGAAAGTATTCATTCCAAAGCCATTTATTAACCCATTTCTTCACTACATAATTTGGCATCAACTCAACTTCACAGTAAGCCTCAAATGCTTCTTGATAAGATTAGGAAGGTTGGACAAAATGGCCCATTCATCCATTAATTAACTAGCTATTTCACTGGGATATGTTTATGACTAATTATTGCATGCGTGTATTAGAACAGCTATGCCTAATATAAATTGGTGTGCGTTCAAGATAAATCAGTGCAGTGTTGTATGAAGAAAGAAGAAGATCCTAAAATAGTACAAGGTCAAAATAATAAGTCCCTCCTTGGCGCTATCTGTTGCTAGAGGCATATTTTCCTCGAATCAATGGCCTTACACCCTTCTACTTGGTACTATGTGTGACTTTGTAAAGCACAAGCATGCATGGTCCAAATTATTAGCAAAAACAACGGAATCGTCCAGACATCTGAAAATCCTAGCCAATGTCACAGCCTAAAAGAAGTCAGGGAAGGACAAATTCCTCCGTGAAGGGGGTTCAGAATTAGTCCAAGCATTTGTGTGACCTTTTCTTGTAGTATTCGACAGTAGACACAACACACTCAGTGTATCTCTCTGTGTGTGTGTGTGTGTGTGTAACTGTGTGTGTGTCTGTAACTGTGTGTATGTCTGTGTGTGAGAGAGAGACTTAAATCATTGTCTCGTAGTAGGCCTGCTGGCATAATATCATATTTGTTCAACTGTAGCTTTACCATACAATCAAGGTTATAACCTTATACCATTGACGACAACCAATGTAAAGTTACATTCTCTTTTCAAATCAAATTAAATCTAATCTAATTGTATTTGTCCCACGCACCAAATACAACTAGTGTAAAATGTACTGTGAAATACTTGCTCACGAGCCCTTCCCAAAAATGCAGAGTTAAAAATAATAATAATACAAATGAAATTGTAACAAAAGAGGAATAAAATCAAATACACAAGAATGGAACTATATACAAGGAGTACCAGTAGCAGATCAATCTGCAGAGGTACAGTACGAGGTATCTAAGGTAGATATGTAAATGAAGGCAGGGTAGATAATAATAAGAGTTGAACTGCTGCATTCAGACTAAAATAATATAAAGAATTGTTTTTAGTGCCATAGCAATATTGGGTTAAAGATCCAGTTGTGAATGACAGTCTTACCTTCAGAAATATAGTCCTTAGTGCCTTGGAATCGCCTCTTGCGGTTGTTTCTACCTAAAACATACAGTTGGAGTCATCAAAGCCAAACCCTGATGAATCTGGTAATGCAATGAGAGTTTGAGAACGACATAGGACGCAACGACTCTGCATTGGCTACAATATAATAAAATCATTACTGCAGAGAGTAATCGGTTGCTTGTCTCTGAAGTTTCGATGTTTGAAAAAGCAATAACACAGGACTCGTAGTCTATAGTTGAATATCAGCCCTGCCAGCAGCAACATTCGTCTTTGCCATTATCATTACTGAACCGGCTACTCGACCTTCACAGCAATAAACTTGTTATACTACTAAAGTAGCTGAATAACTTCCATTAGATCAGTAAACGAAAATCTGTAACAACGTAAACATTACTCAATTCGCTCTCCAAGGCCGACGTGCCCACGGAAAGATGCTGAAAGAGGACCATTCTGTTCGTTTAAAAAAAGTAAATAATATATGCTTCCGCATCAATAAGCTAAAGTCGTCATCCAAAAGAAATAAACAACTTAAATACAGGTAATATTAATTTCTGATAAGAAATATTGGCAGAGTCACCTTGACCGCCATGCTGGGTGTGACGTCACGTTGACTAGCAGCGCAGGCGCTTGGCTACTGTAGCCTTTGATTTGGAGATAACAGCATGACACTTTTGAAGACCTAAAACATACAGTTGGAGTCATCAATGCCAAACCCTGGTGAATCTGGTAATGCAATGAGAGTATGAGAATGACATAGGGCGCAACGACTCTGCATTGGCTACAATATAATAAAATCATTACTGCAGAGAGTAATCGGTTGCTTGTTTCTGAAGTTTCGATGTTTGAAAAAGCAATAACACAGGACTCGTATACAGTTGAATATCAGCCCTGCCAGCAGCAACAGTCGCCTTTGCCATTATCATTACTGAACCGGCTACTCGGCCTTCACAGCAATAAACTTGTTATATTTTTTAAGTAGCTGAATTACCTTCCATTAGATCAGTAAACGACACGCTGGAACAAGGTAAACATAACTCAATTCTCTCTCCATATATGCTTCCGCATCAATAAGCTTAAGTTCTCATCCAATAGAAATAAACAACTTAAATACAGGTAATACTCATTTCTGTGTGTGTGTGTGTGTGTGTGTGTGTGTGTGTGTGTGTGTGTGTGTGTGTGTGTGTGTGTGTTTGTGTGTGTGTGTGTGTGTGTGCGCGCGTTTGCGTGTGTGTGTGAGCTTGTGTGTGTGTGCGTGTGCATGCGTGAGCTTGTGTGGGTGATTTGTGAGTCTATATTTGTCTCTTACTATAGGAGATTGTGTGATGGTTGTTCAACAGTCAAATGGCCTGGAGATAGGAGCTGTTTTTCAGTCTTTCAGTCTTTCATCAACAGACACAAACAAGTTACACATTACACATTGCACAAATTCTAGACAAAAGTTCAGGAAAGGCAATTCTGGTTCCACCAGAAATATTTCATAAAGGTCAGAGATCAAGCTGCATGTATTGCCTCCATACTGACACCCTAACACATAGCAAGAGAGTAAAAGGCGTTGTTGCAGGAAAGGGATAATCTAGTGCTGTCAGAGTAGTAGGTAGGGGTAAAATTATAGTGGCTTAAACATGACTGTGTGGGTCAGTCATTGGTGCTTCTGGAGGACAGAATTGCCATGGCAGGGATGATAGCACAGCATTACCACAGTTCAGTGTTCAGCCATGCACTCTCCCCCAGAGAGGCTATTTATTTTATTGAGCTATCACTGTACTGTAATCCACTTTTTGAAAGACAATTTTCAAGGTTCAAATTCTTCATTTAAGTCTGCGGTGGACTGTCATAATGGGACATTTAAAGGGTCAATTTTGTTTACCACAACATAGTGTGCTTCCCTCATGGAGTTCTAAGGCTATTTCGTGACAGTACACTTTATGTTTTTTTTTTCTCTTTGTGGGAGTACTAAAGAAGGTAAATCACAGAGGAATTTTAAAATCTTATTTAAATTTTTAGTGTGTGTGAGGAGGTTGGTCGTTTGGAAATCAAATAAATAACAATAGTTAATAGTTCGTGTTAAATTGTGGGGGGAAATGAAGTTGAATATTTTAAAAGGATTCACATTTTTAGCCTACCAGTAGCTTATGTAAAATAAAATAAAATAAAAAATAATAGAATATCATAGAATAGAACACCAGCACAGGTACAGCATCAAATCCTCTCATCAGTAAAATAATAACGTGTACACGTGTACAGAGAAGTGTTCTATTTTTTCCATCGATTGGTGCCGCGCAATCGTTTGTGGTTAAACTGTAGCACCCGCTGGAAGGGTATGCTAAAAAATCGATGGAGAGCGCGATGATAAAATATAGGGATTTCTTCCGCATACACCAGATGCGGCGGAAATACGTAGGCAAACAGGAAGTTCTTGGTGCGTATTTTCCGCGGGCCTTTGACGACAACAGAGATGCAACAGTGTACAGAAATGGCGGGTAAGTAATAGCTACATCAATTACGTTATATAAATGATTTAAATGGACAAAACCTGTCTAATGGTTTGTATTCCAAGTTGTATGACAGCTGTGCTTATCTCTTTGAGTTTTCGAGGGCGTGGTATGTTGCTGTCACAGGCAATCCAGATGGCAAACAAACAAGCTAGCTAGGTAGCTAACTGTTAGCCATAGCCAGAGGCTCTGGCCCTAGCTAGCCAGCTTGCTGAGTCAGTGATGATGGTGTGGCTATTCACAAGCTAGCCAGATCATGAATGTAGAACTGCATCACATATAGAAGAATATATTTGACTGCATGTTAGCAATAGCTTGTAACTAACTGGTGTGCAAATTATGCTAGTTAGCGACTGGCTGTGTTGTGCAATGCTTCACCATGGTGTGTTTATTGTCGCTTCAATAACTCAATGTTCAATGCAGGTGGATTAACTAGCTAGCTATGCAGCGCCAGTGGATGGCAAGCTAGCTATCTAACTAACTTTGTAAACAAGAATAGGCCTGCTATCTATTGCCTTGCTTTACTGCTAACTAGCAAACTTATCACTTGGTGTTCAAATCAGAATGGAGATTGATGCAAATGTAGACGCTAGAAATTGTTTGTTTTGATCCGTAGGGATGAACCCAATGGAGAAGAAGTTGGCAGAATATAAGTGTGACACCAACGAAGCAATCAGCTTAAAACTAGGTTTGTTTCATTCATCTACTTATTTAGCTTTGTTGATGTTGAGAGAAAATAGCTACTTTCGCTGGAATGTGTAGTTTGGTAGATTACACATTGAGTGTTTCATATTCATAATGCAACATTTTATGTTGACTGGTTATTGACAACACCCTCTAACTCAAAGAATTAACAACACCTATTTATCTCAGTCCGTTTCGCAGATGATTTGGAGGATGAAAGCACGACATTCCATCCAGAGTACAGCCACCAGCTTTATGGTGATGAGTGAGTATCAAACCTGATTCAATCCTGAGGTCTGTGTGAATGTCAAACCTGAGGTCTGTGTGAATGTCAAACCTGAGGTCTGTGTGAATGTCAAACCTGAGGTCTGTGTGAATGTCAAACCTGAGGTCTGTGTGAATGTCAAACCTGAGGTCTGTGTGAATGTCAAACCTGAGGTCTGTGTGAATGTCAAACCTGAGGTCTGTGTGAATGTCAAACCTGAGGTCTGTGTGAATGTCAAACCTGAGGTCTGTGTGAATGTCAAACCTGAGGTCTGTGTGAATATCAAACCTGAGGTCTGTGTGAATATCAAACCTGAGGTCTGTGTGAATGTCATCTGCATGTGAATTCTGCATCTGTGTTCTGGTTGCATGACTAAACCGTTAATAACAGGATTATGTGAATGCTAACATATTTATTCACTTTTTTTTTTCTCAGTGAGGTGGCTTTTGGATACAAAGGCCTTCAGATTCAGCTGTACTACAGTGCTGGGAACCTGAGCACCCTCTTCAAAGTGAAATACTCAGCCAGAGTCACAGAAAAGTTTGACTGTGTAGAGGTAAGAGTTGTTTGAAATGATGCCCTTTGTTACTTATGTCAAGTGCGGTAACACTGACTCCGTTACCTAAAAAAGAGATGTTCTGTCAAACTATAGGCATTCAGAGATGGGGCCCCATCATATTGTGAATAAGGTTTTCTCGACCACATGACTTGACCAGGGAAAACTCTGGGTCTTGGTGATGATAGACTATAGTTTTTCCTGGTCAGGTGAATAACCACCCTCAGTACCCTTCTAGTATCTTCTCTTCTGAAACTTGTCCAGTTTCCCAGCCTGCTTTAGTTTGAGGTGAGCTGTTTTGTGAGTCTTTTCGTTGGGTTGCTTTGTGCATGTTTCTGTGGGCCTTCTGGAGTGATCCAGAACCTCACTCTTAGTGGTGGTATTATGCAGCAGATAAGAGATCTCATGTTTTGTCAGACCTCTCCCAGTCTATCATAGGCCACATGGGCCATTGGTACACTAATCCTATCCCTCCCTAAAGGAAAGGATCAGAGTTGGATCTGGGGGGGTGTTGGCTCAGCCATTGATTTGAGTGGTTCTGTGATAGGCTGCAGGAAATGGAATATATCCTGCTAGGGTGTGTTTCCCATAAGTGTGTTTTTATCAGGAGGGAGATCACTGAAGGACTTGGTGCATAGAATTAACTCCAACTACAGTTCGGAACCTCTGCCAAAGTGTTCTTGGTCATCAGCTATTCTGTATAAAGTAATGGCCAATAACCCTTCACTGGCTTTACACACAGCATTGATGTAATTGCTGCAGTAACATTGCATTAACATATTGTAATTTAGTCATTGTATGGAGTTGGCTGATTTTCATTATTACACAATATCAAGAAGACAATGTTGTTAACTTATATAATTACAGCATTTCTACATTTCTAGGTGTAACATTTTATTTAACCAGTCAAGTCAGTTAAGGACAAACTGTCACCTAACCCGGATGCCCCGTGAAATGCATTGACACACATTGACGTGTGAAATGCATTGACAGTAGTAGCATTCTATATAAGAAAAGCAGTGGCAATATCCTATTTTTAGACACCGATCAATTATCAGTGCAAATGTTTTTCTTATCTACTTTTTTTCCTTAGTAGTTTTCTTATTTCAGTATATCCAAAACTGTCTATACTGTTCTAAATACTAAACAGTACTCGGAAGTAAAAGCAAGGCTGAATAATTTCTGATGATAAAGGCCAGGCCAGCGTTGACCCACGAGTGTCCACCTCGTTAAGGGTTTAGTGCAGCTGGTGTGAGGTAGAGAGTTAGGGAGCAGTAGAGTTCAGGCTGCATCTGAAGTGCTTGTCTGTGAGTGCGTGCTCACTGTGGCTGGGTGTAGTGCAGCTGGTGGGAGTTGGAGAGGATGGGTGCTGTGGGACAGAGTTCAGCATGCAGCTGCTACTCCAATGGAAGACTTGTCAGAGATCACCTTAACCCTAAACCAGCCAAATGCTATAATGATGGACTCCACACAGTCAAACATCATTTTTGTTCTCAGTCATTGTTTCATACTGGGCATCAATAGTGAATCTCTGGAGAGAAAAATTAATCAGTTGGTGTCTGTTAGCCTAGATGTAAAATGTATAGGTAACACGTACAAAGGTCTGGTCAGGGTTTTTATGGCCATATGTAGATTATGTTTGAGGCCGACGTCATTGGCAATGATTATTTTGAAGGGAAAAGAATCCAACAAAAGGTCATTTGTTAGATCTATAACTTTTCTCAAAGCTTCTCTCTAAGCAGAAAGCGAGGAGGAAAAAAACTTTTAAAAGTTCGTTAGCAAAATAGTTAGTCCCTCTCTGGGCCCCGAGTGTGATCTAAGTTAATGTATTTCCTCTTTAGCGACACGTATAAGGGTGAAGTCCAAGAATTGTTTAAAAAAAAAATCTATATATAGAACACTAAATCGGATCACATTATCAGCCTTTTTACCTCCAACATGTTGACTACTCTAAATAAGATGTGTACACATGGTCAATTATATCCCGGCGATAAAAGGCTTTCAGATTAAACAAAATGTTCTAAAGATGCGTTGTTACGTCATCTATACCAAACTATGGCTTCTTTTATGCAGGATTGTGTAATTTAATATCTAGTATATAGGAGAGTGCCTTGGACAATATGACTTGTTTGTCCATGGTCTTTTTTATTTCAGCTCCTTGTTCTTCAGAAATGCAGTTGCCACTTCACCATTGTAATTGTTCATTCAGCTGCAGGTGCATTACTTCCAGTTGGATATTAGCTGATGTCTGAAAGGAGAGGAATTAGCGGTGTGTTCTATTTGCCTTTTGTAGTGCATTTTGTTCAGGCCTTCTTAATTTCCCTGTTTTCAATGGCGAGCAGCAAGGGTCTCTGTACAGAAGTAATACCCATCACGTATGTAAATGGTGTGAAAGGGCTGCTTAGCAAGTTAATACAAGGTGTTCTCATGTCAATCCTTGTGGAAATGGATACAATGCAAACATCACAGCTGAACCAAGCACACATTCTAGTGAGTAAAAAGTCCAGGGGGAGGGGCCCTTTGTCTGCCAGGCTCTTTGAAACGTGGGGGCAAATTCATTTGATTGAGTTTGTCAGGATTAGAGGAAAGGCCTCTATTATGGATGCCCAAGGCTTTTTTTAAGTTGAGATCAATTCATTACATTTTATTGCCCAGTGAGAAGCAGAAATACGTTATTGTGGGGACTTCATAAAATATTCATGGTTTAACATAAGTAGTAAATTTATTCAATTAAGTGCTCTTTCACCAAGGGGTTGGGGGGGGGTGCTTGTCTCTGCTCAGCTGACAATCTTAATTGCCTAATGGTTCTCCTTTTTGTGGCACAAAATATGTATTCTTCCACTTTAATTCCTTGTGTTCTCTGTCAATCAGGGCTGGAGCATAGCCTAATTACAGAACAATAGGACCTTGTTTTTTTTAGGTTTTGTTAGTGATTACATATGGAAGAGGAAAATGGAAAAATGTCCACACACTTCCTGATTATTGTCTAGTCTATAGTATAGTTGGTTTAAAAAAAATGTAATAAAATCCTTGGCCATTTTTTTGTTATCGATATGATGACACTATATCAAAGAACAAACACATTGTACTCTGGGGAAACGACTGTTATAAAGACCTATGCTAAATGTTGAAGAAATGGGGTTATTTCAAATGTATGTTGGAAGGTGATAAGATTGTAAATGACCTCCCTAGCAAAAACGTATCTTGTTGGTAATCACACTTTTGAACAGAAATGGAGCAATGCATATAAAATACCAGGCTACTTTTCCGTATACAAGATGCTGTGAGTTTATGTTGTTCTACTAAACCCTCTTTCTTTCCTTCCTGCAGCCTGATGATGTTGAAGGGAAGATCCGGGAGATCATCCCCGCTGGGTTCAGCTGCAACACGGACGACTTCACCTCATTGTTGGAGAAGGAGACCAACTTCAAACCCTTCGGCACCCTGCTTCACACATACAATGTCCACAATGTGGAGGAGGGAGAAGACTTTACCTACCAGATTCACAAGGTTCACATGCTAGTCCTTGCTCTTACAATATACAAAAACATTAGGTTGTTGTACAGGCCAACAGATATTAGTGCTTTCCATGCCTACTGTACGACTTGCAGATTATTTCAGTGTAAGAGGGTGATCTGTTTATTTATCATGACTTTGATTGTCCTTGTACCTTCTCCATGTGTTGTTCCCTAGGTGGACGTGTCGTGCCCGGGATTCCGAGAGTACCACAAACGCCTGCAGACCTTCCTCATGTGGTTCATTGAGACGGCCAGCTTCATCGACGTGGACGACGATCGTTGGGACTTCTTTCTCGTGTGAGTGTTCGCCCTCCTTAGCCAATGTCACTCTCCCTCGAACCCTTCGTTGTCTCGTTGAGAAACGATGGGCTCCTTTTTGAGGCGCTCGCCACCAATTTATCCAACCAGTTTGATTTATATTTTCCCTGGCCATTTGAGAATTCTTGATCTGGCAAGAGTCGCCTTTGTGTTCAAACCTCTTTGTAAAAATAAATAAAAAATAAAGTAAATGTTTTGGGGCAAGAGCTGAATTGAACACTGTTGTCTTTTGAAACACTGAAGGACATCTAAAACAGTAAAACGAGCCTCTGCCAGTGTTTTCTTTAACCAACCAACTATTAAGAGTGACAATGGGCAAATGGACTGAAGTGATGTGGAGGGCCTCGATTTCCCCCGTCTAGCCCCTTCTCCTCTTCTAAATTGCAGTCCTCCAATTAAGTGCATAATGTATTCCGGTTGCAGCAGGTGTACGGATCGGGACGGCCTGGCTGCTCCAGCATGTGGACACTGAAAAAGGGCACCCGGAGAATGGAGAGGAGAAAATGGCCACGGCCTGGGAGTGTGCCTGGAATTGACCCGCTTGTCTTTGTGTTTTATCTGCAGATTTGAGAAGTACAATAAGGATGGGGAGACGCTCTTCGCAACTGTTGGCTACATGACAGTTTATAATTACTATGTGTATCCAGACAAAACCCGACCACGTGTGAGGTAATTGCTAGGGGCGCACGTGCCTTCCCATTCTTTTGTACCAAAAACCAGAGGAAAATTATACATTTTGGTCTCCCTTGTCCTACAAAAAATCCCAAATTACTGGCTTATGTATCCAACCAAATGATCGGTGTCTTGGGGGGGGGGGGGGGGGGGGGCTTTTGGCTGTAAATAAGCATTTGGATTGATGGACATGATAACAATTTGTTACGTTTCTTATAATCAAGTGAAAAATTGCTCCCTCAATTTTCGCTTAATTAGTACATCATTCTGTCAAGTGTTTTTTTTTTTTCTCATTCAGTCTAACAGTGGTCATGTTTCAATTTGAATCACGTTTACAAGGTTTTCCCATGTATATGAAGTGAAAAAGGGATAGGTTTGAGAGGTCTGTGAAGCTGTTCTTTCATGTCTTTGTGTATGTTGACCTGGTGTCCTTCTGAACAGCCAAATGCTGATCCTGCCGCCATTCCAAGGAGAGGGTCATGGAGCCCAGCTGCTGGAGGCAGTGCACATGTTCTACTGCAATCTGCACAAAGTACAGGACATTACAGGTGTGTGTGTGTGTGTGTGTTAACCTAATTGTGTTACTTAGATTATCTTATGTTTCAATTTGGGGAGGAGGCTATAACTGTGCTAGAGTTTCACACATACAATACAAAGCAGTTGCACACCAATATATTGAACAAAAATATAAACGCCACAATTTCAAAGTTTGGACTGAGTTATATTAGGCCCTTATCTATGGATTTCATATGACTGGGAATTGAGATATGCACCTGGTCAAATATATCCCCCCCCACCACCACCACCACCACACAAAAAAAAGAGCCTCGCAATGGGCCTCAGGATATCGTCACGGTATTTCTGTGCATTCAAATTGCTATCTATAAAATGCAAATGTGTTCGCTGTCTGTCGCTTATGCCATAACCCCACTGTTACCATGGTGCACTCTGTTCACAACGTTGACATCAGCAAACCACTTGCCTACACAACGCCATACATGTGGTCTGCGGTTGTGAGGCTGGTTGAATGTACTGCCAAATTCCCTAAAACAACATTGGAAGTGGCTTATGGTAGAGAAATTAACGCTCAATTATATGGCAACAGCTCACGTGGACATTCCTGCAGTCAGCATGCCAATTGCACACTCCCTCAACTTGAGACATCTGTGGCCTTGTGTTGTGTGACACAATTGCATTTTTGTGTGGCCTTGTGCAATGATCATGCTGTTTAATCAGCTTCTTGATTATGCCACACCTGTCAGGTGGATGGATTATCTTGGCAAAGGAGAAATGCTCACTAACAGGCATGTAAACACATGTGTACACAATTTGAGAGAAATAAGCTTTTTAAGTGTATGGAACATTTCGGGGATCTTTTATATCAGCTCATGAAACATGGGACCAACACTTTACATGTTGTGTTTTTGTTCAGTGTAATTGCTTTGCATAGGCAAATGAAATTAATAACAGAAGCACCTTAGCCCCCCCTGTCCAGAGGAGCACCCTAATTCTTCTTGTCTATTTTTCCCTCTACTTTGAATGGGGAGATAGAGGGACAAGTCCTGCTAGAAGGAGCTCTTGTTCCATGTGGTTTTAAATCCTTTCCATGTTGCTCTGCACTGAATTCTTTCAAAAAACCCAGTGGAAGCTAGAGATATGTAAATTTGAGCAGGTTTAGCAGTACTGGGCTTGTTAAATGCAGCCACAATCATAGTCTGACAATGGTGTAATTATTTGCCTCTGTCCGGAGTCAGTGGGACTTGAATATAAGCCCTTATTAAAAACTGTAGCCTTAGATGTGTTGGTGTGGTAATGTGAACCGTTTAAAAATGTATATATTGAATATACCTCACATTTTATGTAATTGTATGTGATATACACTGAACTGAAATATTAATTCAACGTGTGTGTTAAATGGAATCCCAAGCTTGTTTAATTATCGTCTTGTTCTTTTCAGCTGAAGACCCCTCAGAGAACTATGTGAAGCTGAGAGACTACGTTCTGGTCAAGCTTTGCCAAACACTGCCATCATTCTCCACAGACAAGCTTCCCTTGGGCTTCAGTGACGACATGGCCACAGAGGCCAGGGAGAAATTTAAGATCAACAAGGTCAACAGCAACTTCATCCACCGAGCCCAGAGGAGGATATGTTTGATTACTGCACTTTCTGAGGATAACAAGGCTTTTTTTTTTTTTTTTTTCACAAAACCATTAATGGACAAATTCAGTCATTAACCCATGGCTCTCCAGTCCTAGAGGGGAAAATGTACCATTCCATTTAAACCAGGGGCACTTCAAAAGTGGCCCCTGCTTGATTTCTCTTACTGCACTTAGTCCCAATTTATATTACTAGTTTCCTGTGTCCCCCCTTGCATGTAGATGATTATCACAGCTTTCTACACATGATGTGGAAAGACCAAATGCTTGTTTCTAACTCTGCCTCGGCTCTTATGTGAAGCTCGAGGCACTGTTGTTGTACCAGGAGGTCCTTAATAGCTCTACTAAGGAATGGTTGAGTCTTTTCTAGATGATCGTGGAGACCGACTACGGTTTCTTTTGAAGGCAGTAATAGCCCTGTCCTGTTTTTGCGCCTACAGAAACACGCACGCCGAGTGTACGAAATCCTGCGTCTGAGGGTGACGGACATGAGCGATGAGACGAAAGCAAGAGACTACCGTCTGGAAGTCAAAAAGAGGCTATTTGCCCCGACCAAGGTGCGTTTTATAAGAGAGGACCGCAGCTTCTCCAGTGAAATGCATTCCCTCCAGCAGTGTCCGCCTTGGACTTTAGTTTCTAGTCCAATGGAGTTAGCAGGTTGTCTGTACAGTGTAATGCTAACGGCTGTGTAATTTCCCTGTGGGCTTCATCAGTGGTTAATGGCTGTTAGTCACACTATTTAACCAGGATCAATCAAGTTGATTTCATAATTGATTATACAGCGCTTCTTCAAGTGCTTAGTGTTTGACAACTTATGACTTTACATACATGGTTTAGAAAGGGTGGAGAACGAGGCCAAAAATATGACATGCACTTTATCCGCTTAGAGCTACTTCGGCTGTGTTTAGACAGGCACCCCAATTCTGATTTTTGTTTTTAACTAATTGGTCTTATAACCAATCAGATCAGCTTTGTAAAATATCTAATGTGAAATGTTCTAATGTGATTGGTCAAAACACTAATTAGTGGGAAAAGATCAGAATTGGACTGCCTGTCAAGATGTAGTCTTGTTACTTATGTTGCATGACTTTATCCAGCATCAGGAGAACGATTATTCCCAAGTTGCAGGAAAATGTCTGGAGTACCAAAGGCTTATTATAGGATATACAATGGAGCACGGCAGGAGTCCATGGTAGTGTTACCCCAGGATTCAGTTCCATTCAGGGCAGTTTCATTATGCAGGATTTGCATGTCATTGAAGGGAGGGGGTGTAATTTAGGTGGAAGTAGGTTGCTGACATCACACATTCAAGCAGTTAGAGAAGCTGCTTGCCAAATGGCACATGTTTCATATCAGCACTGTTACTGTGCTTTTGAAATCTGATTTAAACAAACTGTAACTCATTTTGTATTGACAGGATAACATTGATTTACCTATTATGCATGTTCCATGACATGTAATTGTTGAGTGTCTTATTGAAACCCAGCATAGCAACCGTTAGAGGATTGCTGTCAGCAGTGTAACCGCACATCTTGGGCAAAAGGCCAATGAGGAAGAAAGTGTGGCGGGAAAAGGAAGTAGAAATTCCTTTGTAGACTGTGGAGTGGAGAGATCTGGTGGCCAGATGCAGCAGGGAGTTCCTATGGAGGTTTGGTTTGTAGCGAGCCCATCTCTCATTGAATGTGTGGAGGATTACACGTTTCTGCTCACCTCTTGCTTCTCTTATCCCCCATTCCCCAGAGAGAGAGGGTGTGTGCCCGCCCTTGTGTGTACACATGCTTTTTGTTGTTGTTGCAACGTGCCCAAAATACACGAATGAGGAATCTTGATCCATGTCCAGAATCTGTCAGCACCCATGCAGACTCGATTACAGAATAATGTTCTCCCCCCCCTCCCCTCTGACTATTTGGCTTTAAGACACTGAGATGCTGTCAGGTCTGCAAAATGAGGACCCACAGGAGGAATAATACTCAATATAAACTTGCTCTTGTCTGTTAAATATGCATTATGTAAGAATAGCTGCTGCTAACTGCATCAAACTTCTAAAATACATCCCTCTTAACAGATGCATTTGCATAATACCATATAGCATTTAATAGCCTCAATTTGGGGGGAAAACATGGTTAACACAAGCTAATTATACAAAGTCTTGGGGGGGGGGGGGGGGCAATGGATTTCACACACACGCTGTGCATTAACCGGCGGATTTTCTTGTTGTGTGTGTACTTAGAAGAACCAGCGGGAGATGACCAAGATGATGAAGTGTCTGCGGCCAGAGGAGCTGGCATCCCACATCAGTCAGATGGACACGGCGCTGCAACAGGAGGAGCTGGAGAAGAGCTACCAGGAACTGCTGGCCGAGTACAGGAGAGTCATCGAGAGGCTAGCACAGGCCTGATCCAGGGGGCCTAATGTCAGCCCTGCCTACCCACTGTAACACAACCCCCCCCCCCCCCCCCCCCCCACCCTGGCTCCTTCTCCTACCCTTCCTCCTCCTTTCCACTGGTGGTCCTAGATGTACAGTAGAGGTGGAGCTGTGCGGTGCAGCTGGCTGGCTGCCTGGGGAAGGCCCACTCTGTGTCCCATGTGTGTAATCACGCTGTGTGAGCTTTAGTGATTTGGCAATCATTCACAGGTGATAGGAACACCATCCGTACGGTCTGGCTGGGCAGAACATGCCTCCTTTTCATATAGAGAATAAGGGAGAAAGGTTTTTTTTTTGTTTTTTTTTTCAATATCTGTCTAGCTTTTTCCTGAAGACATGTTGGTTTTGAAGCACTTCATACTGAAATAAATGTTTTTTTGTACATTGATCAAACTGAGTTGTCCTCTTTATTGACTCTATTCTAAATGGTAATTTCAAATTCACATGTTTTATAGTTGTTGGGGTAATGTATTACATGCAATAATTATTGCTCTGTGATCATTTTCCCAGTAGCTACTATTGTACTGTTAAAATAATTATTGTTGAGAAAAATTGGTAAACTACAGTATTTTATTTAATGCCTTCCTACTGTTAACTGTGTCCTGATTGTAGTAGATACATTGTACTTTTAAGCACAGTGGATTTCAACTGGACTGAATATGCATTTATACAATATCAGTTACTCTATTTAGTCTAATCAATTTACAGATGAAATTTTGTTCGGCACCCTCTTGTGGCTAATGCAACTTCTGATTGCCCTTTATGCTGAGTGTTGGTCTAATGAGCGTTATGGTTTTCAATTTAAAACCTCTTTGCCTCTGCATTGCCCACTTGTCCAAAGCGCTGTGATGAATAGCCATCTATGCATACTTTCACACATTGTTGCTGAATCAAGGTCTCCAGGTTAATTTTCATTTTTTCCCTCCACTTCAGTTGTAAGAAATAAAACCTCTTAATACTTGACCAGCTCTGATTTTAAATTGACTCCACTCGTGGCCACCAGGGGTGTCATTTCACTATTGGAGACCAGAGCATGTATTTTCCTTTAATGTGATTACCGTCTACAAAACATTAAGAATGCCTTCCTAGCATGGACTCTACAAGGTGTCAAATGTTCCACAGGGCTACTGGCACATGTTGACTCCAATGCGTCCAATAGTTCTTTGGGTGGTGGATCATTCTTGATACACACCCAGAAACTATAGTGTGAAAAAACCCAGCAGTGTTGCAGTTCTTGACACAAACCGGTGCGCCTGGCACCTACTACCATACCCCGTTCAAATGCACTTCAATCTTTTGTCTTGCCCATTCACCCTCTGAATGGCACACATACACAATCCATGTCTCAAGGCTGAAATGTCACATCTCATCTATACTAATTGAAGTGGATTTAACAGGTTACAATAAGGGATTGTAGCTTTCACCTGGTCAGTGTCATGGAAAGAGAATGTGTTTGTAATGTTTTGTATAGTCAGTGTATAGCTACAGTAGATGCTGAACTGACGGGTGAGAGAAGCTTTTGGGCTTCATTGTATTGGGAATAGTGGTTGCTGTCATCCGAGTTCTGACTTAGTGTTGGGACTGGGCTGGATAGGGTTCCATACTGTTGGACAGTTTACAGGCCTCAGTGGTGTTGGCAGAGTGCGGGGCTGTGGGACTGGGACCCTGTGCCCCCCTCCAGACCAGACCACACTAATGATGTGTACAGAATCAGCACTATTACTCCCCTAAAGCTCTGCCATGCAAATCAGAGGGAGACCTCAGTCCCTTCAGTGCACCTGTAAAGGGCTGTGACGGTCCTGGAATTTTGGATGACTGTTATTGGTCAGCTAAATGACCGCGGTCTCCGTTATCGTTTGAAAAGCAAAGCATATTTTTTTTTTTTTTATAGCAGGGGTGAAATGAAGCTGGTAAGGTGTCCCGGCAAGATCGATAGTGTACTGGTAAACTGTACTGGTAAAACATGAGCCTATCACAAAAGTTTTTAAAAAATGTCAAGAAAACTGTAGGCTTTTACAACATTATCGTTACCACATGTCAGCCGCATGACAAATGAAAGAATGGGCTTGAAAACGGGTGTAAACAGTACATGCAGTGGTTCTATGAGAACACTGACATTTTTCCAAGGCAGAGATGACTGGCTGAGCTTGATGCACTGACAGCAGTAGATGCATACACCCAGGCAGTGGTGGACATGGAGAAGTGGGTATACTGTAATTTTGCCAAACTAATTCTGTGACAAACAGTGACATTTTGAATGACCAAAAATTATAAATCACATGTTGGTCTTTCACAGTCAGGCCAACCCAAGCCATACTGTGGAAGTAGACTAATAGTAGGCCTACTGTTGAAATAGATCAATTAGGCTGTCAACTGAGTCAATTGCACAAGTTTCTGATCTTTTCCCAAAAACATTTAGTCACACTTTTTTTAAATAGAAAATCCAAAAAATTGGATGTTCTAAGTCCACAACAACGCTTAAACCACTTTAGGAGAACACCTTTGAGGTCTGGGAAAAATCTAAGACATTTGGGGTTTTGAGTGTAGTTACCCTTTAATTCAACTGTGCAGGCAGCTAGCACTGTTGTTTGGTTAGCAGTGTTTCTGTAGCACATATGAGATGGAGTTGGAAAAACAAATGACCAATGGATTGATGCAAATAATCATGATATGATTCTGCCAGGTAGGCATAAGCTACTTTGTAGTTAACATTTAAGTAAGGTTTTTGGGAAGGCCTTTCCATCTACCAGAAGACATTAGGCCTTTCATTAGCTTCACTATATTGTTCCTTTTCCTTAGGCCTACTTGTTTAAAACCTGGACATTTTGCTTCATATTATGAGGCATGTCTTACTTTGCTTCAAATTAGCCTATAGCTAAAAGTCCCAGCATAGAAACGTGGAGGCAATTATTTTATAAAAACTTCCTCAAATGCACTCTGCTGTTCTATTGGTTTTCAAATTAACTTTTTTTCATTGTTTAGCAGCCAAAGGCATTATCCTAGTTATATTAGCAACCTATGATAGTCATTGCATTTTAAGATCAATTTGCATGTAGGCCAACCACTGTGGACAGATTGTTGCACTTAAAATGTGAGGAAATAATAGTTTATCAACCTATTAAGCTAAACATTCTGATCTGTGCCGTCAGCATTATTAATTGATAAGGCCGCGGCATACACCTCCACTGCACTACTTTGATAAGCCTATGCATCAAAGTAGTGCACCAGTGGCGACCTGTCATTCAGGGCAGGTGGGGGTGAGCCCAACATGTTTAGTGGCCCCACCTGTTTTTTGTTGCCTGTTTTGCATGTTATTTTGGTATTAATACGTGTCACATATCAGTTTGCAAACAATGTAAAAAGTAAATAAATAATTGAGTTGATAAAGCTGCATAGTCTGGTCTCTTTTTTGCTTTCTTGAGTAAAGCAGCTCCAAAATACAGGTGTTTCAGCCTAGCTCAGTGCTTTCTGTGGTGGTGGGGCAGCCAGCGGAATATACGGAGCGTAGGGGTTGGTAATGTTCTCTAGTTGTGCCGTGATTGTCTCAGTGTTCTGTCACTCATGGGGACACTATGTCACCCCAACATTTATGGGGAGTGCTCGAAAATTCAAGCCTCTTGGGTGCTGCAATAAAGTTACATTAGAAGTGCCCATCCAAGAAGGTTGAAGGTCATTGACCACAGATAAAATTACATCAAATCACTTTATATCTACTGTAGCTTTGATTGGACTGATCATGTCAACGTCATACTTTCAATATATTAGCTTACGAGCCAGACAAGCAGTCATCCTCACGTCGGAAATCTACTGGCAAATCCTTTTCAATCGTTGTCATATGAAGAGAAATTATAGATAAAAGGTATCGGTGCTCATCGGCTATCGTACATGAACATTACACAACAAGTTAGAAATCGCAAATTCAGTAATGAGTGGTTTGGAAGGAATCAGTGGCTAACCTCAAGTGTTGCAAAGCAATCACTAGCCTGCTATTGGATGTGGGGCTCAAGTCTGAGTTTAAGGGTCTCTTTTCGAAGCTTAAAAGGATAAGGCCAGTGGCGACCTTTTAACCAGTCAATCACGGATTACAAAAAGAAAAGCAGCCCCGTCGCGGACCAGGATGTCTTGCTCCCAGACAGACTAAACAACTTCTTTGCTTGCTTTGAGGACAATACAGTGCCACTGACACGGCCTGCTACCAAAACCTGTGGACTCTCCTTCACTGCAGCCGACGTGAGTAAAACATTTAAACGTGTAAACTCTCGCAAGGCTGCATGCCCAGACGGCATCTCCAGCCGCGTCCTCAGAGCATGCGCAGACCAGCTGGCTGGTGTGTTTACGGACATATTCAATCAATCCTTATCCCAGTCTGCTGTTCCCACATGCTTCAAGAGGGCCACCATTGTTCCTGTTCCCAAAAAAGCTAAGGTAACTGAGCTAAACGACTACCGCCCCGTAGCACTCACTTCCGTCATCATGAAGTGCTTTGAGAGACTAGTCAAGGACCATATCACCTCCACCCTACCTGACAACCTTGACCCACTCCAATTTGCTTACCGCCCCAATAGGTCCACAGACGGCGCAATCGTAACCACACTGCACACTGCCCTAACCCATCTGGACAAGAGGAATACCTATGTGAGAATGCTGTTCATCGACGACAGCTCAGCATTTAACACCATAGTACCCTCCAAACTCGTCATCAAGCTCGAGACCCCGCCCTGTGCAACTGGGTACTGGACTTCCTGACGGGCCGCCCCCAGGTAGTGAGGGTAGGTAACAACATCTCCACCCTGCTGATCCTCAACACTGGGGCCCCACAAGGGTGCGTTCTGAGCCCTCTCCTGTACTCCCTGTTCACCCACTACTGCGTGGCCATGCACGCCTCCAACTCAATCATCAAGTTTGCAGACGACACTACAGTGGTAGGCTTGATTACCAACAACGACGAGACGGCCTACAGAGAGGAGGTGAGGGCCCTCGGAGTGTGGTGTCAGGAAAATAACCTCACACTCAACGTCAACAAAACAAAGGAGATGATCGTGGACTTCAGGAAACAGCAGAGGGAGCACCCGCCTATCCACATCGACGGGACAGTAGTGGAGAGGGTAGTAAGTTTTAAGTTCCTCGGTGTACACATCACGGACAAACTGAATTGGCCCACCCACACAGACAGCGTGGTGAACAAGGCGCAGCAGTGCCTCTTCAACCTCAAGAGGCTGAAGAAATTTGGCTTGTCACCAAAAGCACTCACCAACCTTTACAGATGCACAATCGAGAGCATCCTGTCGGGCTGTATCACCGCCTGGTACGGCAACTGCTAAGCCCACAACCGTAAGGCTCTCCAGAGGGTAGTGAGGTCTGCACAACGCATCACCGGGGGCAAACTACCTGCCCTCCAGGACACCTACACCACCTGATGTCACAGGAAGGCCATAAAGATCATCAAGGACAACAACCACCCGAGCCACTGCCTGTTCACCCCGTTATCATCCAGAAGGCGAGGTCAGTACAGGTGCATCAAAGCAGGGACCGAGAGAATGAAAAACAGCTTCTATCTTAAGGCCATCAGACTGTTAAACAGCCACACTAACATTGAGTGGCTGCTGCCAACATACTGACTCAACTCCAGCCACATTAATAATGGAAAAATGTATGTAAAAAATGTATCACTAGCCACTTTAAACAATGCACTTAATATAATGTTTACATACCCTACATTACTCATCTCATATGTATATACTGTACTGTATACCATCTACTGCATCTTGCCATCTTTATGTAATACATGTATCACTAGCCACTTTAAACAATGCCACTTTTATATGTTTACATACCCTACATTACTCATCTCATATGTATATACTGTACTCTATACCATCTACTGCATCTTGCCTATGCCGTTCTGTACCATAACTCATTCATATATTTTTATGTACATATTCTTCATCCCTTTACACTTGTGTGTATAAGGTAGTTGTTGTGAAATTGTTAGGTTAGATTACTCGTTGGTTATTACTGCATTGTCGGAACTAGAAAGAGAAACTACACTTGCATTAACATCTGCTAACGAGGTGTATGTGACAAATAATTTGATTTGATTTGATTTAAACATTCAACATTGGCCATGCTGTAATACAACATTGACTTCTCCCGCATTCTTAACAACTGGAAACTTAGAACTGGGAAATCTCAGACTTCAGTGAGTTCAAGACATCTGGGAACTCTGGGAAAAAAACGAGCTCCGACTGTAAAAATAAGTTTTGAATGGTCATTCAACTCAGAATTTTAAGTCGGGAACTTGGTCGTCTTTCTAGAGCTCCGACTTGAAGATCACTAACGTCATGATTCAACCATGTTTTTTTCACAGCTCCCACCCATGTTTTGAATTATGTTGCTGTACATTTCAAAAGTGCTGAACAAATAGTTATATTGACCGCGTCCGTCTTAGCTCGCTCATTATCTTAGTCGAAACTACAGATAGCCTCTTATCCGCTCATCGTTCCCTTATGCCATAGTTTGTACATCTAAACTGTCAGTAGAAACCACATTTGTTTAAGCAAGTCAGCCATATCAGCTATGTTTTTTAAAAAGGCAGTAATTGAGGCTGAATGAACTGTTTCGCTGCCAGACAAGGCTCCGCTGATAGCCAGGTGTAGAGGTGGTAAGATGTAGGGATGGCTGTTGGGACTCTGCTGTTGGGACAGCTTTATGTAGGCCCTAGCAGTTTGTGGGCACCATTTGTCACCGTTATAGTCCAATTACTGTATTGCTTAGTGTTGTGTTGTGTAGTGGCTTTGCTGGCATGCCCCCCCCCCCCAAAAAAAAGTGGTTTGCGTCACCAAGATTTACATGCTAAAATCGCCACTGTGATTAAAACTTGATTATACACAATCCCCACTACACCACCGAATTCAGGCTACAAGTGTAGGCACAACGGCAATTGCCGAACGTCATTCAACTTTTTGGTGTTTTAACATTCATCAATGGACAGAGCACTGTTTGGCTGTTGAAATTATTGAGTGGAGGAACCTGCGCGGGTAGTTTAATACATGAGCCTTTGAAGTGATTGACTACCAACAGATGAAAACATCATGACTGGTTGTGTTTATACAATGCCACATTAAAAGGTAATACATTTAGTTAAGTTAAATGACAAATCGTTACTAGTAGACCCACAGAGATCTTATTAAATTAGTAGGTAGACCTATTCTAGGCTTCATGTAATTCTATGATTAGGCCTATAAAAAATGTTTGTGCAAGAGCATGCAGACATTGGGGGTTCCACTACAGGGAAGAAATTAAATCTACTTTCACCCCTTTTTAAATTGACACATTTTCTCCTCTCCTCCACTCTTGACTGCATGTACTGCTGCTGCTGCAGGGAGGGGGTGTTGCCTAGTCAGCCAAAGACTTGCTTTCTACAACACCTTGCTTGTTTCAGCAAGGAGCAACAGTTTCCTCGTTTAAAAGCAGGGATGGACAACTTTGTTGGGGGTGGGTGCCACAATGTTACAAATTTGGCCATGGGGCATAGAGAAAACGTTTGCTGCAATTTGTCACCTTTTGCCATGGGCGGAGAGAAGATTTTGCAATTTTATAATTCATTTCATGCAATTCTACAAATTTTGCCATGGGGGAGAGTTGTTTTTTTGCAGTTCTACAGCTAATTTCCTGCAGTTCTACACATGTTGCCATAGGGTGGATAGAAATGTTAGCAGTTTTTAATATGATACTTAAGTGAGAGTGACTAACAAAATCAATGGGGGCCCTGCGGTTGGTAATTCTACCATGATTTCTAGTTTAGATAGGTGGCTAGACTAACTTACCATTCTAAAACATTTTAGCTGACATGGACTAATTGAGTGACTGTCAGTGACTGAAATAACAACAGAAAAACTGCTGATGCACAAATGCATTTAGAAATTGCACCTTGCGTATTCTACTATTCTACAGTAAGTTGAGACCCCGACTGCCCCCCCCCCCCCCCCCCCCCCCCCCCCCCCAAAAAAATCATATCACATGCCAATCCCGGTTCTAAAGAGTCTATTTTACAGCGGAAAAGGACTCAACCACACAAATTCCTGGCAATCTTCAGTTAGCTGTTTGTTCCACAAAAAAATACAATAATTATTATTAAAACGGTTATGACAGTTATTTTATTTTCATTGACGGTCTTCATCCATAATCTTTGGTTACACGATACGGTAATTGTGCCAGCCTTACGTAGTAGGCTATAGTCTTTGGGAGTTTAGGAGAGAATGTGGCTAAGATTGATGCAATGCTGATGACAGCCACCCACATCTAGTCAGCAAGGAGCATACAAATATATTTCAAAAGGCTTGCTTGATAACCTGGTATAAGGATATAAGTGTTGCTTAATTGCACTCAAATAACTGTCTCCAAACAGGTGAAAGAGATGACAGAAGAACAGACTTTCTATTGAACAGTAAGCATGTTTTTTGTATTTGGGTGGGGTAGAGACGAGAGACAAAGTGGAGCTATGTTCTGACCAGGATCTATTGTATTACATACAGTTAGTAATCAGGTGTTCTCCCTTGCACTGTGTTCAAATGGACCTCTTGTGGTAGTTGTGATAGAAAATAACCATGTTTAGCAAAAGACACATCCAGACTCCTCTGTAAAGTGTAATATTATTGGACATGTCTATTGCAGGTTATTCTCCCTCTGCAGTCAATCAACCATTCAGGCGCAGTGAATTGCAATGTAAATAGAACATACGCGGTTCTCCCAGCCCATTCCAGGCTACTACAGAGGAGACAGCCGTGCCCATTATTTTGGCGCTACCATGGTTAGAAGAAGGGAGGAGCATATGGGGTTTAAAGTGTGTTTGTCTCAGTCACCAGATCTCAAACCAATTTAACACTTATGGGAGATTCTGGAGCGGCACCTGAGACAGCGTTTTCCACCATCTTCAGCAAAACACCAAATAATGGAATTTCTTGTGGAAGAATGGTGTCACATCATTCCAATAGAGTTCCAGACACTTGAAGAATCTATGCCAAAGCACATTGAAGCTGTTCTGGCAGCTCGAGGTGGGCCAACTCCCTATTAAGACACTTTATGTTGGTGTTTCCTTTATTTTGGCAGTTACCTGTATATACACTGCTTTTTCCATGACATAGACTGACCAGGTGAATCCAGGTGAAGCTATGATCCCTTATTGATGTCACTTGGTAAATCAGTGTAGATGAAGGTTAGGAAACAGGTTTAAGAAGGATTTTTAAGCCTTGAGACAATTGAAACGTGGATTGTGTATGTGTGCCAATCAGAGGGTGAGTGGGCAAGACAAAATATTTAAGTGCCTTTGAACAGGGTATGTAAGTGCCAGGCACATCGGTTTGAGTGTGTCAAGAACTGCAACGCTGCTGGGTGTTTCACTCTCAACAATTTCCTGTGTGTCACAAAAAGGGTCCACCACCCAAAAGACATTCAGCCAACTTGACACAACTGTGGGAAGCATTGGAGTCAACATGGGCCAGCATCCCTGTGGAATGTTTTCGACACCTTGCCCAACGAACTAAGGCTGTTCTGAGGGCAAAAGTTGGTGCAACCCAATATTAGGAAGGTGTTCCTAATGTTTTGTACACTCAGTGTATAGTGTATTTATGTTAGCATTATAGTGGATGCATTTTTTTGTGGGGTATTTTTTTGAAATACAGTATATGCTTATCATTGATGTTGTGTTATTACCAAAAACGGACTAAGTGTGTGCACTGTGCATGGGCCTTGGGTCTCAAGAAAAATACAATTTCAACCAGAAATGGGGCTTGTTATTGATGACTATTGTGCAGTATGAAGCTAGACTTTAAGTCTCTGATTTCACCTGTTGGCATGCAGGTTGTCTGCTGCTCTTACCCGATGGCGCCTCTCTATCCCTCCACTGAGACAGACAGGGAGTTTGGACACCGGCCCGGCTGTACTGAAGGACCTGATGAACATGATACCTGTGTTGAGGAACCCCGACGTCTAAGCGATGTCTTAGCCTCTGGATTCCCAGGAGAGTGAAAAGGAGGCATGTTGGTGCCTTCCCTCCCTCCCTTGTCCTCCTTATCGTGTTCCCAGTTCTATTGTGCTCCTCGGTTACCCACATACCCCTGGGCCAATGGGCCCCCTCGCTGTCATTGAACCTGGCCAGTGGCTTTCTCTGCTAAATGAGGCCTCTTTAAGATAATGTTTGATGCGCTGACAAGCAGAACCAAAACACTGTAAAATAAACTAGGTTTGACATCTTTTAATTGTGTGTCAGAAAAGAATGATTGCGGCTCTTCGACCAGTTGAGATCATGCTGCTGATATGGTAATTTTCAAAAGTAAAGGATGTGATGAAAGTGGAGACCACTTTGCTTGTGGCTCGCTTCAAATTATCCATAAACATGTCAAGATGGTTCAGGCAGTGCACTTATTTACTAGCCTTTGTTTCAGTAAATGACATGTAGTTCGTGTCAGCCGAAATAGAAACATTCATAAATACATTCATTTGAACAGAATTGATTGACTTAAACAGGTGGCAGACACATATAGCCAGGTCCCAAAAGATTGGCACCTTTGATAGAGATCAGCAAAAAATGACCATCAAATAAATAATATAATAATTAGCTATATTGTACACTCACATTTTTTACATGTTTTAATTCTATTATGCTAATATAATTAAGATTTTATTTTTTACAAGTAACACAAAAAAAAACTCAAGGATAAGGGTTAGAATTATTGGCACCCCTGTTTTTAATACCTTTCAAAACCTAAAATTGTGAGGATAACGACACTGAGCTTTTTTCTAAAATGTTTCATGAGATTGGAGAACATATTGTAATGGATCTTAGAACATTCCTCCATGCACAATCTTTCCAGATCCTTGATGTCCTTCGTCTGTGCTTATGGACTGCAGTCTTCAATTCAAATCACAGGTTTTCAATAGGGTTCAAGTCCGGAGACTGAGATGGCCATTGCAAAATGTTGATTTTGTGGTCAATTAACCATTTCTTTGTGGATTTTGATGTGGGCTTGGGGTTTTTGTCTTGCTGGAAGATCCACTTGCTGCCAAGTTTCAGCCTCCTGGCAGAGGCAACAATGTTTTTGGCTAAAATATCCTGGTACTGGATAAAGTTTGTGTTGCCGTTGAATCCGGTGGTTTGAATTGAAGAGTGCAGTCCATAAGCACAGACAAAGGATATCAAGGATTTGGAAATATTCTGTATAGAGGAATGGTCTAAGATCTCTCCCAATGTGTTTTCCAATCTCGTAAAACATTTTCTGAAAAGGTGATGTATTGAAAGGTATTGAAAACCCCTGCCAACAATTTTGACTCATATTTTTTTGAGAATAAAATTGTTACTTGTCAAACCAAATATCTTTCTCTGAGCAATTGTATTAGTATAAAATAATATAATTGCATACACCGTAGCTCAATTTTTTACAGTATTTTTTACTCATCTTTATAAAGGGTGCCAATAATTTTTTAACCTGTGCAATAACTGAAAAAGATCAAAATAAATCTCCTGTTGCTCATTTTGATGGATTGTGAACCATACTGTCAGGATTTGTTTATGTATTCTAAACATATTCATCCTTGCATCATTTTGTGATTACATCTGCATTGACAATGTTATTGTGATTTTTTTATCAAAGAACTGCCAAGTCTTCATTCCCATACTAAAGGAATTAGAATAGGAAAAAATGGATTCATATTTGAACGACAATACAGAAAATCAGTGGTGTTCAATGGATTTAGTTATAGTGATTGACAGTGATTGAACAGTTCCAGGGAAGAGCTTGTTATTTTTTGTCCAAGTGATGTATGTTGGTAGTGCTGAAAATATAAACAAGCCTTTCCTGTATCACAGCTCAATAAATATCCAGTTTCAAACTCCAAAGACGACTTCGTCTTGGCCTGGCAGGATGGCTTGGTGAAATATTTTAGGGTTTTGTCGTCCTCATCCGATGTGCTCATTTACTATGCCTCTTTTTTGCTTTTTCCTCTTGTATAATGTTCCACTTTTTAAATTGACTTGAACAAATGCAAACGACCAGATGCTATTAGACTGAACATGTGTGCCATAAATGATTTGAACCTGTGTGGTGACATTTGGCTTTCATTTACTTTATGCGGGGGTACATGTTGCCATGTGGCGTGATAAAATCATCCGGGAAGTGGGCTAGAAATATTTGAAATTGTGTTTGGGGTCTGGGGAGGAGCAGCTTCCTTGACATAAAGGTTATTCATCAGGACTGCCATCCAGGGCTGGGTAGCATTCATCTCTTAAATGAGCCATGCTGTGGAGGTTGAGGAAAACACATACTTGCTCAATGTCGTTTTCTAATTAAAACTGTCCCATTAGGCAGTAATTGGTGCAGCACTATCTGGACTTGTGATGGAGGCGTAAGGAAGGGAGGGGAGCTAGGAGTCAGACTAAGATGGTATCAGGTCTAGGAGACAGGAAGCCTCTCTGTAATCTTGTCAGGTTGGAGATCAGTGCGCTGCATAGGACAGGGCGCCTCCTCTCAACTCCTGTCTTATCGCACAATTTTACTATGAGGCTTTCTAAATGGAGCCTGGCACAAATTCAACCTGGTAAATGTTTATGGTAAAAAGTGTTGTCATGCAAGACTGCATGTTCATTACTAATTGGTAACAAACATTTACGGACGTGTCCCATATAATGGCCATAGACGGTTCCCTGAAGGCATAGCCCACTTATTTATTTTGATCCTGTGTATTTAGTGAGACATAGTAAACCGTTTTAGGAGTGCAAAATATCAAAACGATCATAAATACTGACAACTGTGGTGCAATAAAAATGAATTTCTCAATAGCAGAAGCGAGACCTATCTCGGGAGACAGATTGTTAATTAAAAAACATAGTATCCAGATTGATATGTAAATACCCAGGTCATAGGAAACACAATAGGCTTTAGAGGGAAGACTGTTTGCAAAGTTCAAATGCTGTTTTTCTCAGTTTGGACCAGCAGCCTGAACCAGAAGATGTGATATTAAGATATTGAGATATTGAGTTTGGCTGGAGGGAAGTGTCACTCTATGTGGATATAATATTTTCCATGTTTATCTGCAGAACTACATAGAGTGTCAAGTTTGGTGTGTTGGGAAAGGTATCTGTGAAGGTGCCATTTCTTTCATGCTCTGACGGCAAACTTTAACCTAGCTAACAGAAAGATATAGAGTGGTGGGAGTCCAACCTGAATCAACAGACATCTAAATCCATGTTAATAAAACCAGGGAAAAGTGGGATGAGTGCCATTCCATTCTATATGTCCCTCTGGTTGTCTCTGTCTGAAACATTCTGAAGCTCCCGATGTATTTTCGAGCTGAACCCAAGCTTAGTAAGTAAATAGGAATGTTGCATATGCAGCGAGGAGACACACTGACATTTTCCAGATGCTCAGTTCTAATTAGGGCCAAGTATTCCCTCTTTTATGGAGTGTGTGAGAAGCATAAGTGCACTGCTGCCCAACTTACAGTATCAGACCTGATTTGAGTGAAACTTCAGTGTTCAGACTCCAAACATTTGAATATAACAAACACTGCTTTGTTATTTGTTTGTCAACCAGAAGTGTTATTCTAGAGGAGGAATTTGTCATTTCATCGTTCGTAGACATGAGAACTGTCATACAATCCAACCCGCCTACACTTTAGTTATCTGGTTCCCCTTACGTATTTAATGGTTTCAGAGCTCTGTATTTGGAGTCGCTAGAGACGACCATCTTGTAGGGTTTCAGTGGTTACTGTTGTAGTAGCAGCTCATCGACAGGCACTTTGTGTGTGTAAGTGGACTGGGTCTGTTTCCTGGTGGGTCCAGAGCCCTGGAGTATGGAGACCAGCTCTATCAGGAGGGTCGGCTCTATCATTGTTGGAGATATTAGTACAGTCCTTTCTACAGAATGCCTCCTGCCGAAGGTGCAGCCAGACTCTTGAGAGGAACACTGTAATTAAGGATCCATTGGCTCTTCAAAAGCCAGAGGCAGCGGTTTCAGCATGTCTTACTGCTGTGCCTTTGTGTGTGCCTCAAATACAGTGCCTTCAGAAAGTATTCACACCTTTGACATTTTCCACATTTTGTTGTGTTACAGCCTGAATTTAAAATGGATTAAATTGACTGTTTTTCTCACTGGCTTCAAAGTGGAATTACGTTTATTTTATGTTTCCTAATGAATTAAACTGAAAACCTGAAATGTCTTGCATCAATAAGTATTCAACCCCTTTGTTATGGCAAGCCTAAATAAGTTCAGGCGTAAAAATGTGCTTAACAAGTCACATAATAAGTTTCGTGGACTCTGTGTGCAATAATAGTGTTTCAATTTTTGAACGACTACCTCATCTCTGTACCCCACACATACAATTATCTGGAAGGTCCCTCAGATGAGCAGTGAATTTCAAACACAGATTCAATCAAAAAGACCAGGGAGGTTTTCCAATGCCTCACAAAGAAGGGCACGTATTGGCAGATAGGGAAAAAAATCTGACATTGAATATCCCTAAGAACATGGTAAAGTTATTAATTGCACTTTGGAAGGTGTATCAATGCACCCAGTCACTACAACGATACAGGCGTCCTTCCTAACTCAGTTGCTGGAGAGGAAGGAAACCGCTCAGGGATTTCACCATGAGGCCAATGGTGACTTTAATACAGTTACAGAGCTCAATGACTGTGATAGGAGAAAACTTGAGGATGAATCAACAACATTGTAGTTACTCCACAATTCTAACCTAACTGACAGAGTGAAAAGAAGGGAGCCTGTACTGAATAAAAATATTACAAAACATGCATCCTGTTTGCAACAAGACACTACAGTAATACTGCAAAAAATGTGCCAAAGTAACTGACTTTGGGCCAAATCCAATACAACACATTAATGAGTACCACTATCCATATCTTCAAGCATAGTGGCGGCTGCATCATGTTATGGATATACTTGTAATTGTTAAGGACAGGAGAGATTTTCAGGATAAAAAAGAAACAGAATGGAGCTAAGCACAGGCAAAATCATAGAGGAAAACCTGGTTCAGTCTGCTTTCCACCAGACACAGAATGATGAATTCACCTTTCAGCATTACAATAACCTTAAACACAAGGCCAAATCTACACAAGAGTTTCTTACCAAGAAGACAATTAATGTTCTTTAGTGGCCGAGCTACAGTTTTGACTTAAATCTACTTGAAAATCTATGGCAAGACCTGAAAATGGTTGTCAGGCAATGATCAACAACCAATTTGACAGAGCTTGAAGAATTTCACACAAATCCAGGTGTGGAAAGGTCTTAGAGACTTACCCAAAAAGTCTCACAGCTATAATCACTGCCAAAGGTGCTTCTACAAAGTGTGAATACTTATGTGAATGAGATATTTCTGTATTTCATTTTAAATACCTTTGCAAATATTTCAAAAAATATGTTTTCAAGTTGTCATTATTGGGTATTGTGTGTAGATGGGTGAGAAATAAAATCTATTTAATCCATTTTGATTTCAGGCTGCAACACAACAAGATGTGGAATAAGGCAAAGGGCATGAATACTTTCTGAAGGCACTATACAGAAGCAGTCAGCCATTACTCCACAACTGAGTTGAACTTGTCTTACACAGCCTCCATCTCTCCAGTGTGAAATCATTATTTTCTTACCTCATCTGCAGGTGTTCACACGTCCAAGTAATTTTATTTACCATGAAGATTGGTGGCCATTTAAACTGAAATTACAATTTCAAAAACAATCGACACAAATAAATATTTACACTGAGTGTACATAACAATAAGAACTTCTGCTCTTTCCATGACATAGACTGACCAGGTGAATCCAGGTGAAAGCTATGATCCCTTATTGACGTCACTTGTTAAATCTACTTCAATCAGTGTAGATGAAGGGGAGAAGACAAGTATTTGTCAAGATAAGTATTTTTAAGCTTTGAGACAATTGAGACATGGATTGTGTATGTGTGCCATTCAGAGGGTGAATGGGCAAGACAAAATATTTAATTGCATTTGAACTGGGTGTGGTAGTAGGTGCCAGGCGCACCAGTTTGGATCAAGAACTGCAACGCTGCTGGGTTTTTCACGCTCAACAGTTTCCTGTGTGTTCCAAGAATGGTCCACCACCCAAATGACATCCAGCCAACTTGACACAATTGTGGGAAGCATTGGAGTCAATAAGGGCCAGCATCCCTGTGGAACACTATCGACGCCCTGTGGAGTCTATGCCCCAGTGTATTGAGGCTGTTCTGAGGGCAAAACGGGGGGGGGGGGGGGGGGTGCAACTCAATATTAGGAAGGTGTTCTTAATGTTTTGTACACTCAGTGTATATTCTCCCTGAAGTCTGTGAATTTGTTGGAGATTGACCTGGAGCCCTGTTGGGGGAGAGAACAGCACAGAGCAGGAAGTCAAAGGAGACCTCTGAGCTGTAGCCACCCACAGACCCCATCCCTGCCCTCCCTTCCTCTCCCTCTCCCTCCCTGCCTGGCTCTCCTGGGCTGCAGCATGGGGCTGTGGCCTGGCTCCTGTCCAGTTTCCAGCACTGTGATGGGGAGGGTCATGGAGTGCCTGACCCGGGCTCTGCATGTTGGATGTTGTTATTATTAGTACTCCACGCCCCCCCGGGCTGGCGGTCTCCATTGCAGGGGGAAGCGGTGGGCTCTGGCGAGGCTCTGGACCTGGTGAACAGCTGTGCTGGGTAGAGGCTGCAGGGGCCCCCAGCACTCCTGGCTCCCCTGGGGCCTCTGCACGGACCAGGCAGGAGGTAGAGCTCCACACTGCTATTTATACACTCTCAGTCCCATTGCACAACCTCATCCTCACACTACAGCAGACCAGAGCCAGAGCCAGAGCCAGAGCCAGAGCCAGAGCCAGAGCCAATGCCAGCTTAGCAACAACACCTTACACCTCACAACCAGTCCATCTCTGCTGGGTAGTTGACTATGAGTGTTCACGTTTATGTTCTTGGAGGATGCATGATAGACTCATTTGAACAAATGACACCAGCTCTTGACAACACCCGAAAATGTAAACATTATTCAGGCTGAGGCTATCATGGCCTACATACTTTTTAGTTTTGCATAAAAGCCACTGGTTGTTTTTGAAACACACAGTACACACGTCATGTGATCTCAAATGACAATGTCCTGCTTCGTAAATTACAGTAGGCATATTTAATGGAGACCACCTTACCATCTCACTATCTTGATTTGGTATATTCATATTAATGAAAACTAAAATGTAACCTTCATTTAAGGTTAGGGTTAGGGTTAGGTTTAAAATCAGATTGCATGAGTTTTTGGCTGTGCTAGCTAGTGACCGTTCTGCAGAGCTGCCTCTAGAACAAGATTCATAACGAAAAACGCTAACCTGCATCTTGAGGGGGCCTTCTCAACTGTGTAAATAGCTCTGGAAATTGCGCATGCCCTTTGACTGCCTGTGTAATTATGAGCCTCTTGCAGTATTTTGCTTGGCAGCCTGAGAGGTTAACCCCTGAGGGCTGGAGGCCTGGAGCTCCCTGTCTGACTGGCAGAGGTCTCCTCAAAGCACTGCTTGTTCCCCTGTTAGCTGGGCTGCCTAGGCAGCTCTAAGCACGACTGATCCTCTGGTGGCTGGGCCCTGGGGGGGAGGCTGTCACATCCAGCCACAGCAGAGGCTCTGCTGGCTGAGTGAGGGCTGCAGCATTACATGCCCACACAGACACCGTGCCTGGGTCTTTGGGAGCACATTGCATTGCTACAGGGGTCAACAGCGCTTGTCCCATTATCGTCTCCATGAGAGTGTTCCGTACCACCACTCAGCCTATAATAGGACAGGCTCTCACCTTCTTATCTGCGCCATAATCAGACTGTATCCATCGTTATGTAGCAAACGACAACCTCCCCTGACAGCCATTTTAGCCATAATCCCATTGAATTCAGAAGGTGGAATTGATAATGTAGTGTTTGGTGATAATGTACAGGTGGACTCCTGTAATATTAGATATTTCTTATTCTGGGCTCAGGCATTATAAACACCAGCTCAGAATTGTAAAGTGTCTGTCTGTGGAGGTTACATGACTACTTCTTTAAATGAGCTTGAGTACATTACTGAGCTGAAAGCAATGGGACATTTTTCCAACTTAAATGTACCTTCTCAGTGCACCAGTCCACAAAGAACAGTGTGTTTATACATACAAAAATTATACAGTTTGGTTACCCTTTAGACTGTCACGCAATGGCCAAAATACAATATTTTCTTTAGGTTTGAATTGTGCAAGAACACTTTTTGATTTGGTCTGTCTTCATCTGAGCAGTATTTGGGGTCATGTAAGGGAAGGGTTGGGGCAGAAGGTGCAGTCTGGCCTGTCTGACGTGATTGATGATGTTGCTGTATGAAACAGCCTGTGAAGATGCAGCCTCTTCTTGGAGTCACAGCAGGGACTGTAAAAAAGGGAATGTGTGGTTTCTTCTCTGGATTCCCACATTGTTCACCCTCCCACGCTCCTCTCCCATGGTCCACAGAGTTCTTCTAAAGCCACAGACAAAAGTACACTGAGGAAAAAGAGGCTATCTCTTGTGAGACTATCTCTTGTGAGAATGGCACTTTATGTAATTCTGCTGAGTGGTATCGATTTTTTCCTCTGCTTTGATTGACAGACTAAAATCATTACTGGATGTTGTGGCCAGCTGGGCCTGAGACTGAGGCATAATGGAGGCACGAGCATTCATCTCTGTGGTATTCGCCTTCAAAATGATGCTCTACCTCTGGATCGCTCTTCCTTCCCTACCTCTGTTAGGGAGGTGTTGTTGAAGGCAGTGTGTGTCTCTGGCCCTTGTCCTCTCAGCAACAGCAGGGCCAGGGCTGGGGATGGATGGATGGGGGATACAGGGTCCATCCGTCTCAGGGCTCTGTGCTGGGGAAGATCAGCAGCTGTGTAATCAGGGCCTGGCTCTGACCCTACCTGAGTGGAAGGGCCTCTCCATCATGTCCTCCTGTCACGCAGCACGAGCAGAGCGGGCTCCTGATGAACTGGTCGCGCGCAACCTCTGAGGAGCTTTGACCTGATGCTTGATTTACTGAGAGGCTACAGGTGTCAGTGGGCCTAAAATCAGAGGGACTAGGAACACCCCAGCAAGTAGCCTGCTCTTGTTATTTTCTTCAATCATTGCTGAACAGTATAATCATTGCTATACATTATTACAGTATAATGACTGTAATTCACAGTTCCAGGGACTCAAATGCTAGCACTTGCATATTAAATATAATGAAAATGAATATTCTATATTTGTCATGGAAATGCTTGCAATATACCCATATTCCCTTCTCTGTGTTTCTGATCGTAGCCATACTGTTGAGATGACAGAAGAGCCTCCTCGGTGTGGTTGTATGCGGATCCTCTTGCTGTCACTGCTGAGAACACTAAGCTCCATATTTGCACTCCTCTTGGTGGAGGATAAAAGCCTCTCCAGCCCAGGCTGGGAGTGGAGCTCCCCGTCGCTGCTACGTCTGAGGCTGATTGGTGTGGTGATGAGCGAATGAGCGGCGTGAGCCCAGGCCAGGGGAGCCCCCACACTCTGAAAGGGTTAAGCTGGCGGTCAGGGAGAAGACCTGCTCTGTGTCCAGGATGTTGAGTGGTGCGCTGGTGTGCTGTTAAGCCGTATGAGGCCTCGGCGGGCTCCACTCGGGCCCTGATTGGGCTTGTGAGATCACAGGCCCCCTCTATGCCCTCCCCTCAGGGCTTCTCTCCCCACATCCTCCCTGATGATTATCACCACTGCCAGCACTGCCTCTCGCACTCCAGCTGCTGTCCACACTTTCTCTGGGGCTTGTGCTAATTTAAACAGGCCACACGGAGGGAGAGTACTTTGTCACATGGCCCAGAGGGAGCTACACACTACGCTACACAGTTCATATCAGGCTGTGGCCGTCTGCCCTCCCCAACACCACTATTCCTCCTGCTGCTGCTGTTCAATACAGAGCTGGTTCACATAAATGGGTTGTTTTGTAAGTGATATAACAGTCATGATGATACTTATCTGGTCTCCTAAGGTCCATTCAAAACAAAAGCTTTTCTAGACAAAGGTCATCATCTTTCACTAGCAGAGAAACAGACCGAGAAGAACATCTCCAACATCTGGTCTGTGCAGGTGTTTCCTCCAGAGGGGCTGGGGATCAGTTCCTCCAGCGTTGTTAGAGTATAGTAGTGCTGTGGTCTATCCACCCAGTCCCAAAGGTGAATATCAACAGTGTCTTCTAAGGCCAACCTAAACAACAACCATAATGGTACTCCCCCATCTACACATTTTCAACTGTATTTGGAATGTGCTGGAATTGAAGGTGTTCTGTATTTCTGTATTTTAACATTCAACTCCTGAGAGATTGTCACGATCGTGTGGCGGATTGACGGACCAAAACGCAGCAGTTGGAAAATAAGCCATCTTCTTTTATTTTAAAAGATGACGAAAAATAAACACGACACGAAACACTTTAACAAAACGAACAAAACAACAAACGACCGTGAAGCTAAATAACGTTGTGCACTTACACACACAGGCTACAAACGTTCTGACATAGACAATTACCCACAACCAATGAGAGCCTATGGCTACCCTAAATAAGGCTCCCAATCAGAGACAACCGAAATCAGCTGTCTCTAATTGGGAACTCATTCAGGTAACCATAGACTCTCCTAGATAACTAACCAACATAGACAACTCTAGACATATACACTCAACACAAAACCATCTACTACACCCCATAACCCCTTTACCAAATAAACACCCAAAACCAACAAAACATAAACATTCCCCATGTCACACCCTGACCTAACTAAAATAATAAAGAAAACAAAGAATAATAAGGCCAGGGCGTGACATAACCCCCCCCTTGAGGCGCGAACTCCGGGCGCACCATACACAGTCTAGGGGAGGGTCTGGGTGGGCTCCCCTCCACGGTGGCGGCTCCGGCTCTGGTCGTAGTCCCCACGTCACCACAGTACCTAACCACCTCCTAGGCTTCCTCCAAACGACCCCCCTCCACATTAACCCCATTGCATTAAGGGGGAGTTCCGGACTAAGGACCAGTACCAGGGTAAGGGGCAGTACCAGGGTCAGGGGCAGTACCAGGATAAGGGGCAGTACCAGGGTAAGGGGCAGCACCAGGGTAAGGGGCAGCACCAGGGTAAGGGGCAGCACCAGGGTAAGGGGCAGCTCCAGGGTAAGGGGCAGCTCCGGACTGAGGAATGGCAGCTCCGGACTGAGGGACTGCAGCTCCGGACTGAGGGACTGCAGCTCCGGACTGAGGGACGGCCCATGGCTGGCTGACAGATCTGGCTGCTCATGGCTGGCTAACGGATCTGGCTGCTCATGGCTGGCTAACTGATCTGGCTGCTCATGGCTGGCTGACGGATCTGGCTGCTCATGGCTGGCTGACGGATCTGGCTGCTCATGGCTGGCTGACGGATCTGGCTGCTCATGGCTGGCTGACGGATCTGGCTGCTCATGGCTAGCTGACGGATCTGGCTGCTCATGGCTAGCTGACGGATCTGGCTGCTCATGGCTAGCTGACGGATCTGGCTGCTCATGGCTAGCTGACGGATCTGGCTGCTCATGGCTAGCTGACGGATCTGGCTGCTCATGGCTAGCTGACGGATCTGGCTGCTCATGGCTAGCTGACGGATCTGGCTGCTCATGGCTAGCTGACGGATCTGGCTGCTCATGGCTGGCTAACGGATCTGGCTGCTCATGGCTAGCTGACGGATCTGGCTGCTCATGGCTAGCTGACGGATCTGGCTGCTCCTGTCTGGTTGGTGGCTCTGGCAGATCCTGTCTGGTTGGCGGCTCTGGCAGATCCTGTCTGGTTGGCGGCTCTGGCAGATCCTGTCTGGTTGGCGGCTCTGGCAGATCCTGTCTGACGGACGGCTCTAGCGGCTCCTGTCTGGCTGGCGGCTCTAGCGGCTCCTGTCTGGCGGACGGCTCAGTGGGCTCATGGCAGACGGGCGGCTTTGCAGGCTCATGGCAGACGGGCGGCTTTGCAGGCTCATTGCAGACGGATGGCTCAGATGGCGCTGGGGAGACGGATGGCTCAGATGGCGCTGGGGAGACGGATGGCTCAGATGACGCTTGGCAGACGGGCAGTTCAGTCATTGCTGTGCAGACGGTAGACTCCTGCCGGCTGAGGCGCACTGTAGGCCTGGTGCGTGGTGCCGGGACTGGTTGCACCGGGCTGGGGACACGCATCTCAGGGCTAGTGCGGGGAGCAGGAACAGGGCATACTGGACCCTGGGAGCGCACATTAGGCCTAGTGCGTGGTGCCGGAACTGGTGGTACCGGGCTGGGGACACGCATCTCAGGGCTAGTGCGGGGAGCAGCAACAGGACGCACAGGACTCTGGGGACACACAGGAGGCTTGGTGCGTGGTTTAGACACTGGTGGTAAAGGGCTGGAGACACGCACCATATAGCTAGTGCGTGGAGGAGGCACTGGTGGTACAGGGTTGGGGCGGGGAGGTGGCGCCGGAAATACCGGACCGTGCAGGCGTACTGGCTCCCTTGAACGCCGAGCCTGCCCAACCTTACCTGGTTCTATGCTCCCCGTCGCCTGACCAGTACGGGGAGGTGGAATAACCCGCACCGGCCTATGTAGGCGAACCGGGGACACCATGCGTAAGGCTGGTGCCATGTACGCCGGCCCGAGGAGACGCACTGGTGACCAGATGCGTTGGGCCGGCTTCATGACATATGGCTCAACGCTCAGTCTAGCCCGGCCGATACGTGGAGCCGAAATGTACCGAACCGGGCTATGCACGCGTACAGGAGACACCGTGCGCTCTACTGCGTAACACGGTGTCTGCCCGTACTCTCGCTCTCCACGGTAAGTACAGGGAGTAGGCGCAGGTTTCCTACCTGACTTCGCCACACTCCCTTTAAGGCCCCCCCCAAGAAATTTTTGGGTTGTACTCACGGGTTTCCAGCCTTGTCTCCGTGCTGCCTCCTCATATCGCCTCCTCTCGGCTTTAGCTGCCTCCAGCTCTTCACGAGGAAGGCGATATTCTCCAGGTTGAGCCCAAGGTCCATCTCTTTCCAATTCCTCCTCCCAACTCCAGAAATCCTGTGTAGGTAGGTCCTGTTGCCGCCTTCCATGCCGCTTGGTCCTATGGTGGGTAATTCTGTCACGATCGTGTGGCGGATTGACGGACCAAAACGCAGCAGTTGGAAAATAAGCCATCTTCTTTTATTTTAAAAGATGACGAAAAATAAACACGACACGAAACACTTTAACAAAACGAACAAAACAACAAACGACCGTGAAGCTAAATAACGTTGTGCACTTACACACACAGGCTACAAACGTTCTGACATAGACAATTACCCACAACCAATGAGAGCCTATGGCTACCCTAAATAAGGCTCCCAATCAGAGACAACCGAAATCAGCTGTCTCTAATTGGGAACTCATTCAGGTAACCATAGACTCTCCTAGATAACTAACCAACATAGACAACTCTAGACATATACACTCAACACAAAACCATCTACTACACCCCATAACCCCTTTACCAAATAAACACCCAAAACCAACAAAACATAAACATTCCCCATGTCACACCCTGACCTAACTAAAATAATAAAGAAAACAAAGAATAATAAGGCCAGGGCGTGACAGAGATATAGTTTTGGATAGTATTTGTTATTGGATTATTCTTGAGGACTGTAAGGAGGTTCAAGTCAGAGGTGCCATTGCTTGTGAACCTAATTGCTGCCTCTTGCCATTCTGTTGCGTTTCAAGTTTCATATTGACATTTACAATGTTCTTTAAAAAAGAAAGTTATTTGGGGGGGGTCATAAGTTGGAGAGGTGAAAATATATATATTTACACTGTGAGGGATGGAGGCATCGGCATCAGCAGGGATGGAGGCGTTAGCAGGGTCGGGTGTCCCGGGGGCCCTAGGAGAGTGCTTAGGTGCCCCCCCACCATGAAGTACGTGAGGTTTGCCGAAGCCAGAACATTTGGAATTTCTCAAACACTTGAAACGGCTTTTTCCTGCAATCTAGACCCCACTCTATACCCACTCCTTACCCCACAACAACTATAAACACATGGACTGGATGCATTTTCCCCACAAGATAAATACTCTGTCTTCATTGTTGCACTGTGCTCTTCATAACTTGGCAGGCTAGATCTGCTTACACATGGTATTGGGTGTGTTCATTTATTTTAGAAGCTAGCTAGAAATTGATTGACAACTAGTTCGCTAATAGCTAGCTAGTTGCATGGATTGAGGACAGGACACACTCATCACTCAACTCAACAGGTGAAAATAAATAGTTACCAGTTGTAACGTACCTCTACCTTGCACCTTCTTGTCCCCCTCTTTTCACCTCTTTTCTGCACCCGATGTGTATGACCTTTTATTAGATGCCTTGACAGATGCATACCCTAGCCTAGCCACCTCCTCCTCCTCGCTCTCTCATCAGCAGCACTGCTTCTGTGTAACTTGCACCTGTCCCCCACTACGTAACACCACATCTGTAACTCTCCACAGGTTGTGCGAGGGCCTCTTGAACTTGCGACTACCTATCACCTGACCAAAAAAAAGATAATGTAATATTTGGTTGGGGCCTTTGACATTCTGGGGCCCTATGCAGCCTCATATTCGGCCTATTGGCCGGGCCGGCCCTGGGCATCAGAGTAATTGCAGTGTGGGAACACGACAAAATATGTAGGTGCATAAACTTGGATCGAAATGTATATTTTTTCTTTCCTACAGACATTATTTGTAGCAAATCAGTTTAGGAAAGGGTGTATGAAATTAATATGTACCTACATTGAGATTGAACTCCACAAATCATTGTTATTATATATATATATATATATATATATATATATATATATATATATATATATATAAACATATATTGTTTTTTACTGGTATAAAGCACTATTCTCTTGAGATGAAATGCCTGTAATTTATATCTGATTGGGATTTGATGTGAAAGTCAACAATTGAACCAGCATGGCATGCAGATAATAAACATCAAGTCAATGTCCATCTACATCAACTCTTCACTGGTAGATATCCATACCGCCAGATGGATGATTGCCAACAAGCTCCAGAGTTAAGCCCAGTCTTACTTGTGATTGTGTGCCAGACAAACATTATACTGTATGAGGGGCTGGGAGTGTTGAGGTGGATTGAGTCCCCTGTCAGTCCCCAGGGCTCTGGAATCTTTCTGTTGGAGCTACCCTGGGTCGGCCTGGAACATGCAGGGCAGGCTGCTGTTGATCCCTACACCCCCATCATGCTAAATGGCTGCATTGTGACTGCAGACCGGCTCTCATTTTCATGCACAGTCTCTTTTTCCCCTGCTGCCTCCCAGCATATAATGACCCCAGACTATGTGACGACGGGCATTGTATCCAACTGGGGCGACCACAGAGAAATGAAAGATGAAGATCAGATTCAGGGGCTGCCGCAGCGCCTTTAGTCGGCGTGCTGTATCCTGTCACTGGTTCGAATGATTGTAAGGTCTGTGTGTGTGTGTGTGTTTGTTTGTTGTTTCCTACACATGTAATAGTTGACATCAGATCAGCTGCCCAGATCAAGAAATCAATATTAGGTTTAACCCTGCAATTTGATGCATATCTTGGTTAACAGGCAGGCTTGGCATAAAAGTCCTATTGTGATATGCAACGTTATACAATGATTCCCAATAATGGCAATCCCTGTAATTTTATTTCATTTATTAATGTTAGCTCAGAGAGTACCTTGTCAACATCAAAGACTTGTAAGGAAAGAGCAGAGATCACACATGCAACTTCTCTACAAATGGAAAGATAATTGTCCGTGCTACCATTAGCATCTCGATGTCAAAAGTGCGTTCAGCATGCATAGACCACCTACATTCACCATAATGACTTCTGCAAACCTATTTGGCCTACTTGAATAAAGTCTCATGTGCATGGCCGAGTAACTGTTCATTACTCATGATTGGAGTTGAGCTGCAATCTATATTCTGTACTTATTTAACCTTTATTTTATCAGGGAGTCATATCTACTGCAGACAGAAAGAGAGCGAGAGATAGAGGGGGAAACTGTTTTTTTTATCCTGTTTTTAAATCTGCAGGTTGGCATGACAACTGAAGAAACAGACTTTATTCTTCAGCAAAAAGCAATCAGACACAATAGCCATCTGGCTCCACAGAAGCTTCCCAAAATCAATCTTTATCCCAGTGAACAATGTGGTATGTCACGGTATACCTGACAGGTATTCACTTCCTTTTAGCTGTACAGTCTGGCTCTGGCTCTAGCCCAGGCTCTGGCTGGGAAACCCCCTCTCTCCATTATGGCAGCCCAATTTAGGATCAACCCCAGGAACAGTGATGTCTGGCAGTGGAGTTATGAGATTTTTTTCGTTTAAATAAAGCGATGTGCCTATATAAACAAGGGAACACAGTCTTTTGTGTTGCACTGATATACAGATAGGTCTTGGAAAGGATCCCTGTTGGTCATAAATAGGCTTGTCTTTTGCTATGAAAAAGCTCATTGATGTCTCATCCTGCCAACGCAAGAGAAACAAATTACATGCAGTTGGATGTAATGATTTGTATGGCATAATGAAAATAGCACATGAGAATCCATTGAAAGGAAAAATACGCATGAGTATGTATGGAAGACATGGAACAATGATGGACTACAAAAAGTATAATATCTCATATTCCTTTAACATGTCAAGTTCTTGATATGAAGTACAGTGCCTTCAGAAAGTATTCCATTTTGAATTCAAAATGGATTATATTCATTTTTTTCTCTCACCCATCTGCACACAATACCCCATAATGACAAAGTGAACATATGTTTTTAGTATTTTTAACAAATATAAAATGTACGTAAGTGTTCACACCCCTGAGTCAATACATGTGAGAATCACCTTTGGCAACGATTACAACTGTGAGTCTTTCTGTGCAAGTCTCTAAGAGCTTTGCACACCTAGATTGTAAAATATTTGTCAAAATTTTTCAAGCTCAGTCAAATTGGTTGTTGATCATTGCTAGATAACCGTTTTCAAATCTTTACATAGATTTTCAAGCAGATTTAAGTCAAAGCTGTAACTTTGGCCACTCAGGAACATTCACTATCTTCTTGGTAAGCAACTCCAGTGTAGAATTGGCCTTTTGTTTAAGGTTATTGTCCTGCTGAAAGGTGAAATCATCTCCCAGTGTCTGGTGGAAAGCAGACTGAACCAGGTTTTCCTCTATGATTTTGCCTCTGTGTCACGTTCCTGACCTGTTTTCTGTTGTTTTGTATGTGTTTAATTGGTCAGGGCGTGAGTTGGGGTGGGCATTCTATGCCTTGTGTTTCTATGTTGGGGTTAATGTGTTGCCTGATATGGTTCTCAATTAGAGGCAGGTGTTTGATGTTTCCTCTGATTGAGAACCATATTAAGGTAGGCTGGTTTCACTGTTTGTTGGTGGGTGATTGTTTTCTGTGTCTGTATGTATGTTCGTACCACACGGGACTGTAGCGTTTGTTCGTTCGTTTGTTGTAGTCTGTACCTGTTCGTGCGTTCTTCGTGTTATATGTAAGTTCTCATGTTTTAGGTCAGTCTACGTTCGTTTTGTTATTTTGTAATTATTCCAAGTGTTTTTTCGTGTTCGTCTTCGGCAGTTAATAAATTCATTATGTTTTCAAAACCCGCTGCATTTTGGTCTGATCCCTACTCCTCCTCTTCAGACGAAGAGGAGGAGAACGATCGTTACACTCTGCTTAGCTCCATTTCGTTTCTTTTTTATCCTGAAAAACTCCACAGTCCTTGACGATTACAAGCATTCCTATAGCATGATGGAGCCACCACTATGCTTGAAGATATGGATAGTGGTACTCAGTAATGTGTTGTGTTGGATTTGGCCTAAACATAACACTTTGTATTCAAGACAAAAAGTGAATTGCTTTCCCACATTTTTTGTAGTATTATTTTAGTGCCTTGTTGCAAACAGGATGCTTGTTTTGGAAGATTTTTATTCAAGAGAAACGTACAGGCTTCCTTCTTTTCACTCTATCAATTTGGTTAGTATTGAGGAGTATGTTGTTGATCCATCCTCAGGTGTCTACTATCACAGCCATTAAACTCGGTAACTTTTTAATGTCACCATTGGCCTCGTGGTGAAATCCCTGAGTGGATTCCTTCCTCTTTGGCAACTGAATTAGGAAGGACACCTGTATCTTTGTAGTGACTGGGTGTATTGATACACCATCCAAAGTGTAATTAATAACACCGTGCTCAAAGGGATATTCAAGGTCTGCTTTTTTTTTACCCGAATATCAATAAGGTGCCTTTCTTTGCGAGGCATTAGAAAATCTCCCTGGTCTTTGTGATTGAATTTTTGTTTGAAATTCACTGCTCGACTGAGGGACCTTACAGATAATTGTATGTGTGGGGTAAAGAGATGAGGTAGTCATTCAAAAATCATGTTAAACCCTATTATTGCACACATTAAAGTTATTATGTGTCCATTAAACTTATTATGTGACTTGTTAAGCACATTTTTACTTAGGCTTGCCATAACAAAACAGTTGAATACTTATTGACTCAAGACTTTTCATTTTTTATCCATTTGTAAACATTTTCACATTTTCACATTCCACATTGACATTATGGGGCATTGTGTGTAGGCCAGTGACACGACATCTCAATTTAATCCATTTTAAATTCAGGCTGTAACACAATAAAATGTGGAAAAATGTAAGGAGTGTGATTACTTTCTGAAGGCACTATATATGTAAATAAATACTTTAAATGGTTCATATGAAGGTCTTATTTAATGCAGTGATTCAAGTCGGTATTCGACAACCATCCATGGCTGAGGACTTGGGAGATGACGAGGAAACCAGCCACTAGGGGCAACAGTGAGCACTGTTACCTTCAAGTAGGTTGTTGTAAAAGTTATATGTTCCATATTCGATTTAAAATGTTGCATATTCGAATCCAAGATAGAAAGTTCTTTTTTTATATTTTTGTTTTAAGCTTATCCCAAACCTTAACCCTTACCTGTACCATTCGTAGTTAATGTATAACCTTAAGATTTCGTAGTTAATGCCTAAACATAACCCTAACCTTAAAAATGTGGAGTTAATGCCTAAACTTAATCTTAAACACTTTGAAATTTGACGTTTGGAACAACTTCGAAATTTGACATTTGAGAAACGTGGATAAACGTCTAATTCTGACTGTGAGACTGTGAGAACTTGTAGCTTACTTTTTGCATCACTACCACCTCTGTTTTACATGATAACACTACAAGAGCAGACTGACCTAGGAGATAACATCTTGTGTCTCTAAGGACGATTTAAAAGAAATTAGCCTAAATTGCTTCTAATTTTATGTTGTCTGCTTTTTCTGTATGTTTATCTTGTGAACGGTTTCTCAGAAACTCCCACTTTTTTAATTGCTCCAAATTTTTTTGTTTTTTATGCCTCTGGATTTCCAGACGGCCACTTCAAGCTGGAGATGTTATCGACAATGATGTCACTGTGACTATTTATCTCTCTCATACACATTCATGCATATACAGTGTTTGCATATGTATACTGTATATAACATTGCCTACACAGGTCAAGCTTTGATCCAGTTCTTGAATTGCCAGTAGCGGCAGGAAAAACAGTAGATTGAAAACGAGGAATGCACAGAGGGGTGTGCTGTTTACTTGTACACCGGCAGCTGGTTAGTTACTCCCTCTGCCATTTTACACTCCCACCCCCTCGCTTTTCAATTCCAGCCAGACCCCAGGCTCAGGCACAAACTCGAGGCTGGAATACTGTGTGCTGGGATCAATGCAGTCCTGAGTGAAATGTCAAGCGCGTCCCTGCTATGTGTCAGGCTGTGGAGGAGTCGTAATGGTTATTGATCCACTGTGTACTTAATGCAGAGCTCCCTCACCACTGTGTGGGCCAGCTGCAGCAGATAGATATGTATGAGATGAGCTAGAACGGAGGAAAATAGAAAAGAAAGAGCCTACCGTTTTCCCCCTTCCATCCCTCCCTCCCTCGCTGCAGATTGATCTTCCTCTTCCTGCTGATTCTGACTGGGGTCTGTCATTATCTTACTCTATCATTAGGGGCTCCATTGACAGCCTTGGCCTGTCTGTGTCACTCTATTGAGACAGCAACACTTTTCCCTCGCAGTGTTCCCTACATTTATTACAATCCCTGACAGCCTTGCTGGCCACAGAGTGCATTACGGACACCTTTAAAACCCTTGCTGTTGTTGAGCTTTCTCTGGGTAGATGCTCGAGCTCAAAGGAAACCGTGGAATGACTAGTAAACACACTAACCTTAGGAATAGGTTTAATAGTAGACCACCTGTCCGCGTGACAGTGCTAAGGTATAGATGGTCTGGTTTGCATTGCCCAACAGGGTATGATGACTGACCAATCATGGTAGGTTAAAGTCAAACCAGCTGTGTCGTAAGGTCTGTCATGTCTGTCTGGAGTCATACGTGAGGGTCACTGATAGGATGATGCAGCGGTGGTTGGTTGATCTTGCTCCTTACGCCCATTTAGGAATTACATGTGTGCATGAGTTTGTGTGTAAAGCCAGTTTTGATGTATGAAAATCCCTCCACAAAATGACAAATACTGATTTTATCATACAGGGACAACTCCTTTGTTTCCTTCTCTGTGAGTCAACCATTATTCTCAATCATCAATTAATGTCAGGCAAGCCGAATGGAACCCCTTGAGATGTTTGTTTTTTGTTCATGTGTTAGACAAATAAACCATGCTAGAGGTAGCCGGTAGTGTTACAAGTCAGCAGTGTCCTGGAAATATCAAACGCTGTTGTGATTTACCCATCATGAGAGACTTACAGTAGGGAAGACCGGATACAGTTGTAACACTATTCACCTTTTTGTCAATTTTTCAGAGATTGTTTGAGCTAATACAGTCAAATGTGACACAAACAACTTCCATCTGTCTGCTACAAATAGGTACAGGTATTATCTTTCTAAATCAAACAGACAAGGTGTGACTTTGTCTTATGTACAAGGAGTAAAATGTTACAATTTACCCCACCTCCAGGGTCAGTTGCAACACTGCTTGGGGTGAAATGGAAAGAACATTGCCATTGATGACACATCATGTGGCACTATTCTTAACCCAGAAACAACAGCTGAACTAAACCAATCACTGTTATATTGCTTGTGTGTTTTCACACTTGACTTTGCAAGTTTGTGTGTGTGTGTGTGTGTGTGTGTGTGTGTGTGTACACCCATTAGAAGCTTCTTCACTCAGATTCACAGTTGTGAAACATGTAAACTTGTCCTCTAGGAGTGCATCCTTTGTGGGCCTACAACTTTGTGTGCTTCAAAGCACTGCACCCACATCTCACTTGGAATAGTTGCGGTGTGGATTTTAGCTTGGATATCTTGGTGGGGCAAACAAACAAAATTTGGGATGCATGCCAGTAAAGCCACTACACAACACAACACTAAACAATACATGAATTGCACTACAACAGTGACAAACGGTGCCCACAAACTGTTAGTGCCTACATAAAGCTGTCCCAACACCTTTCCACAGCTACACCTGGCTATCAGTGGAGCCTTGTCTAGCAGCAAAACAGTTAATTCAGCCTCATTTACTGCCTTTAAAAAAAACATACTGTATCTGATATGGCTGACTTGCTTAAACAAATGTGGTTTCTACTGACAATTGAAATGTATAAACTATGGCATAAGTGGACGACAAGTGGATAAGAGGCAATCCGTAATTTCGATTAAGACATTAATGAGCGAGCTAAGACACACGTCGTCAATATAACTATTTGTTCAGCACTTTTGAAATGTACTGCAACATAATTCAGAACATGGGCCATTCTTACAGTATTCCTTCCTGTACACCAAGTCAGAACTGTAGGATAATTATAGCAGGCATATAAGCAGACAATGAAAGCTCTTACACTATTCGATGATTACATTTCTCAATAACATAGGCTACATGCGCACCACCAAGTCAGAACAGTAGACAAAATTAAGAGGGGAAGACAGACCAAATTATTAGGGTGAGGCACATGGGCTACTATCAGCTTACTACACAACATACACTTAGTATTACTTTCTTAGCAACAGTATACTTATCTCCTTGGCATATTACATCAATTACGCAGCAGCATACAAGACATTTTTGGACTCATCTTGTTGTGCTGCGCTCACTTGAACAGGAAGGTGGCGCGGCAGTCATTTGTGGGCAAATTTTGGCTTTAAAAATTGTATTCAAAGTCTGGCCTTCTCTGGATTTATGGTGCTTTCAAGACAACTGGGAACTCGTAAAAAATACAAGGTTGAATCAAGATGATGTCAGTGATCTTCTGGTCGTATCTCTAGAAAGATGCCCGAGTTCCCGACTGACAATTCCCGAGTTGGATGATCGTTCAAAACTTTTATTCCCAGTCGGAGCTTGTTTTTCCCCCAAGTTCCCAGTTGTCTTAAACTCACTGAAGTGAGATTTTCCATTTCCGAGTTAACAGTTGTTTTGAGAACGACAGAAATCATGCTGGATTGACAGCATGGCCAATGTTGAATGTTCATCATTTTAAGCTTGGAAAAGAGACCCTTGAACCCAGACTTGGGACCACACAGCTACTCTATTAAATAGCAGGCTAGTGATGGCTTTGCAATGCTTGCAGATGGCCACTGATTCCTTCCAAACCACTCTTGTTGAATTTGCGATTTGTGTAATGTTTATGTCCAATGGCCAATGAGCACCGATACGTTTGATCTATAATTTATCTTCGTTATTTCTCTTCATATGACAAGGATTAAAATGGATTTGCCAGTAGATTGTCGACCTGATTCATGATGATGACTGCTTGCTAGCTAAGATTTTGAAAGTATGATGTTGATATGATCAGTCGAATCAAAGCTACTGTCGATATAAAGAGATTTCACGTCATTTTATCTGTGGCCAATGACCTTGAGCCTTCTTGGATGGGCACTTCTAATGTAACTCTATGGCAGCACCCAAGGGGCTTGAATTTTCAAACTCTACCCTTAAATTTGGCAGTGAGGTAGTGTCCCCCTGAGTGACAGAACACTGAGCCAATCACGGGCGCAACTAGAGAACATTACCAACCCCTACGCTCCGTATTTTCCGCTGGCTGCCCCTCCACCACAGAAAGTGCTGAGCTAGGCTGAAACACCTGTATTTTGGAGCTGCTTTACTCAAGAAAGCAAAAAAAGAGACCATGTTTGACCATTGACCATGTTAACTCACTGATATGTGACAGGTATTAATGCAAAAATAACATGCAAAACAGGCAACCCTCCCAAAAAAAGTATTATTATTATAATTTATTTGCTAAAAATCTGGGTCTCAAAACAGGTGGGGCAGAATGACGGATCACCACTGGATAGTTGTAACATTTTGTGTTACAACTCACCCCAACCTTAGCAGCCATGACAGTGCTCCACATTTTAGCTTAATGCTCCAACTTTAGCATGGACAACTAGCATCAAAAATATTTACAAAGACTGGTGATACACCAGATGGAAGTGTGTTAATTCTAAGTACAATGCAGCCAGTGCTATCAAAAATACATATTCCTTACTTAAAAATTACTTTCCCACCTCAAAAAATATGTTTTTCTAATAAAATGTGTCGTTTTTTACAAAGACTTCCCTGCTTGCATGTGGTTTCGGGACAGATAGGCCCAAGTGTGCACAGTGAGTCAAATTATTCTAGCTTGTTCCTGATTGGAGATATTGAGAGTGTTACAACTATCCCCGATCTATCCTATATAATGTATGACAGTTTTCAATTTAAACGTTAAAGTCAACAATGGCAAAAAAAATGGATACAGGCTTTTCACAGCCCATAGGTGAAATACTGTATGGCTTCAAGGCTCTCTATTTCTTCAAACTGTGAACATTGTGAACGTCAGTGTTCTCATAGGCTTTTCATTTCTGCATTCCTGCTTGAGTATGCCCAGCCTTTGTGCTATTCTCTGTTTCTGGACTATTACCATGGCGACTTGACAAGTTGGAGACATTTCTGGTGGCTGTCAGGAGAAGCGCTGCGGGAGGCTGCTGGGGGATGCTGGGAGCTGAGTGTTGGTGGCGGGACTAGGCTATTGGCGCCTGTGAGCTGGACACCCCTCTACATGTCATCAGAGGCACAATCAGGTGGGACCAGGGGGTCTCTGACTGGCTTGCCAAGAAGCACACAGGCTGCTCAATGGGACAGAAGTTATTGGGGGTTTGGGATGAAGCTGATGACATGGTTGGTGACAGAGACTCATCATTTGAGTGTGATACAAGCATTTGAGCTGCCAGGCTGTAATGTTTCTCGCCTTGCCTGGAAAGATTTATCCCAGATTACAGGGCCTAAGGGGTCAGTAGCCATACATGTGGGAACAGTTTAAGGTTTGTCTGAATAAATTGCAGTTTTGTGGGGGTCTACTAACATCCCAAAATGGACAACATCCAGGTGTCAGCTAGTCAGAAAAAATAATAAGAAACAATAATCAACCATTGATAGCAATGGGGTAGTTATTGCTCAATCACTCAATGTGTTATAACAGTTGGTTTGAACAGTTTAACATTTACAGAATAGTAGGGTAGTAGGGTACACTGGCAAGACATGCAAAAATTGTTTTTATTGGTTAGTTGTTCAGTCTGGACATGGCAGTGTGATTCTGAGGAGAGCATGCATTTATTTTTTTCGCTGAATAATTTTCTCTAAATTGTTTCAATTCGCTTTGTGGATCATGCATTTATTGCAAGCATTTTTCCAAAGAATAAAGGTGCACTGTATGAAATGATGATCCCTGAATTCAGAAGGTCTACTGTTGTCAAGATGTATGTTGGCCATTTACTAGAGCACAATGAACTTTTTTCTCCACAGAGACTGAAATTATAGGCTGGCTCCTGCTTGCCAAGAATCTTTTCTATCTTTTCTGTGGGGAGGAAATGTTTAATCCGACCCCCACTGGGAAACAAAAAGTAATGCATATTTCACTGTCTCTCCTGTCTGCTAGTGTGATGAAATCGACATTTTAATGCATATCAGAGTTTTTCGAAAAGGCAGAGTTGATAGGAAAGGGAACATCATATTTATGAACACCCTGGGTTTAATGCACTCTACAACACTGCTATTCCTGTGTTCCATTGAACAAAACATGTTCTGCAATATAAAGAAAAGCTAAAGCACTCAATTACTCCTCAGGCTTTCTATCAAGCCTCCTGCATTCATGGCAAAGGCTAAAGGTCATGTCAGTCGTCCTGCATCTCAGAGAGGTAATTATGCTTTTCCTGTCACAAAACAACAAATGATAGCCAACTACTAGCGTGCATTTGCAGGAGCTGAAATTTTGTCAATAGGAAGGAGAGAGAGGTTTAATTTTCAGGCAGCTGCATATCTACTTTTTAAAATCTTGTTATTCAATGGTCATTTGTCTACATATGTATTTGTGTATGTCTGTGCGTGTGAGGGAGAGAGTATGTGTGTTTATTTATGTCTTTGTTTGCTAGCTTTCGAGGGGTGTATTTATATGGTCCTACTTAACATATTTATTTATAGTCCTACACTTTCTTACAGTCATCTTTTTTGTTGTAGCCATTTCACACTCTATATTGTCCAAGTAATTTCCCTTTCAGCGTCTGTTTTTTACCTTTCAGAAAGAGCCATGAATGGAAGGGAAATTATCACAATTACTCATATAATTGAGCAGTCTTTGTAGCAAGTGCAGCTTCAGTAGCCTTTTTCCATCAGCCAAAATGGTTTCATTATATGGGTTTTTCATATTCCCTGACTCCGGGCTCCACTGAGGGCCTGGCACGTGGATGAAATACAGGGGGAACAGTGCGAATCATTAAGGTCACAGTAGGAATAATTATCCCAGCTATGGAAAGAGCATCTAGGGCCTTTTCTCTTCCCCAGCACAAATGCACTGTCCACGGCTTTTAGTCACAAAGAACTTTCTAACAAATAGAGCTTCCACCTACTACTTATACAAAGAAGAGAGAGGGAGAGTAAGAGACTTGTATCAACATGACAATTTTCCATCATTAAGACTAATGACAGGCACGGACTGTGGGGATCAAGGGGAACACAAAAAAGGGAGCACGTTCAGGTGTTGGCTGAGTGCTGACCTCCTTCCTGTCTTTGTTGGAGACTTAACTCTTAACAAAAACTAGAAAGAGGTGCCAGATGAAGGCACCGAGGCAGCTGAACTCCAGGCAGCAGCCTAGTCCTCCATGGCAAATGACTTAATTAGGACATTTGCATGATTCCCATTTGTGAGGAAATAAATTCAATGAGACATACATTTGCATCCATATAATTAAGCATTGTTTTCACATGGGTCACAGAAAATTCAACAGATAGTTTACCCTGTCACATTATCCTGTGTATGATTTGCCCCTCATAAAATAAAATATATTTTGCTTTCATTCTTTACATTAAGATCATGAAGACCCCACAGTTAATCACATTTCACTCCCAATGGCTCTCTTTATTGTTAATTCATGGATGTATTTCCTCCTACATATGAGGACATCGATGTCCGGACCTCTGTAATAAAAAAATATATAAATAAAAAAATATATATAATAGGCCTAATACAATATGTTGTACATAAAGAAATGAAATGACGAGTCAACATCTAAATATTGCTCCCAACGTTGATCAAAGCTCAGAACGCTTGGGCTATTCTTGATCTGATCGAGTTCTAATCGGGCCTGCCTCTGCGAACGAGTGGAATCATGAACAGCGGTTTGTTGGTTATGTTCGCCTGCGTCCTCCGGATTTGCCTTTTTAGCAGCACATTCACCTCTCTCTCAAATGGCTAGCTCCGCCCTCTCGCGGCACAGGCCGAGGGCCTTAGACATGAAACAAACTACCCCAGGTCGGAGGCAGCTTAAGTAGGCTACTAGAGATGCCGCAACCAAGGTGATAATGGCTGGGGTCATATTTGCTTGTTTTTGCTGTTCTCCAAATAGCGTTTTTAAAGTTTTAAACTGTAAGCCTATAGAAATGCAGGGCCTCACTTAAACTCAAACCCTGGTGACAGCCCTGTTTCTGATTAGTCTAAGGATTAGGATTCCCAGTTATTTTCAACTTCAAGCCAACAGCTAGAACTGTAAAACATCAAAAGTGTCAAGACTGGTTTCTTTTCTCTTTTTTTTTTACTGAATTAAGTAACAGACATATTTTTCGAAATCCACTTTTTTTCAGCTATACTTTTAGGTAATTGGTCATTTTGTGGCCAATTTCAGGCGGGTTGGAGGCTTGCCACCACCCACTGACCCCTGCTGCTGCAGTAATGGGGAGCAGCGTTTTACCCAGAGTCCATTGTGGGTTGCCACAGTGTGACCCTTGGCTTTTCAGATTCTCAGGTGAGGGAGCTGGACTGATCATCAGAGGCGAGGGGACAGAGGGACTTCCAATTTATAATTTTTCATGTCAGAGAATATCATAATATTCTAAGAAAATATGTAGCTAGCTGTATTCATTGAACTTATTTTACTTCAACATAATATGTCCAAGGACTTCAGTGGTTTAGTGTGGGATAGGGCTTCAGATAACTCCAATATGATGCCTAAATGAGCCTTCTCTTCTTCTCTCTAAGAAAACCCCTTGAAAAAGACGGCAAATGGGAAGTCAGTCTGTCTATGTAATATTTCTCAGTGTGCAGGTGTCAGTTACTTGCAGTGTCTGGAGACAATTATGTCTGGCTGATCTTCCAAGACTGATGTGGTACTCTGCTAAAATTCCACCAGCCAAGCCTGGCAAATACTCAACCTTGACATAACAATGAAAATATTGTTTAAACGTCATATTATATGCTTGGGAAAGCTTCAAATCAAATCTTCGAAAACCCTGGATGAAAAACCTGCATATTTATTCAACCTCTGACAGATGCTATTTTGTGTATAATTTTCACCCCCCAAAAAAGCACACAAAAAAATTACCCAACTGCAGTTGATCAGATGTTGAGATACTGACGATTTCAAATACAGATTTATAGAGACAGTATTACCGCTTTGAGATTTTAAGAGCCATGCAGTGCTTGTTTGGTGTACATTTATTCTTGATTGGAGTCTATCTAACTACATCAGGAAGTGTCTCAGACAGATGTAAGAGCAGAAACACAGACTGACCCACAGCGTGATTGCTAGGTCTTTCTTGATTCACCCAGGAAAAACAAGTCCATCTTGTCTCTATGTCCCTCTGGAGAACTGGCTCAATACAGCCAACAACTCATCCAGTCCAACAAATGGCTATCAAAGAGTAGGAGTTTGAGTTTATTTAGCTGCGTTTAGACAGGCAGCCCAATTCAGATATTTTTCCCACTAATTGGTATTTTGAACCAATCACATCAGATCTTTTCACATCAGATATTTGTCAGAGCTGATCTGATTGGTCAAAAGACCATTTAGTGAAAAAATGATCAGAATTGGGAAATAGAAATATAAAGGAAACATGCATAATATGATAAATATCATTCATTACCACAGTTTCATTAACCACTTGGACTGAATCAAAACCCCAGAATCGATTGTTAAGGTTACAAGACTATCTGGATGTGCTCTGTAGTTCAGGTGTGACTCACTGACATTGCAGATCAGAGAAGGTACACTGCTCTGAATCCTCACTCTTTATTTTGTAATACAATTGTGATGTACATATATGTACAGTTTGATCCTTGACCAAATGTAAATAATGTGTCATGCCTTCTGTTTGCAATTACTGGAATAAAGGACAATCGATAGTTGGCACATTTGTTCAGTTTATTATAAAGAAATATTTCAAACACAGAATATCTTGTTATAGAAATGATACCATTTCATAACAAATAAGCATTTTTAATAAAGAAATCGTGACTTCTCATCATAATAGTTCAAGCACTTTCTGAATTGTATTGCATTTGAATGTCCTTTACATCCTAATTCAGTATCTGTTTACAACGTAACATTCAGTAAATCCAAAGCAATTCACTGTTTGATGGTAAATTGAACGGGAAAATACATCTCTAAAGTTGGCTTAATTCGTCTAGTTGGTGCCCAGCGAAGCAGCAAATTACAGGAAGGCAGGGATCTCCAAGGGCAGAGGAGGAGCTGTGGGGAAATACCATCCCGAGGATCTGTTCACATTGGATTGATCATATTTTGTTAAGTTACCATTTTGTTTTATCAGCAGCATGCTTTAGACATCAGACAGATATTAATCACGGGTCAATAGTATTGGAACTCTGATAAAGCAATGCGTTATTGCAGATTTTAGAGAAACATACAGTCATTTTTTCTTGCCATTATTGGCAAATGGATCATGATGTTGCAGTTCAGTAATGTTCAGTAAATGTAGGTCACTGTTCAGTTAATCTTTTTTAAATGCTGCATGAAGACAGCATCAGTACAAATAATGAATAGAGTATTCGTTGATGACAAAGTATATCAAATACATGCACAACAAATTATGACATTTCCAATTTTCTCATAATACATTTTATTAACAAAGTGGTTTTTAAGAGCAGTCTCTAGTACTGGCTTGTTAGAAATGTACAGTGTGGATATGTTTGCAGAAACGACATCTTCATATAAACGGAAAGATTATGTCCAGAACACAGAGAACTGTGTACTACACATCAAGAGACTCACATGCATTGGAACAAGAAGCAGGAAATTCAGTACACAGGAAAGAAGAAGAATGAACTTGGAAGGGATATAGATCCCTCAACTACTGTTAGATTGATCGTGCAATCTTTAAGAAAACATGGAACCAATTTCGCGAGTGTTTCGAAATGGGACATAATTATCTCCTCTTCCTATTTAACATAAGTAAGTATTCTGCAGATATCCATAAAGTATCACTCTGTCCAGCATGATATGGTAATGTTGCAAATACATTATTTATTCAAACTGAACAAAAACAAGTAAGCATTATATTGTCTGCATTTGACAACATTGTTCAGATATTCTCCATAATAAACGGTCACCTCGTGAAAACAACATTAGCATCTACAATAGATAGTTATCTTAGAGAGTTAAGTTATTCAGCATATCAGCTGTTTAAATCATGGGTCAGATTTGCCATGGATAGCGTGTCTCCCTCCCTTCAACAGAGGAAATGAAATAAAACGGAGTATCCTGTGCCACCAACAACAGTAATTAATCATTGACATTTACTCCCATTTACCCTGGACCTTGTAAAGTCTGAAGCAAAATAAGTGAATTAGTTTAGCAAGCTCCATAGGTACTGAGAAGATTCATTTGAAAAACGAATTTCTTCCAGAGCCACAACATGCATATTTGGCAACTGTTCAAATGTAGGTTGGAAGGGGTTGTTAGAAAGGGTTTTCCGTCAGAGGGCTGAAATGAAGTAGGGGACACTTCAGGCCCTGCTCCCTCCACCCCTCACCCTCAGCACTGGCTGCTAACCCTCAGGTGGAGTGCAGCAGGTGTTAAAACACACTCTGCCATAGAGCTACTCACTGCTAATGAGTCCTGTCTCCTTAAACTCTCTCTCTCACTGATGCTTCCATGCACATAGGGCTTTGTTTTTAGTGTAGGCCAGTTAGAGCAATGACATGATTCCATCCGAAGATGAAGAAATCCTGTAAGACTGGCCATTACAAGGTACTTCCATCTGCAGGAGCCAAGAATGTAAAGGCATGTTATTAAATGCTTCTCCAACTCAGCAGTGTTCCTGAATGCTGTCATATTTTAATTTGGAGTTGCAGTTAGTTTGATTGTTACAATAGTATTTAGTAAAAAAAAATCCTGTATTGTTCTTTGTTATTCGTAATCAAAATATAGGTTGAAAATAATGAAAGAGTCACATGAAATGCAAAGAAATATTTGCCCTTTTTGAGTGGGCTATTGTGGATTTTGTCAAATGAAATATTATTGTAAACAAAGGGAATTACAATGCCATTTGAGAGAGGCAATACTAATGGTAAAGAATTATGCATGTTATTATATGTAAATATCAATATGTTTTAGATTAGGCCTACTTGGCATTTTCGTCAGTGTAATGCATTTGTGATTATTTCTCTTTTTCATGCTTTTTTCCTTAGAATTAAATCTATGTTCCATCTGTTAATGGTCTGAAATGTAGGCCTATTGCTAAGAACACGCATGTTCATCTTCAGAATTCCAGTTTGCAGATACTATAATCGGGGGGAAATAATGACAGTTATCAGTCGCACCCACCAAGTGCCCATAAAAATCTGTCCTCTGTTCTGGAAGATGATAATTATTGGTTGTACTACTATTATCATTTTCGCTGTTGATAGAGGAACCCTTTAAGTATTTTTCGAACGTTATTCCAGAAATAAATTGCTTTAAATTGGGCAATTTAAAGGAGAGAAGCCCAGTTATCCTTATAAGCGTTAATATTTTATAGAATTCTTCAAATCCAGAGATCCACTGTTAGATGCACATCGCAGACTAGACGTTGCTCACCATGATGTCAGCGCTCGCATTTTCAAAACACATTCGTAAGTTGCTTGTTCTGCTTTGAGTTCAATTATGTAATTAGGTTGATAATCACAGTGACGGAATTTAACTGCCTTTAATGTGTTATTCAGGTGAGGAGTTTGAGCTGCCGGGGGAACAGGCTAGTGGTGTTTTTGCTTTCGGCTCATCCACAGCAGAAGGACTCAACATAGGCCACATTAAAAAATAAAATGAAGACCTGGATTGTTGCTGCTTCTTCGTCACCCTCAGTGAGTGGTGCGCAATGGAGTATTTCTGATCTCCGATGTTGGGGATGTATTTTCTTCTTTTTCATCACATGATTCTCGATATTAAGTAAGTGAAAATGATGACTAATCGTCGTTAACACTTCATCTCAATGCTGAATGAAATGTGGATCTCCTGTATTCTTACTGTAACCATACATGTTCAACGTGCCTGTTATAGCCTAAGGATCAGCGTGGTTTTTTGAACAAAATGTCCTTCGAAAACTGAGCCAATAACAAAGGGAAACGGCCTAATCTTTAGTCAGTCGTTAGTTCGGGTAAATCAAACGTCCTCTGAAAAGCATTGTTCATGTCTACATAGGCTACAGTCGTAATGGGAAACTGGCCGCACCCCCACCAACCTCGCTGGGAATTATGTTAATTGAATGAGACTATGTTTAATATTCGGCTGTTTTACGATTAAACTAGCCTATATTATTATGTTACAGAGTAAATCGAAAATGTTAATTGTAAAATTATTTGTTTGAATTTCATGACAAAATCATGATCTTCCAGGCCATTTGGATGTACCAACTGCTGGGCCAATTAATAGGCCCTAATAGATACAGAGGAGGTGCGGGCTGCATGACTAACAGCATGGGTCTGCATGCTCGCGCCATATTTAATACGGTATTAGAAAACGATTTACTTCCCATTAATGGCAACCGATGGTGCATCATTTAGTATATTGTGAGAGCTGGGCAATACATTTATGGCAGCCAAAGAACACCCAATATGTATTATAGCAAAGCTATAGCATAATGCACTCCTATTTAACATATACTGGACAAGAATTTGGAAATGGGTGATATTTCATTTGAAATGAAGGTATAAATAATAAATATAATCACATCATTGTCCACTCTCAACACAACCTGGTCAAATGTTTTTTTTTATTATTTTTTTTTTACATTTCTTTACCAAGCTTAAATAGCAGCCTCAAATGAATTATATGTTTAACCCACAAATGAAACATTTGGAGATTTGCCAGTGGTGTATTTTTTTTACATCGGTTGACAATTTACGCCTACTAGATACTATTATTGTTTTGTAGGTTGATAACGCACGTTATATAGGCTACTACAGGCATTTTGTTTCTGGTCATGAAATGATTGCACATGTGGAGAATAGAGTAATAAAAGGCTATAGCCAGTGATGGGAAAAGTACCCAATTGTCATACTTAAGCAAAAGTTAAGATACCTTAATAGAAAATGATAAAGTAAAAGTGAAAGTAACCCAGTAAAATAATACTTGAGTCTAAAAAAAAGTCTAAAAGTCTTTGGTTTTAAATATACTTAAGTATCAAAAGTAAATGTAATTACTGAAATATACTTACGTATCAAAAGTAAAAGTAGGAGTATACATCATTTCAAATTCCTTATATTAGGCAAAACAGACCGTACGATGTTCTTGTTTTTTTCAAATTTAGGAATAGCTAGGGGTACGCGCCAACACACATCATTTACAAACGAATCATGTGTTTAGTGAGTCCGCCAGATCAGAGACAGTAGGGATGACCAGGGATGTGAATTGGACCATTTTCCTGTCCTGCTAAACATTCAATATGTAACGGGTACTTTTGCATGTTAGGGAAAAACGTATGGAGTAAAAAGTACAATATTTTTATTAGGAATGCAGTGAAGTTAAAGTAAAAGTAGTCAAACATATAAATAGTAAAGTACAGATTCCCCTCAAAACTACTTAAGTAATACGTTCAAGTATTTTCTACTTAGCTGGCTATAGCCTATATGGATAAATGTTGCAGAGAAACAGCCCAATGGTTTTACAAATATCAAGTTTAAGAAAGTGTTTCTTTTCACAACAATATTTTACGCATGAAACATAGGTTAGTCATTGCTTGAATTTATCAATTCAACCAGGACTCAGATATTTGAGACCATGAGTCATTGCGAGTGTTAAATATATGGCTAATTATGCGTATGAAAATTAAACAGTAGTGTTATGCTAATTCATCTTGCTTCAGCTGTGGCTCAGAGCACTTGAGACTGGCATTTGATCAAATAGACCTGTAAGTAATATATCTGTGCATGTGAACACCAACAGACTCTGTCAATAATTAGTAAATCTATTACAGTTTGTTTTGAGATACCGAAACAATATCTAATGAGAAATAAAACATAAGTTTTCTGTTAAATAGGCCTATGACGCCTCAAAGCTACACTTCAATGTATTCATACGGCTATCTCTGAACATTATTATGTTTTGTTGTAGTGTGATTAATTTGTATGAAACAGTTCTTACATGAATAATAATAATACAGGCTGTTTCTTAATGTTTAAATGAACAACAGGCCTATCGATACAACAGGATCTAACCATAGCCTACTTGTGATTGATAATAAAATAGGTTATTTCTTTATAATAAACAATTGAATTATTATTATTATTGTTATTGTTATTATTATAAAATAGGCTGGATTTAATTGTGTGTTGTTTCTTTTAAAGCAGATATTTAGGATTTCAGTGTCTATTTTGCTAATACCTTTCTCTGCTACCTAAGCAATATTTTTTTTATTGACATCTCAGGGCTGAGTCTCAGGTTTTGTTGTTTTTCTTGAGTTTATCAGGTCCAAAGGACCCAACCTCAGGATCGCCAATCGGCATCATTCTTGGATAGAGTGGACCAATCAGCGACCGTCTTTGATGAATATTCATGATCCCTGATTCAAACCTTTGAGCGAGTTTGTCTAGACCCAGTGCATCATACCTAGACTTTTCACAGAGACAAACTACATTTTCTTATGAATGGAAAGAGAAAAAATCAGTACAGCTTAAATTGGGATCCATCCTTCACTGAGATCATAGAAGAAAACAAAAAAGGAAGAGGAGAGATCCGCCAGAAGAGATGACAATGACTACAATACCAGAAAGTCTTAATAGCCCTGTCACAGGAAAACCCGTTTTCATGGAATTTGGGCCACCGAGTCAACAAATGTCGCCTTCCTCAATGTCTCACGGACACTATTCCATGCACTGTTTACATTCTGCTGGTCATACTCAACACGAGAGCTCGTACAGTCCAGCCTCATCTTTTCCTAGATCTTTAGGTTATCCATACGTTAACTCCGTCGGCAGCCATTCCTCAAGTCCATATCTCAGTACAGTGCAGTCGTACCAAAACAGCTCGGCACTAACACAGACACAGTTAGAAGATACAGGTAAGCTTTCAACTTCATCCTTTTTGTCTCTATCAAGTTCTTGGAACCATTTGGTTTCTGTTTTCGGTCCAGCAAGCAAACGTTGGATTGGTAAAGCAACCCAGATGTTGGGGTATTAAGCGCGGTAATTATTTATTGCGTAATGCTATAAACAATGTACGCAATTAAGGGTAATTATACCTAAACTACAGCCTGTAAAACTTGCACTGTGATGCGCATTGCTGTGCAGCGACTTTGGCGAGCTGTCTCCTGAGTAATTTTGCTATTTTCTCCCCTTCTCAGCACCAGAGACAGAGAAGAATACAGTTGTAGAAGGCGGAGAGGTGCGGTTCAATGGGAAAGGGAAAAAGATTCGCAAACCAAGGACTATCTATTCCAGTTTGCAGCTACAGACTCTAAACAGAAGATTTCAACAAACTCAATATTTGGCACTGCCAGAGAGAGCCGAGCTGGCAGCTTCAATGGGACTCACGCAAACACAGGCAAGTCAACGTTTGCTACCTTTACTTTTATTTAATGCTTGCATTTTAATGTACTTTTGAACAAATTAAACAATTGTAGGCCAATTGGTTACATTGGCTATTTATTGTCTTTTTGGTTGTGTTATAGACCGCTGTCTTCGTGTTTTGAATAAAGTTGGGTTTTATCAAATGTTTCATATTGATTATCATCATGCTGATGTTCTATGAAAAGTGTACAAATATTTCGAGGCTGGGAAGAAATCGAGGCTTTTACCAAAACATTATTTCGACATTCCAAATCAAAATGTTGCCTTACTATCCCCTGGTATAGAGTTTCTTGAAATTGCCCAACTAGACAATCTTAATGACCTTCATTGTCTCTCTCTTCTCAGGTAAAGATTTGGTTTCAAAATAAGCGATCGAAGTTCAAGAAACTGATGAAGCAAGGTGGTGGAACAATTGACAACAACACTTTAGCCCAGTTTAATGGTCGCATATCTTCGACTGGCTCTCCGGTAGCACCGGTTTGGAGCTCACCGACCACGGTGAAAACATCCGTGGGTACACCAGGGTCTTACATTCCAAGTTACACCTCATGGTATCCAACTGCACACCAAGAGTCTATGCAGCAACCGCAACTCATGTGAACATAACAGTGAGCTAAAAGACGTGCCCCACCCTCTATACCACCATGGCCCATATCAGGAGATGTTGGGTCAACCACCCAGCGTGGCCTTGCACTGGCCCGCTGCAGCCATGCACAGATGTATTCCGGAGTTTGCTCCCTAAGTTGCCAGCTGACATGTCGGCCTCCTCATACCGACCGACGGGACAGAGAACAAGAGCCCTGTGAGCCGAGAGACTGAAAAGGCACCGTTCGCGCCCAAGGGCAACAAGTCCTTTCATGTCACCGACAGACACCGGAAATTGTTATGAAAAATGGGTCCTCAAGCTGCTCTTATTATCTTTTGTGACATTTTAATAGGCTATGTGTTAAAGTAAATATATTGAGCTGTAACAAGTCAGTGAGAGTAGGCTATATTTATGTATCCTATGTTTGATTTTAAGATTTGCTTAATTTCTTATCCCAAGTATGATTTAAAAAATGGCGTATGAAGCCACACGTTTCCAAGTATCAGAAGTAGGTCATGCATCTCCAACGAAGGTCAACATAGTGATTTGACCATGACCTTAAAACCTAGCTTTCAAACAGACAAAACTACCATTGGTTTATAATGTAACTTTGACCAACGAATGTAGGCCAATCCAATTAATAGTCTTATCATTTTGATGGGCATGGAATCGAATATCGAGTCCGTCCCTTAGTTCGTTCCTGCGCCATTGCGCTAGCCACATGTTGCTACCATGCTGTTTTGTGTGTTAATTTAAGTTAAATTATTTAGTTTTTTCAAAGTCTGTGTGTTTATTTAATATGCAGGTGTGTTTGACTTATGAAACGACAACAAAGTGTTGTAAATGCTGCTCTAATGCAAGCAAAACTCCTCTTCTTCGACGGAGCCCCAAACATTATGTGAAAAAGTTTAAATGGCGAGTGGCTGCTTGAGAAGAGCACTAAGTTGACCCCGAAGATGAAAATATGGTTTGTCATTGTTTGTTATGTGTTGCGCGGGTGGATGTACATAAGGACAAGATATAATAGGATTTTTTCAGCTTTGGTTTGTGCTGTAGCCTAATGATAAATTGTGAAATAGGGTTTTTGTGTGTTCATTAAGATGAATGTGTTAAGCAGTCTATAGAAATATTTAGTTTTGTATTGATCACTTTAATTTATTGCTTTGTTTTATTGAAGTTATGTACATATTGTTGAAAACAGTAAAATTATGATTTAAAAGGACAGTATAACGGTGTCAGTAATATTGTGTTTATAGGCATGGTGCTGGCCTAGCCAGTGGGGTGGTGGTAACGATTAGAAAGTAAAGTGAAACCCTAAAACAAGTCCATGTAGGCTTGCGATGTGAAGCTATTTCTTCAGGACGTTATATTTAAAACGAAATCGGTGGTAAGATACAATGTAATAAAATAAAGCCTCTATGGTTACTCATTTCATTTTCATTAGTCTACAATGTGCAGCATTGGCCGTATAGCCTACATGTGATTAGGAATAGGCTTTTAGCCAGGAATATTGTTCATAGCCGATGCCCAAGGGGCCTATTGGATATATATAGGCATATCAGTTTTTCATAATCTCTTACTGTGTGCTGGATATCGCCATGCTGGAGACATGTCAATTCAGACTGGACACGATTAATCATGTGTCGGTTTTTACAACATTGTAATTCCTTCAACAATATAGTGCTTGTTTCTTTTCAGTTTCATTTAGCCGCTATAAGCTCCTTTCTCGCTTCTGTGGTTCCAACAAACCCCGTTTTCATCGATGAATAGAGGAGAGCGCAATGGTGTGTGTTAAGTGAATAATTGGGCGAGAGGCAGGTGCTGCAAACAGACTGGTTGGTCGAGGAGGTGGGGGTGGGGTTTAAATGTAGATAAGTAAAAGTGAAAAGTTCAAAGGGCCTCTTGTTTGGGGTTGATGGTTTAACTGCGCTTTTACAGAAAATTCTGAAGCACCCGATGAGCTGAGGAAAGGACCAATTGAGTGAAAACGCTACAGTTCTAAGGTAGACAATAGACTGCAAATATCACCCCGTGCATGCGCCATGCAGTTTACACCCAGTTGTCCATTTCATAAACGTTAGGCCTACACGTCCAGTTCAAACATATAGAAATATAAATGTGGCCTATATGTGGTGCCTGGGAAAAATATACTGCAGCTAAACGTTTCTGCTTATTTACCATAATACAAAAATCCAATAGATTTCTGTGCTAGACTATGTGTGTATGCACAAAAGTGCGTGTGTAGTTTCCAATGAATATTAAAATGTTAGTGTTTAGTAATTAAGCTAATAAATTTGACACAATTTGTGTGACCTGCAGGGATGTTCTCTTGTTGGCCGTCTTGGCCTGCGCAGAAAAGGCTCCAGCCATCCCTTGAGAAAACCACAGCAATCATGACGCAAACTCACCGCCACAAATTGCCCTTCCAGTTCACACATGCCCAGATCGTCCATGTGCATGCCTTTATTTATTGTTTGATTTAGTGTAACAACCTGATCACATTGCTGTTATTGTAACGTTGCCATTTACTGTATGATTTTATTATTATTGTTCAGGAAAGGGAGCAGAAATAAGTGTGTCTTTGTTTCATTTGTCAACAGTTAAATCAACTATTGGGCCTAATACGCATAACAAATCATTTTATTTTTTGTCAATCAACAATATTATAGGCTAGCGTGTGCCTTTTTTTTCTCTGTTTAAAAATGTATCGTTGCGTTTTCCATTCACCTGGTATTAGTCGGCCTACTTTTCATGAGGAGTAGCTATATAGCCGTGAAATAATAAACCTTAAGAAGTGTAAGGTGTCTGCACTTATCTACTCTTCCTCTCCCTCCAAAAGACTAGGCGCAGCTGCACATCCAAGAGGGTCAGTGCTATTTCACTGTATTCTCCTCTTGATTACGAGCCGAGCCCATCAAACCCAACATAATTACAGTAATTTCGCCGTTATTTATTCTAATGCAGTTTCCCATCTCTGGGGTAATTATGAGCAATTTTTTCGCATAGGGAATCTTTCAGCGTTAACAAAAGAGTGCACTGAAAGAAATTTGCTGCGCAATGAAAAAAGTTAAATAGGTGAGCTGTCATCTCGCTGCTGTTCCCTGACATGTATGGCTGGTAAATTGCTTGCAGGTGTATAGTGAGGGATTGTCTATGCGAAGAAGGTTCAAAATTAGCAAAGCACAATGTAAGAGTAATGAAGGCTGCGGGTAAATTACAGAACGAGAGGAGGCTTAGCCTATTCTATGCCCCGTCCATTTCCAATCCATAGGCTATTGAGCACCTATTTCCTGATGTAGAATCAGTCGTAACATAACATGGTAAGTGTTGTCTTGTCTCTGGAATAATAATCGAGAATCCTTGGTTTTTCAACACATTTGTAATAATCAGAAACCCCACTACAGGCTTGAGACGTTTATGACAAAACGTGTTACATTAAGGCCACATAATTACCTTGTTTAAAATTACTCAAATTTCTATGTTTTCCAGTTACCTAGAATAGGCTACTTGTAACAAATTACAGTTTGAGATGCGTGCATAATTTTGGCATTTCCAGAAATGAAATCCATGAGAAATATGCTGTCCAATTAAATTGAAAATAGATTTGTAATATTTTAATGAATAGGCATAATTCATTAACTAACCTACTACCGGTATATCCGTTTGATTGTTATAGTCTAAAAATTGTGATATCTTTATTAAACTATCAATTAATTAAATATTGGTGCATAATAAATAGCCCGTCGACCCCCCAAAACTTTTACAACTTTAAAAATAAACTGTAAAAATATATGAAATAACGCTCCATACATACTTACCTAATTCTCTAAAAAGGAACCACGCGGACTCTTTCTTTGTCAGGATTCAAAGATTCCCTTATTTAGATAGAGGCACATAAATTAGACTAGCATCCTGAAGCATCCTGAAGCATGGCCAAAGGTTGAGCGCTTGAATCCCATAAACTGTTGACCATGCAGTGTTAAGTGCTAACAGCTATACAGCGCAGCTATAACAGCACGGAAAATGACTGAACATTTCTGCTTTATTTCCCCTTTTTATAGCGGATGGAAAAAATTGTAGATTATTAGCATAAATGTTTACTCCTCATTACGCTGATGACATTGTGCACTCGAGATCTTGGTAATCTTTGGGAAAATGATGAGTAATTTTTTAAAATTTAAAGCAGCAGTTACCATGCAATTCAGGCTAATCTGCGTATGCTCCACACAGATATAATTATCGTCGAGTCAAGATGGTATGCTAGAAACTATGCATTGATATTTTCATTTATTTTGTAGATACAACTTTGACAATGTTGATGCTTAAAATAGCTGGAAATGATCTTGCGCAAAAATTACAGACCGTATTAGGACATCTAAAATTGCGAAGGATTAAATACTAATTGCAGGCTTTCAGATCGGAAAGCCAAGAATTCTCAAACTAGAGCAAATGTGGAAGAAATTACAGATCAGGGTATAAACTAGGATAGGAATATGTCATTTTCAAATTGTCTACAGGATTCCGGAAGTATAAAGCCACAGCATTGCTAATCCGTATGAGAGAGACATGGGTGCAGGGCCAATGAGCGAAAGACGTATCATGCACTCTTTGAAAAAACATTTCTGGAAAGAACCAAAAAGGGTTCTATGCTTGCTTCATATATGGCACGCCTTAATGTTCTATATAGAACCGAAATTGGTTCCATGTATATATGGAAACAATGTTGGTTCAGTGAAGAAGAACCCTTGGGGTTCCGATCAAAGAACACTACAAACTAGTTATATATAGAACCTTTAGGGGTGCCATATATGAAGCAAGCAATATAACCCTTTTTGGTTCTATCCAGAAACTTTATTCCTAAGAGTGTGGTAGGGATTTTCATTAACCACTGTGTGTTCGATACTTTTTCATTTGACAGACATACACTAGGTCTATATTCAACAAAGATAAAATGTTATTAAATCAGTCATATTTAATTTATTTGATCCCGTGCGTAATGGCTACAAATATGTTTCCATAAATTAACGTTATTATTGTTGTGTAGACACAGGAAAGACTCGAAGTGCTGCAATTCAGCTGAGGGCATATGGACACAAGACCTATCCGAAGCAGGTGAATTAGTGCATGTATTTTTGAGGAAATTCTTGTTCCATCAAAATGTCTCCATGGGAAAAGCGTCAAAGCGAATGAGTACTTTTACGCATATTACGCATGCACTTGCTCATCGCAAGCCTAATGTGTGAATCTTACTAAATGTAAAGCACCACTTATTAAACATATATATATATATATATATCCAAGCAATCATATATTCACCGTAGTCCACAACCAAATGTGTGTTATATTGCTTTTTTGCTCCACGGGCTCACTCAACATGTGGTAGGCCTGCTATCCCGAGGGACTCCTCATATCAAGATAAAGCAACGACAGCCCCAGGGAGAATGTTCCATCTTGTAATGTGACAATCACTGACAAGGTACATCCTTATTATGCAAAACGATTCCACTTTATGTGGCTTATGATCACTCAACCATAAAAAGCAACGGGTTGACATGATTATCAAACCTAGCAAACGCTCGTCTATTGGGCTAGATAGGCCTTCAAGGCTATGTCTTGTATATCACTTAAGAGAACACGGCGAATATATGCTCATGTTTTAGGGAATAAAATAGAAATAAACATGATAAAATATTTATTTAGCATCTAACAAAATCTTGATTTTATCCTTACATTTCAAAACAGAGGCTAGACCTGACTTACTATCTGGAATGGATTTACAAACTTGGCTAGGAGATAAAGTAGATACATTTTGCAAACAATAAGATCTCATAAGCGTATGGCTAATATTTTTTTTTTTTAAGAATGGTGTTGACTATTCATAATGTAGCCTTGTCTACGATGGACAAATCGACTGTAGGTCGATTCGCTCATGAGAACCGACGAGAAGGGCTTTGTGAGTGAGTGAACAAGATGTGAGAAATGTTTCCATGTTGCTCAGCTTCAGGCGGTCTTGGGTCTAGTTTTTTGGTTGGGCTGAGTTCATAAAATGTCTGGAGAGCGGCACTCTGACTCCAAAGAGTCTGAGGGGTTGAGCTCAGTCATACGCCCTCATCTTCCCTTTCGCATGCCAAGGCGTGTTGCGTGCCTTCGAATACTCCAGCGCTCTCGGCGCCCTGGGCACTATGTCTCGGCTCTGTTAATCATCTTGTCTGTATCAGGTTCCCCGAACCATATACCCAGCTAGATTTAACGTGTCTATAAAACATGAGTTAAGAAGAGGAAACAATTTGCAACCAATAATGAATACAAATGCATTCCCAAATAATGGTATTTTAATGTGCATCTTCCAAAAGCTTGTCGAGACCATAGCCTACCTGTGGCGTTAATCAAATTTTGTGAGCTACGTTGAAAGATTTACAAGGGTTAGAAACCTGTCTTTTGACGGACCCAGAACTCTTCTGGCGCCGTAGTACTGAATGGAAGTGGAGTATAGGTTTCTTCTCTCTATAGGCTAAATAAGAACGCGCAATATAGTTTATTGACAGGCCATAAAGAATCGGGCTAAGCGTTAATCAAAAACTAAATCCACTTCTTACTCAGTATGCCAATTTCTTAAAGTTCTTAAAATGGAGAAAAACCCATTGTGAACAGAAAACATAATTTTATTTAAATAACGTCTGATCATATAAAGAAAACACTGCTAACCATACAATAAATTAAAGACAATACACCATAGAAATGTTATACAAGTTAAGTAGAATAGGGGACAATCAGTAGCTTATGAAGGATAAAACAACCGTAAAGAATAGGTACAGTATTGGTCCCCAATATCAAAAAAAAAAATGATGCCAGGGTGGCATATCAAAATAATGTTGTGAAATATGCACAAAGCCAAATTCTGACCTACAAAAGGAAACCAACCGTAAAGAATAGGCCATATAGAAATCTGTGTACATGTAGGCTAATACATGGATCTCGTACAACAAAATTAGTAAATGCACGACGCAGTCGAAAATTGTGCTACATATGTGTCAGTTGTTCACGTCCTGCAATCAACTTTGGTCTCGCGCTGATTCAAAAGTAACACACGTTCGTAAAAGCATCTTACTACGTGGTTGTTTTGGCTATTAGTGGTTCATAAATCTCATCCATTAAAATAAACACAATAAATAAATACAAAAATAACTGTAAAAATATGTAGTCTGCCATTTTGCCGGTGCGAGCACGGTGTCATTCTGAATTACCCTAGCAGCTATAGGCTTAATGAAGTTGGCCAAAGTTGCGCGTAAAGTTCGCTTGGTGAGGTCTGTCAAAATGTATAATGACATTTTGTCTGTTTCACCAGTATTCTCCGAGTAAGAGTCAGTTGAATTAAAATATTGTCCCAGCGCTCAAGGCGGAGTTGTGGTGGTGCTGGACAAGCGGGCCAGCCTGAAGATGCGTTGCAGAGTTCGTTGATGAGTACCAAGAATAGTTTGCCAAGAAAGAAGGCGCAGTCGTATTTGGAGGGCTACTGCTCTGAGATAAACTGGAGTTTACATTGTTCATTCTTTGATTCTGTGGAAAGTCCCAGGCAGTGGCGGGTGGAGAGTTACAGGGGGGAGACTCGCTGGAGGTCACATGTTGCTCAGGGGGGATTTCTCCATTTTTCCACAACTTCTTGAACTTGGAGCGACGGTTCTGGAACCAAATTTTCACCTGAAAAGGAACACATAGTTACTATTGCTCTGAAGTTTATTTAAAACGTATCCTAATGAAGATTAATAGCGAGAGACTAACTATATATACACAACAAATGCTGGATCAAGTTAAATAGCAGTCTAAAGCGAAATGTCAAACCTATATAAAATAAGTAGCCAGCCTGAGCCTGATTATATTATTCACAGATTGATGCGGGATTTGACAGCTACGGGACGCATTAAGAGTTGCACTAACCTGGGTTTGTGTAAGGCCCATTGAGGCTGCCAGCTCGGCTCGCTCCGGTAAAGCCAAGTACTGTGTCTTTTGGAATCTCCGTTGAAGGGCGGCCAGTTGGAAACTTGAATAAATAGTTCGAGGTTTCCTGACCTTCTTTGGTTTCCCGTTAACCATTCGGATTTCAGGTTCACTTTCTTCTTTCTCTGATAAATACATGTAAGAACAATAACTAAAACATATCACGGCTGATCTTAATATAACTTACATATAATAGAATATGAATGTGAATAGGAAAACATTGACATGTTATTTACCTGCATCCGTTGGAGTCGGTGAAGAACTCGAACCATAGGAGGCGTAGGTGCCATAAGAGTTGAAACCAAGGTCGTATGATTTAGTATTGTATTGAACGCTGCTCATACCACTGTTGTGGTACTGGTAAGTTCCGAGTTGGCCATATGGAGACCCTGCGCAGTATCCAGGCTGTTGGCTATTGTAAAAGCTGCTGTCCGTTGCAGTCGATACTGGTAGAGTTGGGGACTCCTGCGATTTATGCAAGCTGTGGTAACTGTTCGAGGTAATCTGGTTCGAATGCATATCTGTACTGAGACTGTCAAAAACTCCAGTCATCTTGTAGGTAAAGTTGCACAACTAAATGTGCTTGAAGCAATGCAATTGAAAAAGTCAATTTGCAACGAATGCTTATATCTCGTGGATTAAATTCGTTTTGAGTTTAAAATGGCATCCCCATGAACTTTACCAAAAAACGACGAAGGTGTGTCCCTATCACAGTGGTCTGTGATTGTCTGTTACCTAGGATGCTAGCGGGCGGGCATTTATCCAGTATCACGTGGGAGGCAGAGCTGGTATATTTGAGGCAGCCAATGAGTACAGGATGCATGTCTGACAACTCCACAGATTTTCAGAGTCCACTATTGACTTATCCCGCTTGATTGCCTTGCACCGATTGAAAAGTAAAACATTATTTAACGATACACTTGTAAAGCCTAGGCTATTAAAAGGCAGGGTTATATAAATATTCAAAAAATATAATCTTGAGCTTTTATGTATCTGTTAGAGAGAAATGTGCTTTCTGAAAAACGTTCTGCCTCCACCTTACCTCTAAAATCAATTCCGAACTTCAGATACCCGTGCGTAAATGTAACTTTTGCACAAATGTTCCACTAACATGACTTTATGCGCGCATCTACGTTAGAATTCGACCCTAAGTGAATTCCATTTTTATTTATATGGATCAAGATTGTATTTGTTTTAAGAGATGTCAAAGACAACTATAGTTTTACTTGACACAGGATCATATTTCAACGATAGCCATAGGGAATCATGGCATCTGTGCGCCACCTGTCTGTGCCAAATAGAAACAAGCAAAAAAAGCCCATCGCACGCGCGCACACATACACACACACATACATACGCACACACACACACACACACACACTGCTTTGTAAACACTTTAGGCTACTCGCCAGATTAAGGTGTAGACCTAAACGGCACAGCAATGAAAATATGATGATGGGAGATAGCGAGAATGTTCCCTTCACCTTTTGCTTTTGGCGTGGAGTTTATGATCGACAGGGAGCCTGACATTTAGGAGCCCTGGGCTCTCATCATCGATATACTATCTGTAGCCCTCTGAAGACGGCCATGGTAGGCTGGCGTCCTCATGTGGTGGCAGAATATAAATTGTGATGTTTTTCTCGTTGAAAGGGGGATGCCTGAGAGATTATGTGGGCTACTGTAGGCCTACTGAACTACCAGCCGAGCGCCCTCAAAAAACAGCACGCACTTCGATCCCAGAGGACAGGGATGCGAGTGCCCTACACGGAGAAAAACTATAGGGGAGACAATTAAGGACGTTGGGGGTAAAACATTAGAAGCAGCTGGTCGGTGGTGCAACCTGGCTTCAGAGAATTTCGTTTTATTCTGTACGTAAATCCGAGATACTCCGTTTAGGATGATATGTTACATTTAGTTTGGTATGTATTAATTTGTGGATGTCCATCACCCAGTGACGATTTTAGCTTGCAAAGCCACTACACAACACAACACTAAACAATACATGAATTGCACTGTAACAGTGACAAACGGTGCCCACAAACTATTAAGGCCTACATAAAACTGTCCTAACAGCAGAGCTTTATTTTCAGCAGTGAATCCTTACCGACGCTTCACCTGGCTATCAGCGGAGCCTTGTCTGGCAGCGAAACAGTAAATTCAGCCTCATTTACTGCCTTTTTAAAAAACATAGCTGAAATGGCTGACTTGCTTAAACAAATGTGGGTTCTACTGACAATTGAGACGTACAAACTATGGCATAAGGGAACGATGAGCAAGAGGCAATCCGTAATTTCGATTAAGACATTAATGAGCGCGCTAGGATGGATGTAGTCAGTATAACTATTTGTTCAGCACTTTTGAAATGTACAGCAACATAATTCAAAACATGGGCCAATCTTACAGTATTCTCCCTGTACACCAAGTCAGAACCGTAGGATAATAAAGGGGGTATATAAGCAGACAATGAAAGCTCTTACAATATCCAATGATTACGTTTCTCTAAAATAGGATATAGGCTGCATGTGCACCACCAAATCAGAACAGTAGGCTAAGTTAAGACGGGGAAAGGGACCAAATTATTAGGGTGAGGCACATGGGCTACTAACAGCTTACTACACAACATACACTTAGTATTACTTTCTTAGCTACAGTATACATATTTCCCTGGCATATTACATAATTATGCAACAGCATACAAGACATTTTTGGTTGTTCTGTGCTCACTTGAACAGGAAGGTGGCGTAGCGATCCTTCTTGTGGGCAAATTTTGTCATGACACTTTGTCATCAAAGTCTGTCATTCTCTGGATTAATAGTGCTTTCAAGACAACTGGTAACTCTGAAAAAAACAATGTTGAATCATGATGTCAATGATCTTCAGGTCGGAGCTCTAGAAAGAGGCCAGAGTTCCTGACTTGGAATTCCGAGTTGGATGACTGTTCAAAACGTATTTTCCCAGTCGGGGCTCGTTTTTTCCGAGTTCCCAGTTGTCTTGAACTCACTGAAGTCTGAGATTTCCCAGTTCCGAGTTTCCAGTTATGCTGGTTTAATATCATGGCCAATGTGTTCAACTTTTTCCTGGCCCATGGTGTCAATTTATTCAACCTTTTCTGGCCCATGGTGTTGTATGTGAATGTTTATCCTTTTAAGCTTGGAAAAGAGACCCTTAAACCCAGACTCGGATCACACACCCACTCCACTGAAAAGCAGGCTAGTAATAGCTTTGAGGGCTCCTGAGTGGCGCAGTGGTCTAAGGCACTGCATTTCAGTGTCACTACAGACACTCTGGTGTCACTACAGACACTCTGGTTCAAATCCAGGCTGTATCACAACCAGCCGTGATTGAGAGTCCCATAGGGCGGCGCACAATTGGCCCAGCTTTGTCCGGGTTTTGCTGGTGTAGGCTGTCATTGTAAATAAGAATTTGTTCTTAACTGACTTGCCTAGGAAAATAAAAATGTTTGCAGTTAGCCACTGAATCCTTCCAAACCACTCATTGTTGAATTTGTGATTTCCAATATGTTGTGTAAGTTTTATGGTCGATGAGCACCGATATGATTTATATTCATATGACAAGGATGAAAAGGATTTGCCAGTAGATTGTCAATTTAATTCATGATGATGACTGCTTGTCTAGTTTACTAGCTACGGCAGATATAACGTGATTTACATTTGAAGTGCCCATCCAAGAAGACGCAAGGTCATTGGCCACAGATAAAATTAAGTCAAATCTATGGCAGCACACAGGGGGCTTGAATTTTCGAGCTCTCCCAGTAGATTTTGAGTGACAGAACACTGAGCAAATCACTGTGCAACTAGAGAACATTAGCAACCCCTACGCTCCGTATTTTCCGCTGGCTGCCCCACCACCACAGAAAGCACTGAGCTAGGCTGAAACACCTGCATTTTGGAGCTGCCTTACTCAAGAAGCAATAAAGAAACAAGATTTGACATTGTTTGCAAACTGATATGTGACACGTATTAGGGTTAGGGGTTTGGGTTAAGGTTAAGTTTAGGAGCTAGGTTAAAGGGGTAAAGTTAGGGTTAGCGAAAGGGTTAGCTAAAAGGGTTATGTTTAGGGTTAGTAGTTGATAAGTGGTTGCAAAGTAGTAAGTAGTTGAAAAGTTGCTAATTCGCTACAGTTATCATTGATGTGATTTGAACTTGTAACCTTTGGGTAGCTGGATTTGTGTTACACACCCACCCTTCCACCCACACTACTTTCTTATTATCATGCTAATTTGAGTGCCTCGAATTTACTGACAGAGCTTAGTGGTTTAAAGTAACTAAGTAAAAATACTTTGAAGTACTACTTAATTAAGTATTTTGTGGAGGGGGGGGTCTGTACTTTACTATTGATATTTTTGACAACTTTAACTTTTACTCCGCTATATTGCTAGAGAAAATATGTTATTTTTTACTTCCATACATTTTCCTTGACACCCAAAACTATTCGTTACATTTCGAATGCTCAGACAGGACAGCAATATGGTTCAAATCACGCGTATCAATAAAACGCGTTGTCGTTCCTACTGCCTCTGATCTGTCAGACCCACTTAACACAGCTACTGCGTTTGTAAAGGAAGTCTGAGTGTTGGGAGTGCCCCTGGCTGTCCATAAATTAGAAAAACAAGAAACTTGTGCCATCTGGTTTGCTTAATATAAGGAATTTGATGGCATTTACTTTTACTTTTTATTTTTACTCAAGTATGACAATTGAGTACTTTTCCCACCACTGTACTAAAGTACATTTTATACCAGATACTTTTAGACTTTTACTCAAGTAGTATTTTACTCGGTGACAAACGCAAGTATCTCCATTTTGGTCAACATTTCTTGCCTCACTTGCAGTTCCCTTTTCTACCGCAAGATGACAGCATGTTCAACCTGATGGTTCACGGACATTTACTGCATTTAAGAAGTCTTTTAGGCTTTTTCAGTCATGTTTTATCGAATGTAACATTATATGTAGGTTATTTTTACTTAGAGGGAGAGATTATCTCTGTGTTTGACAGATTTGTCAAGATGTGATCCCAGTAATGGAAAAATATGTCTTGTTTCCCCAGAGAACATAACTGAAGTATTTGCCACTTCCTCTATTTGAAGTGATACATATTCGGTCCTGGAAAACTTACAAGAACGTATCTTCTACCCCTTCCAGATAGACTATTTAGACTATTATAAAGACTTTTCACCCAGCCTTGTGACATGATCATGAGTGACATTTTACATACCAGGCAAGCACAGCCTTGGGAAGATTGTGATCTGTTGCCACACCTGCATTCACCTTGATCGTGGTATAAAAAATATACCACAGCGATGTTGTAGGTGGGTGGTACAGTACAAAAATAAATGTTCTTTTGAAGAGGGCACTCCACACCTCTATTACGAAATCATCTTGGATGATTGTCCTTTTAAAACACCTGGCATGGTTGTTGTGGCAGTCAACTCATATTGCTATACCATGTACTTCCTACCTGAGAACTCATGCAAGAGGACATGAAGACAGCAATAAGACAACACATTATATTGTCAATGATTTGAGTGCATTATTTTGGTTGTTCAGAGTGGCCCACATATGCCCTCTAGGGGTCAGTATCATCTCATTTAGCCAAAATATTCTTGAAATAATGTGATACACATTCCAATGGTTTTTGATACAAAAAACACCCCATGCATTAATCACATCATTTAATATTCATATGAGACTATGTGCATATGATCATAAAAATAAGCTTATGGCTATGTACAGTACATTTTATGAGGTCCAGTAACACTCCTACTCTGTTTGCCCTTACTGCTGTATAGAAACAGGGAGATATGGTAATGAAGATTAAGCCCTGGTGCATACAGTAAAAGTCAGTACACGTTCGTTTTGGGGGTGTGGGCAGGGATAAGTACAATGCTCACTCTACACCTGTACCAACAGGTCACCTACACAATGGACATCCGTCTTAATTCATTCTCACGTAGGTTTCACTTTCTCTCTCTCTCAATCTTTTTTTGGAATGGTCGATTCCAACACCTTTTATCAGTGTGTAGGAAAAATGTTGAATTACAAAATTAAAAGAGGAAACTGACATAGAAAAGGACAACAATCCACTGAATGACCCGATCAATCAATTTGTCAACTTTACCCTTTCACCTGTAGCGTTTGATTGATTGATGCCAGCAAGCATTTGGCCTCCCTTGATAAATGTTTTAAATAAAATATTTATCTAATCAGTGTTGAGCTGCGCTCAACTGTGGATTGTCCTGGTGCAGCAAAACACCTCCCAAAGGAGGCCAGTTTGGATTTGGTTTCACACCAATCAAATCACATCCTAAGCAAAATGTCATCATTGTCAGACAAACGTGTCTGTTTTTGGTCTGCTTGTGTTGATGTCCTGCAGTAGCTAGCTTGCTAAATCGGCCCTTTCCTATGCCATGGATGGAGATATGGATTTGAACGTAATTTTCTGTACAGGCCAATGATTATGATGGCGATTCTGATCTAATCATAAATTCATATATTGTGCCACAGGCCTGAGACGATTGAAGTTCAATATGTAGCCTAGATGTAGCCTAGTAGGCTCACGCTAACTACCTAGCTAACTTGTCTGGTTCATTTTTGCCCATGTGAGGAAGTTAGGCTAGCAAGCATTTTAGCTAGTTAGCCTATAAAAAAAACTAAAAGCATACTGTATGACAGCGCCATAGACCATTTGCCAACATAAAAGAGAGGAGGATGACATTGGCGTTCAACTAGTCTACAAGTAGGGTGAGTAAACCTTTATTTTTGTGTGCACAAGCAAGCATGCACACACTGACAGAAATTAGTCCCATGAGCAACCACATGATGTTTATCAACATTGATTGGACTAAATAGTTTTTGGTATCATTATGTTTATTTCCAGTGTATTAAACTAAGCATACATATAAGAAAGCCTGTCCCTTTATGAACTCAGTGATGATTTCACAGCTATCACAAGTTCAGTGGCGACCGGTCATTCAGGGCAGGTGGGGCAGAGCCCCAGCTGTTTTGAGCCCCATCTTTTTAGCTAAAAATAAATATATAAAGTACTAGTAAAAAGTTTGGACACACTTATTCATTCCAGGGTTTTTCTTTATTTTTAATATTTTCTACATTGTAGAATAATAGTGAAGACATCAAAACTATGAAATAACACATATAGAATCATTTAGTAACCAAAAAAGTGTTAAGCAAATCAAGATAAATAATTTTCTTCTTAATGTGTTTGAGCCGATCAGTTGTGTTGTGATAAGGAATACAGAAGATGGCCCTATTTGGTAAAATATCAAGTCCATATTATGGCAATAACAGCTCAAAAAAGGAAAGACAAATGACAGTTCATAATTACTTTAAAGACATGAAGGTCTGTCAATCCGGAAAATGTCAAGAACTTGAAAGTTTCTTCAAGTGCAGTCGCAAAAACCATCAAGTACTATGATGAAACTGGCTCTCATGAGGACTGCCACAGGAAATGAAGACTCAGAGTTACCTCTGCTGCAGAGGATAAGTTCATTAAAGTTACCAGACTCAGAAATTGCAGCCCAAATAAATGCTTCACAGAGTGCAAGTAACAGACACATCTGACCATTAACTGTTCAGAGGAGACTGTGTGAATCAGGCCTTCATGGTCAAATTGCTGCAAAGAAACCAGTACTAAAGGACACCAATAATAAGAAGAGACTCGCTTGGGCCAAGATACACAAGCAATGGACATTAGACCAGTGGAAATCTGTCCTACATATCACCTTTCACATCATCAAACAAAATAAGAGTTTATTGCATTACTTAGGCCCATCATCAGCTTGTTCAACATTGGATGATTGTAAGTAATTTTGAGATTTTTTAGATTTTTGGTACCAACCGCCGTGTCTTTGTGAGACGCAGAGTAGGTGAACAGATGATCTCCGCATGTGTGGTTCCCACCATGAAGCATGGAGGATGTGTGATTGTGTGGGGGTGTTTTGCTGATGATACTGTCAGTGATTTATTTAGAATTCAAAACACAATAACCAGCATGGCTATCACAGCATTCTGCAGCGATATGCTACATCAGATGACCTGGCCTCCACAATCACCTGACCTCAACCCAATTGAGATGGTTAGGGATGAGTTGGACCGCAGAGTGAAGGAAAAGCAGCCAACAAGGGCTCAGCATATGTGGGAACTCCTTCAAGACTGTTAGAAAAGCATTCCAGGTGAAGCAGGTTGTGAGAATGCCAAGAGTGTGCAAAGCTGTCATCAAGACAAAGGGATGACTACTTTAAAGAATCTAAAATCTCAGATATATTTTGATTTGTTTACCACTTTTTTGGTTACTACACGATTCCATATGTGTTATTTCATATTGTACAATGTAGAAAATAGTAAATAGTTTTTTTTTTTTTTTAAATAAGAAAAACCTTTAAATCAGTGCTTTCTGTGGTGGTGGTGGTGGTGCATTCAGTGGAAAATATGGAGCGGCGTGATTGGCTCCGTGTTCTGTCACTCATGGGAACACTACGTCACTTCCAAATATAAGGGTAGAGCTCAAAAATTCAAGCTCCGTGGGTGCTGCCATAGAGTTACATTAGAAGTGTCCATCCAAGAAGGCTCAAGGTCATTGGCAACAGATAAAATGACTTTAAATCATGTTATATCTAAAGTAGCTTTGTTTGGGCTGATCATGTTAACATCATGCTTTCAAAATCTTAGCTAGCAAGCTATCAGTCAACATCATGAATCAATTCGACAATTCTTTTTAATCCTTGTCATATGAAAAGAAAGTGAGCACAGCACAACAAGATGAGTCCATTTTCTTTTACTGTAACTAAGAAAGTGATACTAAGTGTATGTTGTGTAGTAAGCTGTTTAGTAGCCCATGTGCTTCACCCTAATAATTTGGTCCCTTTTCCCCTCTTAATTTGTTCTTACTGTTCTGACTTGGTGGTGCACATGTAGCCTATAGCCTGTTTTAGAGAAATGTAATCATTGAATATTGTAAGAGCTTTCATTGTCTGCTTATATACCCCCTTTATTTATCTTACGGTTCTGACTTGGTGTACAGGGAGAATACTGTAAGAACGGCCCATGTTCTGTTGCTGTACATTTCAAAAGTGCTGAACAAATAGTTATATTGGCTACACCGGTCCTAGCTCACTCATTAATATCTTAAATCTAAATGACGGATTTCCTCTTATCCACTCGTCATCCCTTCATGCCATAGTTTGTACATCTCAATTGTCAGTAGAATCCACATTTGTTTAAGCAAGTCAGCCATATCAGCTATGCTTTTTCTAAAGGTAGTAAATGAGGCTGAATGAACTGTTTCGCTGCCATTACAAGGCTCCGCTGATAGGCAGGTGTAGCAGTGGTAAGGTGTCGGGACAGCTTTATGTAGACCCTAACAGTTTGTGGGCACCATTTGTCACCGTTATAGTGCAATTAATGTATTGTTTAGTGTTGTGTTGTGGCTCTGCTGGCATGCATGTAAAAAAAAAATTGGTAGTTTGCCGCACTAACATTTACATGCTAAAAGTGTTTAGTTCATTACCAAGTAAAACTCACCACCTACTGCTGTGAACACAAATCTCAGTTTTTTGACATTATTTCCTTTCTGACCAATTCATTCTTCACTGTGTGTGAATACCAGAACTGTAAGTAAGGAATATGTTTTCTACCTGTTTTACTGACGAAGTTGTCAATAGTTTAAGAATATTTTCATCATTATTACAGCATTATGTATCTCCTTTTAATGCTACTTATCTATCATTGTTAGCTGGGAAGTCTGATGTTGCTAGCTACTTTCAGTCATTGGATTATTATAACAGATGAGAGCTGTATATCTTGTTTTGTTATTGCTAAATTAATGTGCCTTATCTTAGTATTGATGCCATTGAATTAATGTTTATTATTTCTAGATCACATCTTGTATGGATAAATGGACAGTTAATTGGATAATCACAGCTGAGTGACATGGTACAGAATTGCAAACATTGTTAATGTCCAATCAACATTAAATAACCATAAACGGAGGAACTGCCTCTCTCACCATCTCCCTAATAGGAGTAGAATCTCCATATCTTCACCTACTCAATCAGTGTATCAATTCGAGAGACATCACCCTTTAATTACTGGTCCTTTAGAGTCGGATTTAGTAAACCACCCGAAGATATGGATCCAACACATATGGACGCACAGAGAGAAAGACATCCTCCAGCTCACCTGACTGATTATGCTGTTGAACATCTCCCTCACAAGGAACAACGCCTATCCACAACTCAGGCACCCCCTGATTAAGAAGAAGGAGTAGTCGAGTGGACATCCGATCAGAGAGGAGTGCACCAGCTCCAAATACAGTGCCCACTCATCGGTGAGCCGCTTCCCAAAATTATCCTACCTCCAACAGCTTTGTAGGAGTAAAGAATGCAGCTCATGGAGTTTAATGACCTACAACGTCAGCTAGAGCAAGATCACAACGTCGACGTAGAGTTTCAACGCATAGCAGCCGAAGCCAGAGAAGCTCATTGACAACAGGAAGAAGCTCAGCGCCGTCAGGAGGAAGCTCATCGGGCCGAGAAGCAATACCTACACAACTGAACAGGCAGCAGCATCCACAGAAGGAAGCTAATGAGCTAGTGCTAGCCAAGCTTGTCACATCCTTTCTTAAAGCATCGTCTGATGAATCATGTGACAGCTTTGCACAACCACAACACGCCAACCTAGGAGAAAGAGGCAGAGCCTTTGAAGACTCACATCATCTTCTTCCTGCCTACCCGTGGCACTGTGGTTACTTACCCAGCTCCAGCTCCCGTGGTTCCGCACCCAGCTCCAACTCCCTTGGTTCTGCACCCTGCTCCAGCTCCTGTGGTTCCGCACCCAGCTCCAGCAGTTCCGTACCCAGCTCCAGCTCCTGTGGTTCTGCACCCAGCTTCAGCTCCTGTGGTTCTGCACCCAGCTTCAGCTCCTGTGGTTCCGCACCCAGCTCCAGCAGTTCCGCACCCAGCTCCAGCTCCTGTGGTTCTGCACCCAGCTTCAGCTCCAGCAGTTCCGCACCCAGCTCCAGCTCCTGTGGTTCTGCACCCAGCTTCAGCTCCTGTAGTTCTGTACCCTGCTCCAGCTCCTGTGGTTCCGCACCCAGCTCCAGATTCCTTGGTTCCATACCCCGGACCAGCACTTGTGGCTCCATACACAGGACTAGCACCTGGGCTCCATACCTCGGACCAGCACCTGCGGCTCCATACCCCGGACCAGCATCCACAGTGCCACATCCTGCACCAGAATTTACACCATACCCTGTTCCAGGTGAACCCTACTTATCTGGGGGACAAAGCATGCCTTATCCAGTTCCAGCAGCACCAGGCTTCCATCCAGACTTAGGCATACGCTATCCCAATCCAGCAGCACCATATCCTGCCCCAGGACAGATAGCACCCTTCTCGGAGCCTGCTCCACCACCTGGCACGGTTCAGCTGATTGCCTCATCATACGGCATGCCGAAGTTGTCGTTGCCCTACTTTGAGAGCGGTAGAGAGAGTGACTTTGCCCTCCTCAAGATGGCTCTAGATTACCTGATGAGCAGTCACAGACACCTAAACGAGCGCTATAAGTATCAAGTTCTGAAACTACAGAGTGCAGTCCAGCTTGCTAAGGCCTACATTCATGGCCCGAGACCTTACACTGCTACCTTACAATCGCTGCAGGGAAAGTACGGTCAGCCCCGCCAACTTGTCCAGTGTGAGCTAGCCACCATCTTAAACTCCCCCGCCGTAAAGTTTGGAGATGCAGAAGCCTTCGACACCTTTGCCCTGTCTATCCACTCACTGGTAGGCATGCTCAGGACCCTTGAGGGGCAGAATGGCTATGAGCTCAGATGTGGATCCTATGTCGACCGGCTTTTGAGCAAGATCCCACAGAGCTACCGGGATGAATTCGTTGAGTATTGCTTTGATCGCGTCATCCTCAGGACTGGCACAGACCAGATGTACACCCAACACGACTTGGCAGCCTGGTTTCAGAAGAAGTCCCAGGCTAAGCGCATATCAAGCAGAGCCATTCAAGAAAGACCACCGTGTCTTCACGAGACAGAAGGAGAAATCTGCTTCAAACCTTTTCAACGCAAGTGAAGATCCAAACCCCAAGGAGCCTGCTCAATCCAAGGAGAAATCCAATCCCAAGCCATACTGTCCCCACTGTGACAATAAAGAACACTTTCTCAACTAATGTGAAGAGTTCAAGAAGCTGAACACAGGACAGATCGTCAAGTGGATAAAGAATGGAAAAAGGTGTTGGAAGTGCGGACGATCCAAAGCTGATTTCTTGCACCCTCAGACAACCTTACAAGACATGTAAAGAGCAGCACCTAATGATCTTTCATGACGCCATACAGGAAAACCAGAAAAGCGTGCTCATGGTGAGTGTCCCTACGACCAATGTTTACCTGGACAGAACAAAACCAATCGGTAAAAGTAATGTGGAATGTCGTGAAGGTTTTACTTCATAATGGAGACAGAGCCCTGAAGATGCTTGGAGTGTAACATCGTCCTGCCACAGTCTGTTCAACAAGTAAACCTCACTTCTGAGCTTGAGACCCTCACCCTCACCCAAGTACAATGGCATGCCTCAAGTCGTTATATATATATTTTTTCTTGTGCATTTTGCTATTTTGCTATTTGCCTCATGACTCATGCATGCTTTGTTGACTATGAACTTTCTTTACCCACCCGTGGGACAGACTATGTTTGTTCCCACACTTGGGACTCTGACTCTCTATTGGTTAAACTGACTTTTGGCCTCCCATCCCATTGTAACCACCTCTCGCCGGCTTTGTAATCATGCTACCTGATGAAATTGCTGTACAATATGATCTTGTTGCCACCTGATGCACATTCAGATGTCATAAATCAGCACTGCAAAGCTCTCCCTGTCCTATGCCGTGCCTTGATTGTATTACTGTTGAAGATATCTGGAAATGTGCATGTACACCATGGCCCATCTACTGTTGCTAGCCCCAATTCTGACTTGTGCTCTGATATCTGCTTCACTGATTTCTGGTTTTGTAAAAGCCTGGGTTTTCTGCACGTTAACACTAGAAGCTTATTACCTAAAATGAATCAATTGAAAGTGTGGGTTCACAGCTCCAATCCAGATGTGTTTGTCATTACTGAGACGTGGTTAAGGAAGAGTGTTTTGAATACTGATGTTAACCTTTTTGGGTATAGCCTTTTTCGGCAAGACATGGGGGAATGGCAATCTTTACCAAGGATCACCTGCAGTGCTCGGTTGTCTCCACCAAGTCTGTCCCCAAACAATTTGATCTGTTGGTATTAAGTATTACACTTTCAAATAGCTCTTTGTTGACTGTTGCTGGGTGCTATCGTCCTCCATCAGCACCGGCCTGTACCCTACCTGCCCTAAACTCTCTCCTGGCCACTTACACTAAGTCTGAATTTGTCCTGCTAGGTGACCTAAACTTAAACCACCTGACCAAGTCCTAAAGCAATGGGACTCCCTAAATCTTTCTCAGATTATTACCAATCCCACAAGGTATGACTCCAAACACCCAGAAAAGGCTACTGTTCTTGATGTTATCCTCACAAATAATCCTGATAGGTATCAGTCTGGTGTTTTCTGTAATGACCTTAGTGATCACTGTTTTACAGCCTGTGTTTGCAAAGGCTGCTCAGTGAAACTACCTGTCCTGATTTATCATAGACGCTTGATAAAAAACTTTAATGAGCAAGCCTTCCTTCATGAACTGGCCTCTGCTAAATGGTATAGAATAAGCATGATCCCCTCTGTCGAAGATGCTTGGATCTTGTTTTTTTTAATTTTCAGTGGTATTGTTAACAAACACGCCCGCATAAGGAAAATGAGAATTAAAACAGGTTCAGCACCTGGTTCGACCATGATCTTGCAGGTCCACTCCACCTCAAGAATTGCATTTGGTGAAAGGCTCAGTACACGCATACTCAGGCTGACTGGCTCTCGTTCGGGCAAATGAGAAATAAGTGCACTCAGGCTATCCGGAAGGCCAAAGTTAGTTACTTTAAGGAGCAGTTCTCTCTCTGAGGGTCTAACCCCAAGAAGTTCTGGAAAATGGTTAAAGACCTGGAGAATAAACCATCCTCCTCAGAGCTGCCCATGTCCCTTAAAGTTGATGATGTGGTTGTTACTGACAAGAGGCACATGGCTGAGCTCTATAATCACCACTCATTAAGTCAGGATTCATATTTGACTCAGCTATGCCTCCTTGCCCGTCCAACATTTCCTAATCTCCGACCCCTTCTAATGCAACTATCCCTGATGCTTCTCCCTCTTTTTCCTCTGCCCCGCTACAAAGTTTCTCCCTGCAGGCAGTCACTGAGTCTGAGGTGCTAAAGGAGCTCCTTAAACTTGACCCCAAAAGAACATCTGGATCAGATGGTTTAGACCAGGGGTGTCAAAGTCAAATGGACGGAGGGCCAAATAAAAAATTTAGCTACAAGCCGAGGGCCGGACTGTTCGAATGTTCATTGAAAAAATTTTAAATGACGCATATAGTCTAGTGAACCTAATTGAACCTACTGAAAACCTAACAAATATATTCCAATATGATCAGATAAATAAAGCAATATTTTCTTATGGCTCTGTCAGTAATCTTTAATTTTCAACAGACACAAAAGACAAATTTCCTTTATATAAAAATCCCCATAACATGAACATTAAATGAAATAAACCGGTATTCAAGGCACCATCAGTAGCCTATATTTTCTATTTTAGCAAAAGTGGGCTAAATTTACTTCAAAGAAAAAAACAATAATAGCAATTTTCTATCATCCACTCAACTGAAATATTTTTAAAATATAATTGGATTGAAATACAATAAAATAAAGTGCAAAAATCTATTAATCAAAAACAACACTTTGTTTAAGGAGAAGTAACATGCAGTGAAAACAAATATTAAACTTTAACTTTTAAACTTGAACTGAGTAAAAACTCTAAATATGTGATTGCACAGTAATGTTCACTTGTTTGAGGTTGAGGGTGATACTTGGGGGTGTCCCATCTTTTCCACAAGTTCATCAATGTTCGGGGTAAGGCTCTGAGCTGAGGAAATCCTCAGAATTGAGTGGAGGTGTTCAGCAGTAAGTCGACTTCTGTGTGATGTTTTGTTCAGGTTCATCAAAGAAAACAGTTGTTCACACAGGTATGTGCTGCCAAACATAGACAACGTTTGAGCAGCCTGGATGCGCAGCTGGGGCATTGTGTCGGGGAGGAAACGGGCGAACTCCGCAGCACCCACTGCCGCATATTTTGCCCTCAGTGCATCATTGCATTGGAGGTCAATCAACTCCATTTGGAGGTTTGGTGGTGAGCTTTCCACGTCAACAGCAAATGGGTTACCGAGCAGTTCCAACCTGCTTTTTTGTGCTTCAAAGTCAGCAAATCGGCGTCGAAAGTCAGCGGCAAGCATACCTATTTTATCAGCCAACTGTGCGCTCGGGAACGCACTGGTAGAGAGCTTCTCTTTCATGGTCTGGCAGCTGGGAAAGTGGCTCAAATTTTCTTTCCGCATCTGCGTCTCCCACAGAGTCAGTTTGGTTTTAAATGCCTTCACTGTACTGTACATATCAGAGATGACATGATCCCGACCCTGCAGCTGCAAGTTCATTGCATTCAGATGACTCGTAATGTCACACAGAAAAGCCATTTCACACAGAAACATTTCGTCTCGGAGTTGTGTTGTGTCTTTCCCTTTGCTGTCCAAGAACAGACAAATCTCCTCACGAAGCTCGAAACATCTTTGAAGCACCTTTCCCTGGCTTAGCCATCGCACCTCTGTGTGATAAGGCAAATCACCATGCTCCGTTTCTAACTCCGTCAGAAATGCCTTGAACTGGCGGTGATTCAAACCTTTGGCTCTGATAAAGTTAACTGTGCGCGTGATGATGCTCATTACATGCTCCATTTTCAAGGCTTTACCGCACAACGCTTCCTGGTGTATGATACAATGATAAGCTGTCAGCTCACCTGTCGCGTTTTCCTCTTGCATCTTTTCCCGTATCTTCGCCACCAGTCCGCTCCTGTGTCCACACATCGCAGGTGCTCCGTCGGTTGTCAAACCCACGAGTTTTTCCCAAGGCAGCTCCATCTCATTTACACATCTTGACACCTCTTCATACAAATCATGCCCCGTAGTTGTGCCATGCATAGGACGTAAAGCCAAAAACTCCTCTGTCACGCTTAGGCTGGAGTCCACTCCGCGGATGAAAATTGACAACTGGGCAATGTCAGAAATGTCGGTGCTCTCATCCACAGCCAAGGAATATGCAATGAAATCTTTTCCCTTTTTCACAAGCTGCTCTTTTAGATTGATGGACAACTGGTCTACTCTCTCGGCAATGGTGTTTCTGCTCAGACTCACATTTAAAAAGAGTTGCCTTTTTTCTGGGCAAACTTCGTCACAAACTTTAATCATGCAGTTTTTGATGAAATCCCCCTCCGTAAATGGCCGGGCTGATTTAGCGATCTCTTCTGCCAAAATAAAACTGGCCTTGACAGCAGCCTGGCCTTGTGATTTGGCTTTTTTGAACAGAGCCTGTCGAGATTTGAGGCCTCGTTTTAATTCCTCTGCCTTTTGTAGCCTTTGTTCCATGTCCATATTCTTGTTTTTGTCCGCGTGTTTCGTTTCATAATGTCGTCTCAGATTATACTCTTTCAGTACCGCCACACTTTCTCCACACAGAAGACACACAGGTTTTCCAGCTACCTCCGTGAACATATACTCCGACTCCCACCTTGTTTGAAACCCCCGGTTCTCAGTGTCCACCTTCCGTTTTGCCATTTTTGATGGGTATCTGAAAGTAAATTTTACTGTGATGCTGACGACTGCTGTGCCAATAAATATTGAAATGAAGCAGCCTACTGCTCGGTGCGTCACCGTTGCATTGTGGGAAATGTAGTATTGGTGCGTGTAAAAGATCTGCGGGCTGCCGGCTTGCTGCGGTCTGCGGGCCGGTTCTAATAATAAATCAAGATCATCCCAGGGGCCGTAAAAAACCTTCTCGCGGGCCGGATGTGGCCCGCGGGCCTTGACTCTGACATATGTGGTTTAGACCCTTTCTTCTTTAAGGTTGCTGCCCCTATCTTCACCAAGCCTATCTCCGAACTTTTTTAACCTGTCTCTCCTTTCTGGGGAGGTTCCCATGGCTTGGAAGGCAGCCATGGTTCATACTTTATTTAAAGGGGAGATCAAGCTGATTCTAACTGTAATAGGCCTATTTCTATTTTGCCCCGTTTATCAAAAGTGTTGGAAAAACTTGTCTGTAATCAACTGACTGGCTTTCTTGATGTCTATAGTATTCTCTCTAGTATGCAATCTGGTTTCCGCTCAGGTTATGGATGTGTCACTGCAAACTTAAAGGTCCTCAATGATGTCACCATGGCCCTTGATTCAAAGCAATGTTGTGCTGCTATTTTTATTGACTTGGCCAAAGCTTTTGATACGGTAGACCATTCCATTCTTGTGGGCCGGCTAACGAGTATTGGTGTCTATGAGGGGTCTTTGGCCTGGTTTGCTATCTCTCTCTTTCAAATTGTGCAGTGTATTAAGTCAGAAAATCTGCTGTCTCAGCCACTGCCTGTCACCAAGGGAGTACCCCAAGGCTCAATCCTAGGCCCCACACTCTTCTCAATTTACATCAACAACATAGCTCAGGCAGTAGGAAGCTCTCTCATCCATTTATATGCAGATGATATAGTCTTATACTCAGCTGGCCTGGATTTTGTGTTAAATGTTAGTGTCCAACAAGCTTTCTCTGCCCTTCAGAACACATCCAAAACAAAGGTCGTGTGGTTTGGTAAGAAAAATGCCCCTCTCCCCACAGGTGTGATTACTACGTCTGAGGGTTTAGAGCTTGAGGTAGTCACCTCATACCAATACTTGGGAGTATGGCTAGACAGTACACTATCCTTCTCTCAGCACATATCAAAGCTGCAGGCTAAAGTTAAATCTAGATTTGTTTTCCTCTATCATAATCGCTCCTCTTTCACCCCAGCTGCCAAACTAACCCTGATTCAGATGACCATCCTACCCATGCTATATTAGAGAGACATTGTTTATAGATCGGCAAGTAAGGGTGCTCTCGAGCGGCTAGATGTTCTTTACCATTCAGCCATCAGATTTGTCACCAATGCTCCTTATAGGACACATCACTGCACTCTGTACTCCTCTGTATACCCGTCGCAAGACCCACTGGTTGATGCTTATTTATAAACCCTCTTAGGCCTCACTCCCCCTGATCTGAGATATCTACTGCAGCCCTCATCCTCCACATACATCACCCATTCTGCCAGTCACATTCTGTTAAAGGTCCCCAAAGCGCACACATCCCTGGGTTGCTTGTCTTTTCAGTTTGCTGCAGCTAGCGACTGGAACGAGCTGCAACAAACACTCAAACTGGACAGTTTTATCTCAATCTCTTAATTCAAAGACTCAATCTTGGACACTCTTGCTGACAGTTGTGGTTGCTTTGCGTGATGTATTGTTGTCTCTACCTTCTTAACCTCTGTGCTGTTGTCTGTGCCCAATAATGTCTGTACCATATTTTGTGCTGCTACCATGTTGTGTTGCTACCATGTTGTTGTCATGTGTTGCTGCCTTGCTATGTTGTTGTATTAGGTGTCTCTTTATGTGGTGTTGTCTCTCTTGTTGTGATATGTTTTTTGTCCTAAATTTATATTTTGTTTATATATCTTTTTTAAATCCCAGCCCCTGTCCCCGCAGAAGGCCTTTTGCTAGGCCGTCATTGTAAATAAGAATTTGTTCTTAACTGACTTGCCTTGTTAAATAAAGGTTAAATAAAAATAAATAAATAAAAAACAAGGTGCCTCAGTTACCTTTAATGTCCCTCCCCCCCTGCTGAAACGTTTCAAGAAGTATCAGATACTTCAGGCACTCACCAAAGACAACCTAGGCCTTTCCGAACATTACTACCAAGTAGCAGCACTCCAAAGGCGATACGACTACCTCTGTAAGCTGCCTTTGCCACCGGTGGACTAAGCTCAACCTCTGCTGCTGATTGGTTCAGACATGCCTCACATGCTGATCCCCATACAACCAGTGTGTACAGGCCCGCCTTGTGGACCCATTGCCGTCCACATCGAACTTGGCTGGTCATTCCCTACTAGCTATGTCCACACAGCACCAGCTGAACAACAGTACCTGCTTACCACTACTGTTTCGCCTTCGGCCGAGCTCTTCAGGGACATGGAGCGACTTTGGCTGATCGATACCCTTCCCTATGTGAGTGAGAAGCTGGCGACTCGCTCGAAACAAGACCAGCAAGTCATAACACTTTCCAGACGTCCACTTCTAGGATAGAAGTTGATGGCGTTCAGTGCTACGCTACATCCCTGCTTTGACGAGTAAAATATGCAACTCTCCATGCTCCAAAGGAAGCTGTACTGCCAAGCCTCCATAGCATGGAGCGAAGACTCACCAAAGACCCAAAATGCGCCGAGTTGTACTGCCAGGAGATCAAGAAGCTGCAGATGGCAGGCTACGGGTCACTTGTGCCACCTGAGGTAGCTGAACAATCTACTGAGGTCTGGTTTATACCCCACCATAGTGTACATCACAGTGGAAAGGATAGCATTGTGTTTAACTGTTTGTTCCAGCATAAAGGACAGTCGCTCAATGATCTTCTCCTCACTGGACCAACCTTGGGACCATCCATGCTCGGTGTCCTCCTCAGATTCCGTGAACATGCTGTAGTTGTAAGTGGTGAGTTCAAAGGCATGTTTCATCAGATCCGTCTCTTACCAGCTGACAAACTGGTGCTACGCTTCATCTGCTGGAACATGCCAAGAACTGAAGATCCGAACAACTATGAGTGGCAGTTCTTGCCATTCGGCACGACTTGTAGTCCAAGTTCTACCATCTATTTTCTGCAGCATCATGTTCAGAACAACATAGGAGCCAACCAAGAGCTTGTGAAGTCAGACGGAGAGTCATTCTGCGTGGACAACTGCCTTCGAAGCATCCCCTCTGCTGATGAAGAAAGAAACCTTGTTAATGAACTGCGGCAGTTGCTCCATACTGGAGGCTTTGAGATACGCCAGTGGGCTAGCAATGTACCAGCTGTCATTAAGCACATACCGCCTGAGGCCAGATCAGAAAGCAGCAAACTGTGGCTTTCCGAAAGTAGCATGGCTCTCCAGGAACCAACCCTGGGGCTACATTGGAACTGCCTCAGAGACTCCTTGGGATACAAGGAGAGCTCCAAACCTACAATGAGTATTATCTACATCATGCTTTCCTGTCACTACGACCCACTAGGCTACATCGCGCCTTTCACAATCCGAGCCAAGATACTCGTCCAGGACCCGTGGAAAGAAGGCTGGGATGACTCCATTCAACATTAGAGACTGCTGGACAGATGGCTTGTCTGGAAACAAGAGATTCCTGGTCTTGTCCAGATGGAACTCCCCAGAACTTACACACCACGATATGCTGACAACCCAAGCTGACCAGAGACCTCCACATATTCAGTGATGCATCAGAGAGAGCCATATGGCTCTGTTGCCTGCATGCGGACTGTGGATGACCAGAAGCAGGTACACATTTCCTTCATTCTGGCCAGGTTTAGCATTGCGCCAAAGGATCAACTGTCGATGCCATGCTTGGAGCCGAGTGCTGCACTCACTGGGGCTCAGCTGGCCAGTGTCCTCCAAGATGAATGGGGCAGCTGGGTCCACTCTCCAGTTCACCCAGCAAAGCAGCAGATTACATAGCTGCAGAAAACCCCCTCCTGAAGCAAGCTCAGATGAGTTTGTTTCCTGTCAAACCGGTCTATACATTCTAACAGTCTGGGTCCCTTGTCTCCTGATTACGATAAGGATTCAGGACTACTTATAGTTGGTGGTACACCTCGCAGAGCATCTGGAGATGGATGCTATGCACCCCATCATCTTGGATCCAAATCATCAGTTGACCAAGCTACTCATTCAAGATTTCGACGAGAATCTCCTCCATCCCGGCCCAGAGAGGGTTCTGGCGGAACTGCGCTGTAGATACTGGATTCTGCAGGGAAGGGAGGCCATCCAGAAGTTTCAGTACACCTGTTTGCAATACCAAAGATGGTGCGCCAAACCTGAATTTCCTAAGATGGCGGACCTACCTCATGCGACTGTACAAGCCACCCTTCTACTCTACCGGAGTGGATTGTTTCGGACCATTCAACATAAAATCGGTTGTCACAATGAAAAGAGATGGGGCATCGTCTACAAATGCATGACCAGCCGGTGCACCCACCTGGACCTCCTGGAGAGTCTGGACGCTGATACCTTCCTGATGTCTTTAAGACGCTTCATTGCACATCGAGGCAAACCTTTTTAGCTTCTTTCGGACAATGGTATTAACTTCGTTGGAGGAGACCGAGAACTGCTAGAGGCCTTCAAAGCGATGGCACCCCACCTGAAGGAACAGTTGGCCAAACAGAGGATAACGGATCAACCCACCAAGCGCTCCTCACTTTAGTGGAATGTGGGAACGTGCTCTCAATGTCATACTCAAGGAGCAGACAGTCACTGGAACCGTGCTCTGTACTGTGCTTACCGAATTGGAGGGAATCTTGAATGCTAAACCTCTCGGGTATATCTCCTCCGATGTCGCGGACCCACATACCATCACACCGAGCCTCATACTCATGGGACGCTACGACGCATCTCTTCCTCAGGTTTTGTATGACTGCAATGACATCATAGGGAAACACTGCTGGAGGCATAGCCAAGTGCTTGCCAATCACTTTTGGTCCCAGTTCGTTCGCTATTACTTTCCCAGTCTACAGGAAAGACAGAAGTAGAGGAAGGATGGAAGGGAACTTACCGTGGATCAAGAGGTTCTCATCACGGACCCTCAGCTCCCTCAAGCTCTCTGGCCTGTTAGGAAGGTGACTCATACTTACCCTTGAGCTGATGGACAAATTCGGACTGCTGCCATCCAGGTCAAGGGTCGGACTTACCTACGACCAGTGGCCCGGCTGGTGCAGCTCCCAGCCATCCTTGATGATGATGCAGAAGAACCTTTCACCAAGAACAGACTTTCCATCTTGTTAGAATGTCATAGCAGACATTTGGTGTGGCTGTGTAAAGTGTGTCCCTTTAAAAAACTCAGTGATGATCTCACAGCTATCACAAGCTGGCAGAGTGTTCAGTTCATTACCAAGTGCAGCTCGCCGCCTACTGCTGAGAACATAAATCTAAATTTTTGGACATTATTTCCTTTCTGACCAATTTATTCATCACTGTGCGTGAATACCAGAACTGCATGTAAAGTTGATGTTTTCCCCCTGTTTAACTGACAAAGCGTTCAATAGTTTAAGAATATTTTTGTCATTATTACAGCATTATGTATCTCGTTTTATGCTAGCTACAGTTGAAGTCGGAAGTTTAAATATACCTTAGCCAAATTCATTTAAACTCAGAGTTTCACAATTCCTGACATTTATTCAGAGTAAAAGTTTACATGCACTCAATTAGTATTTGGTAGCATTGCCTTTAAATTGTTTAACTTGGGTCAAACGTTTCGGGTAGCCTTCCACAAGCTTCCCACAATAAGTTGGGTGAATTTTGGCCCATTCCTCCTGACAGAGCTGGTGTAACTGAGTCAGGTTTGTAGGCGTCCCTACTCGCACACGCTTTTTCAGTTCTGCCCACAAATTTCCTATGGGATTGAGGTCAGGGCTTTGTTATGGCCAGCCATTTTGCCACAACTTTGGAAGTATGCTTGGGGTCATTGTCCATTTAGAAGACCCATTTGCGACCAAGCTTTAACTTCCTGACTGATGTCTTGACATGTTGATTCAATATATCCACATCATTTCCTGCCTCATGATACCATCTATTTTGTGAAGTGCACCAGTCCCACCAGCTTCACAGTTGGGATGGTGTTCTTCGGCTTGCAAGCATCCCCCTTTATCCTCCAAATATAACAATGGTCATTATGGCCAAACAGTTCAATTTTTGTTTCATCAGACCAGAGGACATTTCTCCAAAAGGTACGATCTTTGTCTCCATGTGCAGTTGCAAACCGTAGTCTGGCTTTTTTATGGCGGTTTTGGAGCAGTGGCTTCTTCCTTGCTGCGTGGTCCCATGGTGTTTATACTTGCATACTATTGTTTGTACAGATGAACGTGGTACCTTCAGGCGTTTGGAAATTGCTCTCAAGGATGAAACAGAATTGTGGAGGCCTACAATTCTTTTTCTGAGGTCTTGGCTGATTTCTTTTGATTTTCCCATGATGTCAAGCAAAGAGGCACTGAGTTTGAAGGTAGGCCTTGAAATACATCCACAGGTACACCTCCAATTGACTCAAATGATGTCAATTAGCCTATCAGAAGCTTCTAAAGCCATGACATCATTTTCTGGAATTTTTCAAGCAGTTTAAAGGCACAGTCAACTTAGTGTATGTAAAATTCTGACCCACTGGAATTGTGATACAGTGAATTATAAAAGAATCTGTCTGTAAACAATTGTTGGAAAAATGACTTGTTTCATGCACAAAGTAGATGTCCTAACCGACTTGCCAAAACTATAGTTTGTTAACACATTTGTGGAGTGTTTGAAAAACGAGTTTTAATGACTCCAACCTAAGTGTATGTAAGCTTCCGACTTCAACTGTATCTAACATTGTTAGCTACATTTTCGCCTGTCATTGTTAGCTTGTTAGTCTGATGTTGCTAGCTACTTGTATTTTCGTTTCAGTCATTGGATTATTATAACAGATGAGACCTGTATATCTTGTTTTGTTATTGCTAAATGAATGTGCCATATCTTAGTATTGATGCCATTGTATTCATGTTTATTATTTCCAGACCACATCTTGTATGGATAAATGGACAGTTAATTGGATAATCACAGCTCGGTGACATGGCACAAAATTGCAAACATTGTTAATGTCCAATCAACATTAAATAACCCTAAACGGAGGTACTGTCACTCTCACCGTCTCTCTAACAAGAGTACAATCTCCATAACTTAATTTACTCAATCATTGTATAAATTCCAGAGACATCACCCTCTAATTCAATGTATAACCGTGTTGATTTGATTATGTTTCAATGTTGAAGTTGAAATGGTGCTGGAATAGCGGAGGCAGTGCTCCTGTTGTTTTTGTGCTGGCTTGCGGTAGCTCTGTGGTTCTAAATTAGGAGTTGTTGAGTAAACTGTCGAAAACATTAACTTGCTTGACCATGCTGCAGGTCATATAACTGTTACTTGTAATATTTGCTTTGTGGACTTCACAGGACAGATGTTGCTCTCCAGTTTTGTGATTTAAACAAACCTATTTGTAGTTGAATTTATTCCGCCACTGTGTGACTGTTGTCTTTTTGTTGTCACGCCCTTTTTGTATATCAAGGTGGCGTATGAATAAATGGGTTATAGAGCAAATAACACAATATCACAACATAGGTTGTAATATGGCTTTTTTTATTAGCTTGGCTTCCCCAGTGATTTTATCAACGCACCGCTACTGCCTTTCACTTCATATTTACCTACTCAGAAAATGTCCAATTTGCACTTTGCATTGAAAACGTTGAAAGGCATAATATGGTTACATTGTAAATAGAAATAAAAATAAAGAAATAAGTTAACAGGAAAATGAGATTCAATAAGCCATGCACATGCTCTTCTGTTGCCAGGTTACCTCTGACCTGGCAGTCTGCTGTGGTGGACATGGTCAGTTTGAGTTTTCCTGGTCTCAGAGCCAGGCTGCTGGGATCTCTCTTCCACACATATTGAGGGGAGATACAGTCTGTCCATTGTTTCCAGGGACACAGCACTCCATTCCCAGGCTGGACCGATGGGGACTGCCTGTCACAGCCAATTAAGGATTTCCACAGTCTCACTGCACTCAGCCAGCAACAACCTAATAGTCCATGGCCAGAATGAGCTGCTCCCGTGCAGTTAGAGTAGGAGCCTTGAAGTTGATCTGTTTCAGTATGACTTGATGTTTTACTAAGGATATACATTTGGGTTTGTTCTTTGAAATAAGCATACATCTAGAAAAAACTATTGCGACCTATTATATGGTTATGAGAAGTCTCGCTACGTTTCCTACATTTAAGTGGCTAATTAGTTTAATATGTGCTCCATACAAATTCATTTATTTATTGATGTGTTGGGGGTTGAGATTCAACAAGCGGAAATAGACTGACATGGTGTTTTCAGCCAGGACAGTGATCATAAAGTAGTCTGGAGTGAAAAGATTAGCAGTTATCACTCCTACTACTCTCCTCTGCTTGGCACTGTGTGAAGAGGTGACAGCTGAGTCTTGGTTGTGTGCCACGAGAGTGTCCCTGGAATAGATTCGCCCATTGTCTCAACATCTGTTTTGTCTCGGGAAGCTAGCTAACAAGGCACAGGGATAAAAAGACTTGGCATGGAAAACATAAATACTGTCAGAAGCTGTTAAAAGGAGCAGATAGGCACTGGGAATGCGTGAGTCATCACTTTCAGATTGCGGAATGGTGGGATTTCACACTGCCATGACTATCTCAGTGTTGTCTTACCCTACATGGGGATTATTTACAGGACTGGAGATACTACACGACTACTCTTCTCACTACTACCTTAAGGACAATAGAGGTTTTGGGTGGCACCCACTACTCAACATTTACCATCCTGATTCTCATGCTCAGAGTTAATAGTTCTGTATTGTACGGTCCTGGTTGTATTGAACTTATTGATTTAGCTGTTTTTCAGAGTTTTTCCCTTCACTGCTGTGCCTCAGCATGGCGCAGTGGATCTTCTCAGTGTTAACTGAAATGAGGATAATGACAAGAGACAAGAAGCAGGTGCCAAGGCCGTCTAGAACAATCATGTTTCAACCCTGTGCTCGTAACCCTCCTTGACCCAAGGAGAAGCTCACTAACCAGTCTGGTTTGAATGTCTGTGATGATCTTTGCCACAATGACGATCGTTTTAGTTGGATTGCAGCACTAACCTGACAGTATCCATCTCCCAACATGTGTTTCATTCTGATTTTGAGAATGGTGTTACAATGTGTTGACGTAATAAGAAACAGTGTGAAAATAAATCTGCTGCTGGTAAGTAGAACAGATAGCTGCAGGGAGATTTCAATTAACAGGCTTTTTCCAGATGTATTGTTTCAATGGCTGAGAAAAATTGACCTTTCTTGATTGGGTGTTTTTCTTTGGCCAATTCACATGCTGTACTGACTTCCTATTGGATCTGTTATAGGATAAAAGCCTGAAATCATGTATAATAGAAGCACTTCTCTTTTTTGCTGCATTATCAATAATTGAATGCTTAAAATGCTCATATATTATGTATTACTGTGTAAGTCAATAGGGAATGTTAGCAAAGATGGCTGACAATATTTAAAATATAGTTTTTTAAGCAAATGTCAATGCCACATTGAGTTGATGTGTTTTATATGTCTTGGTGTGAATGGGCATTTATAAATAACTGTGTTAGTGTGTGTTTTATTTTGACTTTATTATTCTCTTCTAAATACTCCTGAAGACACAACAAGACCAGACAAGGTTGCTGTGCTGTTATCCTCTAACGTCTTGGTTATGCTGATAACAGGGTCATATTCCTCTCTCTCTCTGCCTCTGCCTCTGTCTGTCTGTCTCTGTCTGTCTCTATCTCTCTCTCTCTCTCTGTCCTTTTTACTAATACACACAGCACACAATCTGTACAATCAAGGCAAAGCAATGGAGTCTATATCTTCCTCTCACCCCCCTGCATTCCCACCCACAACCTCACTCTCTGACTCCATGTAGCTCTCACTGCCCTCACTGGCACAACAACACATTCCTGCCCTATCTTCACCTACCTCTGCTACTTTAGAGCCTCATACAAGAGCCTACCGCAGGTAGGTTGTAGTTCTGTATGATGCAAAATGGTTACAAACAGGTTTCAGTAGTTCAACATCAGCTGGTATTGATACTTGCTGTTAGCAATCAAAGTTCAGACAACAGGATGTCAATGTGACAGATAACGATTTTGACCTCTAGAGATGATCTATACATTCTACTTGAGTGTCCCACATATCCCAACAAGTTCCATGTCACTGTGCCTCAACTGGAGGTGTAAAAGCTGTTTGAAGCAGGCAACACCTGAGAAACTTTAGCTGGACACGTAGTTTCTGGAGAAAATAAATGGCTTTGCCTGATTCCATGGCATCCCAATTTGCCCTGGATTGATTTGAGCACTCCAAGTGGGAGAGTTGCTGTTGTGATCACACCTCAGACACCAGTGGGGAATTAGCCCTCCTAGTGGGTAATGGAGCTGCATGATAACGCAATCATGCTAACAATCTCTTCTAGATGTCATCCACCACTCCCAGCGGCGCAGTCAGAAATTGCTGTGTGGCTGGACATAAGTAAAAGTGGCTGGGTCAACATTTTCCAGCCCTGACATATTTAAGTGAAAATTAATGCAATCACATTGCATAATTTAACACATAACACATCATAAATGTGACCAAATACACCACAAACGAGCCCGTTATGATTGCCAAGTAGGCAGCGCAAGTGCACAACTACACAACTGCTCAACAGTACAACAGTAAACAAACATAATGAAATATAACACAAACATGCATGAGAGCACCAGCTGTTCCAGAAGACTGTGTGATCACGCTCTCCGCAGCTGATGTAAGACCTTAAAACAGGTCAACATTCACAAGGCTGCAGGGCCAAACGGATTACCAGGACGTGTACTCCGAGCATAAGCTGACCAACTGGCAAGTGTCTTCACTGACATTTTCAACCTCTCCCTGTCCGAGTCTGTAATACCAACATGTTTTAACCATACCACCATAGTGCCTGTGCCCAAGAACACTAAGGTAACCTGCCTAAATGACTACCGACCAGTTGCAGTCATGTCTGTAGCCATGAAGTGCTTTGAAAGGCTGGTCATGGCTCACATCAACACAATTATCCCAGAAACCCTAGATCCACTCCAATTTGCATACCGCCCCAACATATCCACAGATGATGCATCTCTATTGCACTCCACACTGCCCTTTCATACCTGGACAAAAGGAACACCTATGGGAGAATGCTATTCATTGACTACAGCTCAGCATTCAACACCATAGTGCTCTCAAAGCTCATCAATAAGATAAAGACCCTGGGACTAAACACCTCCCTCTGCAACTGGATCCTGGACTTCCTGAGGAGGTAAGGGTAGGTAACAACCCATCCGCCACACTGATCGTCAACACAGGGGCCCCTCAGGGGTGCGTGCTCAGTGCCCTCCTGTACTCCCTGTTCACTCATGACTGCACGGCCAGGCACAACTCCAACACCATCATTAAGTTTGCCTAAGACACAACAGTGGTAGGCCTGATCACCGACAACGATGAGACAGCCTATAGGGAGGAGGTCAGAGACCTGGCCGTGTGGTGCCGGGACAACAACCTCTCCCTCAACTTGATCAAGACAAATGAGATGAATGTGGACTAAAGGAAAAGAGGACCGAGCACGCCCCCATTCTCATCGACGGGGCTGCAGTGGAGCAGGTTGAGACCTTCAAGTTCCTTGGTGTCCACATCAACAAACTAACATGGTCCAAGCACACCAAGATGGTCATGAAGAGGGCACGACAAAACCTATTCCCCCTCAGGACACTGAATAGATTTGGCATGGGTCCTCAGATCCTCAAAAGGTTCTACAGCTGCACCATCGAGAGCATCCTGACTGGTTGCATAACTGCCTGGTATGGCAACTGCTCGGCAGAGGGTAGTGCGAACGGCCTAGTACATCACAGGGGCCAAGCTTCCTGCCACCCAGAACCTCTATACCAGGCAGTGTCAGAGGAAGTCCCTAAAAATGGTCAAAGACTCCAGCTATCCAAGTCATAGACTGTTCTCTCTGCTACCACATGGCAAGTGGTACCGGAGCGCCAAGTCTAGGTCTAAGAGGCTTCTAAACAGCTTCTACACCCAAGCCATAAGACTCCTAAACACCTAATCAAATGGCTACCCAGACTATTTGCATTGCGCCCCCCTCCCTCTTTTTCACCGCTGCTACTCTCTGTTGTTATCATCTATGCATAGTAATTTATGTACTTCATGTACATATTACCTCAACTATGTCACATGAGATGAAGCTGGAGAAATGAAGCAGGTACGGGGAGTAAAACATTTAATAAAGATGGACATAGAACGAGACAGGAACAGCGTCAGCAAACTAATACTAAAGACAAAAACATACAATGCAGCAGCGTGGAACAGAGCTAGGGAACTGACAAATATAGGGGAGGAAGGCCTCCCGGGTGGCGCAGTGGTCTAGAGCACTGAATCGCAGTGCTAACTGCACCACCAGAGTCTCTGGGTTCGCCCCCAGGCTCTGTCGCAGCCGGCCGCGACCGGGAGGTCCGTGGGGCGACGCACAATTGGGCTAGCGTCGTCCGGGTAAGGGAGGGTTTGGCCGGTAGGGATTTCCTTGTCTCATCGCGCTCCAGCGACTCCTGTGGCGGGCTGGGCGCAGTGCGTGCTAACCAAGGGGGCCAGGTGCACGGTGTTTCCTCCGACACATTGGTGCGGCTGGCTTCCGGGTTGGAGGCGCGCTGTGTTAAAGAAGCAGTGCGGCTTGGTTGGGTTGTGCTTCGGAGGACGCATGACTTTCGACCTTCGTCTCTCCCGAGCCCGTACGGGAGTTGTAGCGATGAGACAAGATAGTAATTACTAGCGATTGGATACCACGAAAATTGGGGAGAAAAGGGGATAAAAAAAAATATATATATATATATATATAGGGGAGGAAATTAACAGGTGATAAGTGAGTCCAGGTGCAGACGTGACAAGCTAACCGGTGACCCCGCACATTGACTCTGTATCGGTACCCCCCTGTATATAGTCCCGCTATTGTTATTTTACTGCTGCTCTAAAATTACTTGTTACTTTTATTTTTTATTCTTATCCGTATTTTTTTAACTGCATTGTTGGTTAGGGGCTCATAAGTAAGCATTTCACTGTAAGGTCTACACCTGTTATACTCAACGCATGTGACTAATAACATTTGATTTGATTTGATACATGTCTATCACCTACATATTCAGAGAGAGAAAGAAAGAACTAAAGAAAGAGATTCTACAGCAGCAAACAAGTACAGTGACAAAACGGGAAAAATTATACTGTCATAAAATACGGATAATGGCTGGTGTTCAGTCCGAGAGTCCAACCTCATGAAATAATCAACATATTATCAGATCAGATTGACCACTCCCACTAAAAGGAGTGATCTACAGTACAGGCACAACAGGTGGATTCAGGACCATGGTCAGTGCATCGGCCGGCACCAGCTCGGCACTGGATTGGAATATGTGCAAACAGCTTATTGCACAAAGGTGCAAGAAAGAAATGAAAGCCCTGAAAGTATTTTCATTAAGCCCCCAAGTGCACACCGTTTCCCATATGAAAACACCCACACACAATACAATACAAATACTTTAGGCCCATTTCTTGAATTCTATGGCAAGTATGAAATAAATAGCTCACTTTGAAAAAGAAAACTACTGTATATGCATTCAGAAATGAAAACATGAAATCATTATACATAATACCACGGCGGGTATGAATGCAGCAGTCCTATTTCGAAGGACAATAGGGATAGATTGTTGAGATGTGCAGACAGCATGCGAGATCGGATGGATGTTTTGATACGGCCTGTAGTGGAGAAGAGTCTCTCAACAGTACATTAAGTCATACCGTAGGAAGGGTGAGACCCTTAGTAGTCTATTGATGTTAGGGAAAATGTCAGGGCTGCAGCTGTGCTAAACTTCAATAAGGGATGAGAATTCCTGACCTTCCCCCGCTTTCCAACGCAGTGATGGTAGTGGTACCATATGATTGCGGTATAACCAATTAGATCCCAGGAACTTCCTACTGCATTTTTCAACATTTCTGATTAGTCAGGAGACAATACAAACAAATCAAATTATGGATGGGCCAGTGTTCAATCTGGCAGGGTCTCTGCCATGCCATGGCTTCGCTGCCATGGCTGCCATGGCTTTGCCTATGACCACATCATGCTAATGCCAACAGAAGGCCTGAGAATATGATGTGTCTATGTATACTGGACTGAAATCACAGCTACTGGCAATTTCTCAGATTGATGTGCTCTTTCTTTGGGTCTTCGCTGTAATGCTTCATTTGACCTGAAGCCAAATCCCCATGCTGGAACAAAGATAGACTTTAGGCTTCATCTATAAGAATGGCCGTTAATGAGCTATTCCTGGCAGAGAAAGCTCAGAACTTCTTCTAAAAACTATTGGCTGCCAGTGGGACAGTGTTGGGGATTAGTGAACTACACGTAGTTCAACTAGTAATTAAACTACATTTTACAGTAGCTTGGTAGTAGTTGAACAAAATTCTAATCTTGGTAGTGTTTTCAGTAGTTAATTAGCGGTTTAGCTAACTACTGGAACAACACAATAGCTTTTTTGCAAAAATAAAATAAAATATGGATGAAGTAGGCAAAAAGTTGCTAAATTCTGCCTAGTTTACACTTGAAACATAGTTTTTGTGTTTAATAGAATAAATGACACATTATGTTAATATCGGACTACAGAGTGACTTGTTCTTGCAATTTGTATTCTAAGACATTTCAGATTTAGATTTGATAATTTTTCATGGAGTAGTTTGGATGTAGTGAACTACTTTTTCAAGGTAGCTTTAGTTCAGTAAACTATATTATTCTTAACCTCTAAAAGTCAAAGCCTGGGGGAAGTTCTACTAAGCTAAAATATGGAATTGTTTTAAGATGGTCATACCATGCATGTATCATTAAGCTATTTGATTTGGAATTTTAGGACCCCTGTATGTATATAAAAACAATAAACATTATTTGATAAAAATATTTAATTTGACCCATAGAAACTAATTGAATAACACATTCATAAATGGCAAAAAAGACAGTCCAAAAATAAATCGTAAAAAGCATTTTGGACACATATTTAACGTTTTTTTTTCTGGCACAAAACTACCACCATACTTCGCATTCATTTGTATGGGTTACCTTCAGATGAGTCCGTTGACACTTTTGGAGGTCTTAGAGAAAACGTATTCGTGAGAGTATCATATTTCATAGATTAGTCTTTTATTAGTTAGTAGGCCAAACCGTTCAGACACTAAAGATGTTCTCATGAGAAGACCGATTTTTGGGATGTCTCATGTTCTCCTGGTCTGACAAACAGCGCTGTTAGCTCTGCCACTTTGCACTGCAGATGCAGAAGGCCGACATAGGCAGATGCCCATGCAAAAAAACTAAAGTTTGTGGACAACCCTTCAAATTTGTGGATTCGGCTATTTCAACCACACCCGTTGCTGACAGGTGTATAAAATTGAGCACACAGCCATGCAATCTCCAGAGACAAATACTGCCAGTAGAATGGCACGTCATAGGCTGCCACCTTTCCAACAAGTCAGTTCGTCAAATTTATGCCTCACTAGAGCTGCCCCTGTCAAATGTAAGTGCTGTTATTGTGAAGTGGAAACGTCTAGGAGCAACAACAGGTCAGCCGCAAAGTGGTAGGCCGCACAAGCTCACAGAACGGGACTGCTGAGTGCTGAAGCGCATAGCGCGTAAAAATCATCTGTCCTCGTTTGCAACACTTACTACCGAGTTCCAAACTGCCTCTGTAAGCAAAGTCAGCACAATAACTGTTTATCGGAAGCTTCATGAAATGAGTTTCCGTGGCCGAGCAGGAGCACACAAGCCTTAGATCACCATGCGCAATGCCAAGCGTCAGCTGGAGTGATGTAAAGCTTGAAGCCATTGGACTGGATGCAAGGAGAATGCTACCTTCCCCAATGCATAGTGCCAACTGTAAAGTTTGGTGGAGGAGGAATAATGGTCTGGGGCTGTCTTTCATGGTTTCGGAGTAGGCCCCTTAGTTCCAGTGAAGGGAAATCTTAATGCTACAGCGTACAATGACATTCTAGATGATTCTGTGCTTCCAACTTTGTGGCAAAAGTTTGGGAAGGCTCTTTCCTGTTTCAGCATGACAATGCCCACATGCACAAAGCAAGGTCCATACAGAAATGGTTTGTTGAGACAATTGTGGAAGATCTTGACTGGCCTGCACAGAGCCCTGACCTCAACCCCATCGAACACCTTTGGGATTAATTGGACCGCCAACTGCGATCCAGGCCTCATCGTCCAACATCAGTGCTCGACCTCACTAATGCTCTTGTGGCTGAATGGAAGCAAATCCCCACAGCAATGGTCCAACAGCTAGTGGAAAACCTTCCCAGAAGAGTGGATGTTGTTGTAGCATCAAAGGGGGGGACCAACTCCATATTAATGCCCATGATTTTGGAATGAGATGTTTGACGAGCAGGTGTCCACATACTTTTGGTCATGTCCTGTATCTCTAGGTTAAACTGACAGATTTCTTTTTATTTAATTTTTTTTTTACCCCCTTTTTCCCCCAATTTTCGTGGTATCCAATCGCTAGTAATTACTATCTTGTCTCATCGCTACAACTCCCGTACGGGCTCGGGAGAGATGAAGGTCGAAAGCCATGCGTCCTCCGAAGCACAACCCAACCAAGCCGCACTACTTCTTAATACAGCGCGCCTCCAACCCGGAAGCCAGCCATACCAATGTGTCGGAGGAAACACCGTGCACCTGGCCCCCTCGGTTAGCGCGCACTGCGCCCGGCACAGGAGTCGCTGGAGCGCGATGAGACAAGGATATCCCTACCGGCCAAACCCTCCCTAACCCGGACAACGCAAGGCCAATTGTGCGTCGCCCCACGGATCTCCCGGTCGCGGCCGGCTGCGACAGAGCCTGGGCGCAAACCCAGAGACTCTGGTGGCGCAGCTAGCGCTGCGATGCAGTGCCCTAGACCACTGCCCCACCCGGGAGGCTAAACTGACAGATTTTGATGGGAATTGTTATATTATGTTAATTAAGTTAACGCACGGGTCAAAAATGTCTTAAGAGCAGCTTTGGTGTAGCTTAACTTCTTCCAGTGTGAAGTAATTGGTAGCTTGGTAAACTACATCTTCATAGTTGATTTCCCAACACTGCAGTGGGAACAACACGAATGGTTCATTAACAAATTAAAACTTGTTACAAATGATGGAGTCACGCATGATTCACCAAATTATATTTTGAAAGAGGAAGTAAAGTATAATACCATCTCCACTAACTGAAACTAATTGTATGGATTTTTTCCCTAATAATAATGTAAAATTAACATCTGTACAGAAAGACTCATGTGAAGGCCAAATTACAGAGGAGGAACTGCTTGATGCAATTGGGGCCTTTAAGGATGGGAAAATTCCAGGGCTGGATGGCATACCAGTGGAAGTATACAAAACTTTTTTTGATATACTCGAAGGACCATTATTAGCTTGTTTTAACCACTCCTATATAAATGGTAGATTATCAGACACGCAACAAGAAGGTCTGATATCATTATTACTGAAACAGGACCCAAGTGTTATATATAAAGATCCAGTCCATTTAAAAAAATTGGAGACCTCTTACACTTCAGTGTTGTGATGCAAAAATCCTAGCAAAATGCTTGGTGCATAGAATGAAAAAAGTATTGTCAGATATTATTCATCCTAATCAGACAGGTTTTTTACATGGACGATACGTTGGAGATAATATAAGACAAGTACTGGAAACAATGGAACACTATGAAATATTGGGGACACCAGGCCTGGTTTTCATAGCTGATTTTGAAAAGGCTTTTGATAAAGTACGACTGGAGTTTATATAAATGCCTAGAATATATACATTTTGGGGAATCTCTTATAAAATGGGTTAAAGTTATGTATAGTAACCCTAGGTGTAAAATAGTAAATAATGGCTACATCTCAGAACGTTTTAAACTATCTAGAGGAGTAAAACAAGGTTGTCCACTATCGGCATATCTATTTATTATTGCCATCAAAATGTTAGCTGTTAAGATTAGATCAAACAATAATATTAAGGGATTAGAAATCTGTGGCTTAAAAACTAAGGTGTCATTTTACGCTGATGATTCATGTTTTCTTTTAAAACCACAATTAGAGTCTCTTCACGGCCTCTTAGAGGATCTAGATAGTTTTGCTATCCTCTCTGGATTAAAACCAAATTATGATAAATGTACCATATTACGTATTGGATCACTAAAAAAATGCACATTTTACATTACCATGTAGTTCACCAATTAAATGGTCTGACGGAGATGTGGACATACTCGGTATACAAATCCCAAAAGAAAGAAATTCTCACTGCAATACATTTTTATAGAAAGTTAGCAAAAATAGATAAGATCTTGCTACCATGGAAAGGAAAATACCTGTCTATTTGTGGGAAAATCACCCTGATTATGTAAAGGTTTTCTTCCAGGGGTGAAGGAGAGGACCAAAGTGCAGCGCGGCTAGTGTTAAACATGTTTAATACCAGAACAAGTGAAACACTACAAACAACATACAAAATAACAAATGTGCAAAACCGATACAGACCTATCTGGTGCAGAACACAAACACAGAGACAGGTAACAAACACCCACAAAATCCCAACACAAAACAAGCCTCCTATATATGATTCTCAATCAGAGACAACGATTACCATCTGCCTCTGATTGAGAACCCACACTAGGCTGACATAGAAACAGACAAACTAGACACACAACATAGAATTCCCACCCAGCTCACGTCCTGACCAACTAAACCAGGGGTGTCAAACTCATTCCACGGAGGGCCTAGTGTCTGCAGGTTTTTGGTTTTTCCTTTCAATAAAGCCCTAGACAACCAGGTGTGGGGAGTTCCTAACTAATTAGTGATGTTAATTCATCAATCAAGTACAAGGGAGGAGCGAAAACCCGCAGACACTCGGCCCCCCGTGGAATGAGTTTGACACCTGTGAACTAAACACACACAAAACAACAGAAAACAGGTCAGGAACGTGACAGATTAACTCTTTAGTCATATCACAGTTTACCTATTTGCTTATGGTTTTGCCTACACCTAGTGACCTACTTTTTAAATTATATGAATAAAAAATATTACATTTTATTTGGAACGGCAAGCCAGATGAAATTAAAAGGGCCTATTTATATAACGAATATGAATTCGGAGGGCAGAAATGATTGAATATTAAAGCATTAGACCTCTCACTAAAGGCATCAGTCATACAAAAGTTATACTTAAATCCAAACTGGTTCTCTAGTAAATTGGTACGAATGTCTCATCCTATGTTCAAGAAAGGCCTTTTTCCCTTTATTCAGATTACACCTGCTCACTTTCGGTTGTTTGAAAAGGAAATAATCTCCAAAATATCTTATTTTTTAAACAAGCCTTAGAAAGTTGGTTGCAATTTCAGTTTAATCCACCTGAAAGGACGGAACAAATAGTACAACAAATAGTGTGGTTAAATTCAAATATAGTAAAAAAACTGTATTTATCAAAGACATTTTTAAAAAAGGTATAATTTTAGTGAATGATATCATAAATAGGCCTGGTGGAGTTATGTCACACATGCATCTAACACAGACATATGGAAATGTCTGCTCTACCCAAAATTACAACCAATTAATTGCAGCACTACCACAAAAATGGAAGAGGCAAGTAGAAGGGGAAAAAAGTAAGGAACTTGTATGTCGGCCCTATATTAAAGAACATAAATGGTTAAAGAAAGTGTGATAAATAAAAACATATACCAATTTCATTTAAGGACCAAAAAACTGACAGCTGTGCCATATAAATTGCAAAATAGCTGGGAAGAGATTTTCGATGTACCCATTCCATGGCACATGGTTAATGAATTGATACGCAAAACAACGCCGGATTCAAAACTTCGAATTTTTCAATTTAAATTATAATACAAAATTCTTGCAACTAATAGAATGTCATATATATGGGGGATACAATCTTCCCAGCTCTGCAGATTCTGCTGTGAGGAGGCAGAGTCATTATGTTATGCTGATGAAGGAGGACCCAAAAGCGACGAAATAGAAACAGAGTCTTTATTCCAGTCTTAGACAAAAACGATACTCCTGATATATCTAAGGTAAAAACAAAACAGGAAAACTGAAATCCTCTCGTCAGTAGAGATGAACGACTGGAGACGCGACCACTAGACACCTGCTCACACGCAGCATCTGATGAAGGCAAAAACACGATAGAGCGGAACAAGGACACAGAACAGCAAACATCAAACAAGAATCCGACAAAGACAGAAGCAGAAAACAGAGGGAGAAATAGGGACTCAAATCAGAGGGCAAAATAGGGGACAGGTGTGAAAGAGTAAATGAGGTCGTTAGGAGAAAGAGAAACAGCTGGGAGCAGGAACGGAACGATAGAGAGAGAGCGGGGGAGGGAGAGAGGGAGGAGGAGAGAGAGGAATAGAAAGAGGGAAAGAACCTAATAACCAGCAGAGGGAAGCACAGGGACAAGACATGAAGATCAAAGACAAAACATGACAGTACCCCCCCACTCACCAAGCGCCTCCTGGCGCACTCGAGGAGGAACCCTGGCGGCGACGAAGGAAATCATCAATCAACGAACGGTCCAGCACGTCCCGAGATGGAACCCAACTCCTCTCCTCAGGACCGAAACCCTCCCCATCCACTAAGTACTGTTGACCACGTCCCTGAGAACGCATGTCCATGATCCTCCGTTCCTTGTAAATAGGTGCGCCCTCGACAAGGACGGGAGGGGGGGGGGGAAGACGAACGGGGGCGCGAAGAAAAGGCTTGACACAAGAGACATGGAAGACAGGGTGGACGCGACGAAGATGTCGCGGAAGAAGCAGTCGCACAGCGACTGGATTAACGACCTGAGAGACACGAAACGGACCAATGAACCGCGGAGTCAACTTGCGAGAAGCTGTCGTAAGGGAAAGGTTACGAGTGGAAAGCCACACTCTCTGACCGCGACAATACCTAGGACTCTTAATCCTACGTTTATTGGCGGCTCTCACAGTCCTCCCCGCAGACGAAGGCAGACCGGTACTAAAGTCTAAGGCGATCTGAGACCATGGTCGAGAAGGAATGGGAAGCGGTCTAAGACGACCGGCATGAGGAGAGTTACCTGACTTAGTCTGCGCGCAGTCCGGACAAGCAGCCACGAAACGGCGCGTGTCCCGCTCCTGAGTAGGCCACCAAAACCGCTGGCGAATAGAAGCAAGCGTACCCCGAACGCCGGGGTGACCAGCTAACTTGGCAGAATGAGCCCACTGAAGAACAGCCAGACGAATAGAGACAGGAACGAACAGAAGGTTACTAGGACAAGCGCGCGGCGACGCAGTGTGAGTGAGTGCTTGCTTTACCTGTCTCTCAATTCCCCAGACAGTCAACCCGACAACACGCCCTTCAGGGAGAATCCCCTCGGGTTCCGATGGCGACAATCGATGAGAAAAGTAAGCGCAGGGATGGACCTTATCGTCAGACTGGAAGCGCTGGGACAGAATGGCTCCCACGCCCACCTCTGAAGCGTCAACCTCGACAATGAATTGTTTAGTGACGTCAGGAGTAACAAGGATAGGGGCGGATGTAACACGCTTCTTGAGGAGATCAAAAGCTCCCTGGGCGGAACCAGACCACTTAAAGCAAGACTTGACAGAAGTCAGAGCTGTGAGAGGAGCAGCCACTTGACCGAAATTACGAATGAAACGCCGATAGAAATTAGCGAAACCGAGAAAGCGCTGTAACTCGACACGTGACTTAGGAACAGGCCAATCGCTGACATCCTGGACCTTAGCGGGATCCATCTGAATGCCTTCAGCAGACAGATAATCATCGAGAGCCTTACGTTCGGAAGCCGACAGAGAGAATAATCTACCCCGAGGAGAAGTGGTCCCCGGATGGAGATCAATACAACAATCATACGACCGGTGAGGAGGAAGAGAGTTGGCTCTGGACCGACTGAAGACCGTGCGCAGATCATGATGTTCCTCCGGCACTCCTGTCACATCACCAGGCTCCTCCTGAGTAGAGGGGACAGAAGAAACAGGAGGAATAGCAGACATTAAACACTTCACATGACAAGAAACGTTCCAGGAAAGGATAGAATTACTAGACCAATTAATAGAAGGATTATGACATACTAGCCAGGGATGACCCAAAACAACAGGTGTAACAGGTGAACAAAAAATCAAAAAAGAAATGGTCTCACTGTGGTTACCAGATACTGTGAGGGTTAAAGGTAGTGTCTCATATCTGATACTGGGGAGAGAACTACCATCTAAGGCGAACATGGGTGTGATCCTCCCTAACTCTCTGAGAGGAATGTCATGTTTCCGAGCCCATGCTTCGTCCATAAAACAACCCTCAGCCCCAGAGTCTATCAAGGCACTGCAGGAAGCAGCCGACCCGGTCCAGCGTAGATGGACCGACAAGATAGTACAGGAACTTGATGGAGAGACCTGAGTAGTAGCGCTCACCAGTAGCCCTCCGCTTACTGATGATCTCTGACCTTTAACTGGACATGACATGACAAAATGTCCAGCAGCACCGCAATAGAAGCAAAGGCGGTTGGTGATTCTCCGTTCCCTCTCCTTAGTCGAGATGTGAACACCTCCCAGCTGCATGGGCTCAGTCTCTGAGCCGATGGAAGGAGATGGTCGAGATGCGGAGAAGGGAAGCCCCGCTGACGCGAGCTCTCTTCCCCGAGCACGGTGACGAAGATCTACCCGTCGTTCTATGCGGATGGCGAGTGCAATCAACGAGTCCACGCTGGAAGGAACCTCCCGGGAGAGAATCTCATCCTTAACCTCAGCGTGGAGTCCCTCCAGAAAACGAGCGAGCAACGCCGGCTCGTTCCAGTCACTGGATGCAGCAAGAGTACGAAACTCTATAGAGTAATCCGTTATGGATCGATCACCTTGACATAGGGAAGCCAGACCCCTGGAAGCCTCCTTCCCAAAAACTGAACGATCAAAGACCCGTATCATCTCCTCCTTAAAGTTCTGATAAACGTCAGAACACTCAGCCCTTGCCTCCCAGATAGCTGTGCCCCACTCCCGAGCCCGCCCAGTAAGGAGTGATATGACGTAAGCGATCCGAGCTCTCTCTCCAGAGTATGTGTTGGGCTGGAGAGAGAACACAATATCACACTGGGTGAGAAAGGAGCGACACTCAGTGGGCTGTCCAGAGTAACATGGTGGATTATTAACCCTGGGTTCCGGAGACTCGGAAGACCAGGAAGTAGCTTGTGGTACGAGACGAAGACTCTGAAACTGTCCTGAGAGATCGGAAACCTGAGCGGCCAGGGTCTCAACGGCCTGACGAGCAGCAGACAATTCCTGCTCGTGTCTGCCGAGCATTGCTCCCTGGAACTTGACGGTAGTGTAGAGAGAATCCGTAGTCGCTGGGTCCATTCTTGGTCGGATTCTTCTGTTATGCTGATGAAGGAGGACCCAAAAGCGACGAAATAGAAACAGAGTCTTTATTCCAGTCTTAGACAAAAACGATACTCCTGATATATCTAAGGTAAAAACAAAACAGGAAAACTGAAATCCTCTCGTCAGTAGAGATGAACGACTGGAGACGCGACCACTAGACACCTGCTCACACGCAGCATCTGATGAAGGCAAAAACACGATAGAGCGGAACAAGGACACAGAACAGCAAACATCAAACAAGAATCCGACAAAGACAGAAGCAGAAAACAGAGGGAGAAATAGGGACTCAAATCAGAGGGCAAAATAGGGGACAGGTGTGAAAGAGTAAATGAGGTCGTTAGGAGAAAGAGAAACAGCTGGGAGCAGGAACGGAACGATAGAGAGAGAGCGGGGGAGGGAGAGAGGGAGGAGGAGAGAGAGGAATAGAAAGAGGGAAAGAACCTAATAACCAGCAGAGGGAAGCACAGGGACAAGACATGAAGATCAAAGACAAAACATGACACATTAGATCATTTATTTTGGTATTGTCCATATGTAGCTCGTTTTTGGTCACAGGTCCAGGAATGGCTGAAGAATTGCAACATTTGCCGAGAATTAACGCTACAGATAGTAATACTGGGTGATTTGAAAAGCCATAGTCAATCAATCAATAATATAATAATTATTTTAGCAAAAAAATGTATTTTTAATTTACAATCTGTAGAAGCTATGAGAAAAGGACGGTTCAATTATTTTGTGAAGCATCACAGCACAGTTAAAAAATATGTGGCAAATAGAAATCCGAAATGGATGATGTTGAGAGATAGATGGGAGGGGTTGAATGGAGCTGAAGGGTGGGACTAATAACAAGATAAACAATGTAAAGCATAGGGGATCTGTAAAATGTATATAGGTTCAGGAACTTTTGTGAAATAGCACAGTTACAAATAGAAATCAAACTGGATGGACATCAGAAATAGAGGCAGGACTAAGAACAAACAAAAGAGAACTATTGTAAAGTAGACTGTGTCTGTAAAATGTGTATAAGATGTATAAATTGAAGGTAAAAGCAGAAATGTTTATTAGTTTACTCCAATTGGGGGATCGGTGGTAGGGTTTGCGGGGAATAATAATAAAGGTATATTCTTTAAAAAAGTATGTATGTCTATATAGGTATGTGTATGTATATATGTGTATATGTATGCATACGTGTATGGATATATATATTTACCAAAAAATATTGGGGATTGGAAATGATGCAGACAATTACATTGGAAGCAACATTCTTTCCGCAATATTAAGCTGATCCACCCCTTAAAAAAACACAAAAAAACCCCCACTAATGTTTCAGGAGTAGATAAAGATAATTCATTAGTGGTTGCTCTGGCAACACACAAGCATTCCAATGAAAAGTCTATAGTTATGTCAAAAAACATAATGTGTTTTTATGAGGAAGTTTGACGACTAAAGAACTGGATTGAAGCTAGTGTGTAGATTTAATCTAGAAATATGTAGTAGATACAGCCCTTATGGGACTACCATGTAGGTCTCACTGATGTTCATTTTGCACAGTTGAGTGGTTTCAAATTATGGTATTCATCTCATACAACCAACAGGCTCAGCAGAAGCGAGGGGGATGGGAACCATATCTGTCCATCCGCGCACTGAGGCAATTAAATACTGAGAGGTTTTAAAAAGGAAAATCAGTCATCAACTCAGAATTGTGACACACAATTAATTAGGTCGCCAATGAATAGACGCAGTCAACAGATCAACATTCTTCATCAGTGATCTAATAAAGCTGATCAGAGGTTGGACGTGGACAGATCACAGGATCGCTGAACATCAACAAAATACATTATGGTCCATGAGCATGTCCCTTAAACTGGGAAAATGTCTGACTTCCAGACTTCCTAATATATGTTGTGCAATATTTAATTGTAGTAATGTATTTCTATTGTTGATAACCCATGTGACTCGGGCCCTGGCAAACATGACCCTTGATCCAAATTTGGTTGTCCCTTTTTGGAATTCCAGGTATCCAGGGTGACCAATAGTGCCTGTTTACACTTCCAATGTTCTTTACAAAAGCAGCCATTCCTCTCATCAGGCAGAGATTCACAGTGGGAGAGGGGAGGGAAAGACCCCAATGCCTAAATGGGTAAGGTTACTTTTATTAGTATGTTTTCATGTTGTTTATTTATCCTTTAAATTATTCTGAAGTTGGACAATACAGACAAAGGAGGGAGATTCAAATGATTTTTCCTGGGGGTCAGGCCCATTTCAGTGAAGAGAAATCTGTTTCTGTTTAAACTTTCAACAGAGAAAACACATACACACACACACACTATACTTGGTTGAGTTTGCAACACTTCAGTGGCCAAGGACTGTTCGTGCACCTAACAAGATTATAGAAGAAAGTGGAGGATATGACTTTCATTGTGGTGCATTGTGAGGCAAATCAACTGTGGGCAACCCCACTGTGTTAGCTGGGTTCTCCTGCTGCTCTGAATACTCACTCACTCAGTGCTGAGGGAGAAGTGGTGCACAGGATCCCCATAAATCAACTGAGCCTGCCTGGTGCTAAAAGGCTTCTCTCTCCTACTGTGGAGTTCAAATCTACCATAGCCTGAATCATACTGTATGAGACAATGACTATAAGACAATGACTATAAGACAATGTCAAACATTTATTAAGGTTGAGTAATCTATAAGTGAGATCACTCAATGAATGCAGGTAGCTCTCGAGTTCAGTAAAAGGGCTTTGGCTGCCGTGTGATTCGCTGAGCCTATGTCTTGCTGGGAGTGTTGCAGCTATAGAGATCCTGTTAAATTGCTAAGTATTCTAAATCCTAATTCTATGGTTGCAGCATTCATCACCATGGCAACTCGCCCTTGGTCATCCCGATGTCTTTTTTTTTTTTTTATTGTTTTTTTTTTATCCCATTTTCTCCCCAATTTTCGTGGTATCCAATCGCTAGTAATTACTACCTTGTCTCATCGCTACAACTCCCGTACGGGCTCGGGAGAGACGAAGGTCGAAAGCCATGCGTCCTCCGAAGCACAACCCAACCAGCCGTACTGCTTCTTTAACACAGCGCGCCTCCAACCCGGAAGCCAGCCGCACCAATGTGTCAGAGGAAACACGGTGTACCTGGCCCCCTTGGGTGGCGCGCACTGCGCCCGGCCCGCCACAGGAGTCGCTGGAGCGCGATGAGACAAGGATATCCCTACCGGCCAAACCCTCCCTACCCCGGACGACGCTATGCCAATTGTGCGTCGCCCCACGGACCTCCCGGTCGCGGCCGGCTGCGTCAGAGCCTGGGCGCGAACCCAGAGACTCTGGTGGCGCAGTTGGCACTGCGAGGCAGTGCCCTAGACCACTGCGCCACCCGGGAGGCCCCTATCCCGATGTTTATACATGGTTGATTTTATGGTTATGATATCCATACGCAACTGGTGACTTATGTTTCCCTTTGTCTTAGCACACAAAATTCTGAAAATGTTTATATTGTCTTGTTGATTAGTCAAGCACCAACTGCCATTTGAAAATGCTATTCATATGATTGATATAACCATTGGTCAAGAAAAATGCATGAATACCATTAGTATATGGATTTTCCTCAATGTACCTCACATGTTCATGCATCCTTTGAACGTGGATACAATTTCCTCAACTGGTTTTTAGCTTTGTAAGACCATTCCTGGTCAGACTCTGGCCAGGGTAGCTCTCTGAGACTTCTGAGTTCCTCTGCTAGGTGCAGGAAGAGACTGAAGTTAATGTTAGAACCACCCATACCCGGGCTCTCATGTTTGAGCACCTGTTTCCTTTGAATAAGTCATGTTGCCTTTTTTCAGATTTTTTTTTTTAACCACAATAGCTTCAAATGGGCAAGATGCAGCTGCAATAACAACTGGAAGGAAGTCTTCACTTTGAAACAACCCTATAATTTAGGTTACCTTCTGAAGATTAGGGGATGTGTTTGAGTGCATATTATACAGCAGATAGTGTCAATATTGATTGGATTTTTGTGTTTAGCCAATTGACACTTTGAAAATGTATTATTTATTCACACAGTGCATTCATTTTGTGTATTTAAATGGTAAATATGTCATGGCAGTGCACAGGATATAATTATGTTCTAAATGTATTATATATGTATTATCATTTAGAATTAGCACTTCTTGGGGATATTACAAATTGACCTTATTACCTGCGATGAGCCTTACGATGCTATGCCAGAACAACCTGAGAGACACATGGAGAAATGCATGGCTTTGTATCGAGGGAAACACAATCCTGCAGTTTGAAGAGAGAACAAAGGGGAGTCCCCCAGAATTCCCTGCGTCATCTGCTGGACCTGCCTGAGAAAGAATGCAGCAAGGTCCCACTCCCCTCATTGTTTATTCAGAGGCACACCACCCTCCCAGGAGTCATAAAAGGGAGGCAGTCCTTTGTGAGGGGGACCAGAGCAGATTTACTGCCATTGGTTTCTCCACAAAGGGCTGTGCCACTGTCACAACAGGAGTAGATCAGGAGCTCTCCCTTTCACACAGTGTGATTTAACACCACGATTCACACAGCTACTGGTGCCTCTCTGGCCATAGACTTTTCACTGGGGCTTTTAGTGTCACACACACTCACTCACCAGACGTTCACACACTTTCAATGAAAAGCAGTAAGCGCTCTGCGGCTCAATTCTTAATAGCTGTGACTGATGTTTGTGTTTTTCCAACTGCATTTCCTAAAATGTATAACCTTGATAACAAGCTTCAGAGTTTAATATTTTTGTTTACATATTTTGGATTATCTCAGAAATCGATTGATCTGAAGTGATGCAGGGAGAACTGTGCAGTGGGGTCACAATGGCATGTGAGTCTGTGCTCTCTGGAGTTTCATGGTGAATTTGTCTCAGGTGACACTTTATCTCGCCTGTTGGAGATGTCAGACTGAATTAAGATGCATATGCAAACATATGGATGATAAATCTGTCCAAGTGATGTTTTTATGAGCCAAAAGAACCACCTGATATGCAAGTAGCCCCAATATCTCCAGAAACACAGATGTAACAAAATCCTGTGAGAAATCATTATGATGCGATCATGTGACCATTTATTAGAGCTACACCAAAGATTCAAACTTAAAAAATGGATGTCATCAATTAGAATGCATTTAAATCCCTTTGAACCACACTACACTCCCACTTCCTCATATTGAGACTTGAAGACACAGAATGACAAGAGGCTAAGTGTGTAATAAATGAGGTGAACAGATGGCGTGGTAATGAATGAGGAGTGCTGTACTCCTTAGTGGTCTAATGGTGCATCTGTCATTGCATTGCATTGCAGTGACTAGTCCAGGATTGTTAGATGGGGTGTAACGGCAGTTGTCTAAATGCCTTTATGAGTGCCATGCCTGCTGTGCTCTTTGGGCTCTGTCCGATAACTTCTGGGTTTGGTTTCTTCAGCCAGTCAGTTTTGATTTCACCACTGTAACTTCAGAAGCCAGCCCTCCAATCTCAAAAGCAGCTTGGGTTCCAAACAGCACTGGTATTAAGACGCCTTAACAAAGCAATAAAGTCTGGTGGCAAAACATATTTAAAGTGGTAAAAAAAAAATATACATAATAAAAAATGTTTTATGGAATATAAAGTATATAAAATGTATAGTACCAGTCAAAAGTTTGGACACACCTACTCATTCAAGGGTTTTTCCTTATTTTTACTATTTTATACATAGTAGAAAAATTGGGAAGACATCAAAACCATGAAATAACACATATGGAATCATGTACTGTAGTAACCAAAAAAGTGTTAAACAAATCAAAACATATTTTATATTTGAGATTCTTCAAAGTAGCCATCCTTTGCCTTGATGACAGGTTTGCACACTCTTGGAATTTTCTCAAACAGCTTTACCTGGAATGTTTTTCCAAAAGTCTTGAAGGAGTTCCCAGATATGCTGAGCACTTGTTGGCTGCTTTTCCTTCACTCTGCAGTCCAACTCATCTCAAACCATCTCAATTGGGTTGAGGTCGGGTGATTTTGGAGGCCAGGTCATCTGATGCAGCAATCCATCAGTCTCCTTCTTGGTCAAATAGCCCTTACACAGCCTGGAGGTGTGTTGGGTCATTGTTCTGTTGAAAAACAAATGAAAACCAGATGGAATGGTGTGTCGCTGCAGAATGCTGTGGTAGCCATGCTGGTTAAGTGTGCCTTGAATTCTAAGTAAATCACAGACAGTGTCATCAACAAAGCACCCCCACACCCTAACACCTCTGTGCTTCATGGTGGGAACCGCACATGCAGAGATCATCCATTCACCTACTCCGTCTCACAAAGCCATGGCGGTTGGTACCAAAAATCTCAAATTTGGACTCATCAGACCAAAGGACAGATTTCCACTGGTCTAATGTCCATTACTTGTGTTTCTTTACCTAAGCAACTCTCTTCTTATTATTGGTGTCCTTTAGTGGTGGTTTCTTTGCAGCAATTCGACCATGAAGGCCTGATTCACTCAGTCTCCTCTGAACAGTTGATGTTGAGATGTGTCTGTTATGTGAACTCTGTGAAGCATTTATTTGGGCTGCAATTTCTGAGGCTGGTAACTCTAATGAACGTATCCTCTGCAGCAGAGGTAACTGGGTCTTCCTTTCCTGTGGTGGTCCTCATGAGAGCCAGTTTCATCATAGTGGTTGATGGTTTTTGCGACTGCACTTAAAGAAACTTTCAAAGTTCTTGGAACTTTTCCGTATTGACTGACTTTCATATGTTAAAGTAACGATCAACTGTCATTTCTCTTTGCGTATTTGAGCTGTTCTTGCCATAATATGGACTTGGTCTTTTACCAAATAGGGCTATCTTCCGTATACCACGCCTACATTGTCACAAACCAAATGATTGGCTCAAACACATTAAGAAGGAAAGAAATTCCACAAATGAACTTTTAACAACGCACACTTGTTAATTGAAATGCATTCCAGGTGACTACCTCATGAAGCTGGTTGAGAGAATGCCAAGAGTGTTTTCAAGGCTGTCATCAAGGCAAAGGGTTGCTACTTTGGAGAATCTCAAAAATAAAATATACTTAGATTTTGTTAGCAGTAAAACAATAAATAAAACTGGGCCAATGGCCAAACAACAAGTACCCTATTTCAGATTCAATGTATAAACAATGAGAACTTGCCATGTAGCTATGAGTCCCGGACTGAAATTCCTCCCGTGTCTCTGACCCATTGATATCACAGAAAAAAAACTATTTCCATTGATCGTTAATTCTAGTCCTCTTGTCCTCTGCATTGCGTACTTATCTTTGACATATTCTTACAATTTGTTTAACACTTTTTGGTTACTGTCACGTCCTGACCATAGTTCTTATGTGTTTTGCTTGTTTAGTGTTGGTCAGGACGTGAGCTGGGTGGGAATTCTATGTTGTGTGTCTAGTTTGTCTGTTTCTGTGTCCAGCCTGATATGGTTCTCAATCAGAGGCAGCTGTCAATCGTTGTCCCTGATTGAGAATCATATATAGGAGGCTTGTTTTGTGTTGGGATTTTGTGGGTGATTGTTTTCTGTGTCAGTGTTTGTGCCACACGGGACTGTGACGGTTAGTTGGGTTTGTCAATTTGTATAGTGTTTCCTGTCTCTGTGTTTTGTCTGCACCAGATAGGGCTGTTTCGGTTTGCCACATTTTGTTGTTTTGTAGTGTTGTAAGTGTTCACAGTTCGTTATATTAAATATGTTGAGCACTGGCTACGCTGCGTGTTGGTCCGATCCCTGTTTCACCCCCTCTTCTAGTGAAGAGAGGGAAGGCTGCCGTTACAGAATCACCCACCAAACTCGGACCAAGCAGCGTGGAAATGGGCAGCAGCGACAGCAGCAGCGGTACCAGGAGGAATGGACATGGGAGGAAATCCTAGACGGTAAAGGACCCTGGGCAGAGCCAGAGGAGTGTCGCCGCCCCAAAGCGGAGCTGGAGGCAGCGAAAGCGGAGAGGCGGCATTATGAGGCGCTAGCAAGGGGGGGGGGGGGGGGGGGATAAAGGGAAGTGTGGCGAAGTCAGGTAGGAGACCTGCGCCAACTTCCCGGGCTTACCGTGGAGAGCGAGAGTACGGGCAGACACCGTGTTGTGCGGAAAAGCGCACGGAGTCTCCTGTACGTGTGCTTAGCCCGGTGCGGGTTATTCCACCTTCCCGCACTAGCCGGGCTAGAGTGAGCATTGAGCCAAGTGCCATGAAGCCGGCTCAACATATCTGGTCTCCAGTACGTCTCCTCGGGCCGGTGTACATGGCACCAGCCTTACGTAGGGTGTCCCCGGTTCGCCAGCATAGCCCAGTGCGGGCTATTCCACCTCGCCGCACTGGCAGGGCTACGGGGAACACTCAACCTGGTAAGGTTGGGCAGGCTCGGTGTTCACGAGCTCGTGTACTCCTTCACGGTCCGGTATATCCGGCGCCACCTTCCCGCCCCAGCCCAGTACCACCAGTGCCTACACCACGCACCAGGCTTCCTGTGCGTCTCCAGAGCCCTGTTCCTCCTCCACGCACTAGCCCTGTGGTGCGTGTCTCCAGCCCATTACCACCAGTGCCTACACCACGCACCAAGCCTCCTGTGCATCTCCAGAGTCCTGTGCGTCCTGTTGCTGCTCCCCGCACTAGCCCTGAGATGCGTGTCCCCAGCCCGGTACCACCAGTTCTGGCACCACGCACTAGGCCTAATGTGCATCTCCAGGGTCCAGTATACCCTGTTCCTTCTCCCCGCACTAGCCCTGAGATGCGTGTCCCCAGCCCGGTACCACCAGTTCCAGCACCACGCACTAGGCCTAATGTGCGTTTCCAGGGTCCAGTATGCCCTGTTCCTTCTCCCCGCACTAGCCTTCAGGTGCGTGTCCCCAGCCCGGTACCACCAGTTCCGGCACCACGCACTAGGCCTAATGTGCGTCTCCAGGGTCCAGTATGCCCTGTTCCTTCTCCCCGCACTAGCCTTCAGGTGCGTGTCCCCAGCCCGGTACCACCAGTTCCGGCACCACGCACTAGGCCTAATGTGCGTCTCCAGGGTCCAGTATGCCCTGTTCCTTCTCCCCTCACTAGCCTTCAGGTGCGTGTCCCCAGCCCGGTACCACCAGTTCCGGCACCACGTACCAGGCCTACAGTGCGCCTCAGCCGGCCAGAGTCTGCCGTCTGCCCAGCGGCGCTTGAGCTGCCCGTCTGCCCAACGCCGTCTGAGCTGTCCGTCTGCCAAGCGCCGCCTGAACTGCCCGTCTGTCCTGAGCCTTCAAAGCCGCCCGTCTGTCCTGAGCCTTCAAAGCCGCCCATCTGTACTGAGCCGTCAAAGCCGCCCGTCTGTCCTGAGCCTTCAGAGCCGTCCGCCAGACAGGAGCCGCTAGAGCCTTCCGCCAGACAGGAGCCGCTAGAGCCTTCCGCCAGACAGGAGCAGCCAGAGCCTTCCGCCAGACAGGAGCAGCCAGAGCCTTCCGCCAGACAGGAGCAGCCAGAGCCTTCCGTCAGACAGGAGCAGCCAGAGCCGTCAGCCAGTCATGAGCAGCCAGAGTCGCCAGCCAGCCATGAGCAGCCAGAGTCGCCAGTCAGCCAGGATCTGCCAGAGCCGCCAGTCAGCCAGGATCTGCCAGAGCCGCCAATCAGCCAGGATCTGCCAGAGCCGCCAATCAGCCAGGATCTGCCAGAGCCGCCAATCAGCCAGGATCTGCCAGAGCCGCCAATCAGCCAGGATCTGCCAGAGCCGCCAATCAGCCAGGATCTGCCAGAGCCGCCAACCAGCCAGGATGTGCCAGAGCCGCCAACCAGCCAGGATCTTCCAGAGCCGCCAGTCAGCCAGGAGCCAGAGCCACCAAAGCGGGTATTGACAATGGTGGAGTGGGGGCCACGTCCCGCACCCGAGCCGCTGCCATAAGAAGGCCCATCCCGGACCCTCCCCTTCTGTGTCAGGTTTTGCGGCCGGAGTCCGCACCTTTGGGGGGGGGGGGGGTACTGTCACGCCCTGGCCTTAGTTATCTTTGTTTTCTTTGTTATTTTAGTTAGGTCAGGGTGTGACATGGGGAATGTATGTGTTTTTGGATTGTCTAGGGGTTTTGTTTGTTAAATGGGTCAGTGTCTTGTCTAGGTGTTTGTATGTATATGGCTGCCTAGATTGGTTCTCAATTAGAGGCAGTTGTGGTTCATTGTCTCTGATTGAGAGACATATTTAAGGCAGCCATAGGCATTGGGTTTTGTGGGTAATTGTCTATGTAGAACATTTGTAGTTTTTGTATTGCACTTACGTTTGTAGCTTCACGGTCGTTTGTTGTTTTATTTAGTTTTGTTATAAGTGTTAGTTTCGTGTTTCACTCGTCTCTAATAAAAGAGAATGTATTTTTCACACGCTGCGTTTTGGTCCTCTCTCTCACCGCAAGACGATCGTGACACCCTCTTCTAGTGAAGAGAGGGAAGGCTGCCGTTACAGTTACTACATGATTCCATATGTGTTAATTCATAGTTTAGATGTCTTCACTATTATTCTACAATGTAAAAAACAGTAAAAATAAAGAAAACCCCTTGAATGAGTAGGTGTGTCCAAACTTTTGACTGGTACTGTATATAATGAACATTTACAAAAATATATGATGAATGAAGTCCCTCATATAGCACACACTCATTTTCAAACATGTCTGACATTTTACTCCACAGCTTGACGACAGAGGGGCCCATATGAGCCTCAAAATGTAGCACACATTGATAAGAATGTTATAGCAGTTTACTTGCGGTCAACCTTTGCGTTCAGGTCTGACAGTTTTATTTTGAGCATACAAAGTTGCAAATGTTATGAGAAAACAAACCACATGTAAAGGTAACAGTTTCCTCTTGTGCACCATGGGACTTTTCTTCAATGGTACCTTAAAACAGGAGGCGTTTTTCTTTTACTTATACAAATGACTCAAATGTCAAAGCAAATCTGTGAAGAAAGGCTTTCTCACCTGCGGAGATCCACCTGTCTCCCAGGTTACCCCATACCGTTGACCTGAGACAATCTGGCATAGCAAACTGACCTCTTCTGACATCTCCTATTACATACCCACCCAGGGCTATACTGGACATGAAAGCCCTGCCTGCTGTTTATGTGGTTTATTTTTTGGGTTTCTAAACTAGTTTGGTAATGGGAGGCATACCTCATAGGTCAAAGGCCCTGGTGACTTCATGACCATTCATGACCCTACACATTCATTTATCAAATCAAAATTCTGGACAGTAACACAGAAAAATAGGCTATAATTCTTGATGAGGATGCATAACATACAGTACAGCACATAGGGCACTATCTGTCGCCTTTTTTTTATGTCACAAAGCCATGAATTAATTTGCCACCTAATTTGGTAAATTGCCAACATAGATAAAGATAAATCATTTCTAAGCACATCTTCATTTACAATAGCAATAAATTCAGTTGCATATAGCATATGAAACCGTAGACTTAAAATCTTGTATTCTGAATGCGTGGCTTGATGATTTTCTCATGGGCTGATACCAGCTGCATGACCGCTATCATTAGCTTTTTTTGGCACTTCCTCTCTCACTTTACCTCAGCCTCCAGTCTGGTATCAACACAGCCTTAGAGCTCTATAGCAGATTCAAACAACACTGTTGGAGAATCTGCACATGCCTAAGACTATTAATAGAGATGCTGGTGTCACATCTATATTTGACTTAACAATTCATAGGCCCACAGCAGTTACCTGTATTGTTCTTAAACCAATTATCATAAAATGTGAGCCATTCAATTCTAAGAATATACAGTAATTATATTCAACTGGCCTGTCAATTCTGTGACATTACATATTTATACTGTACAGTTATTAATCATTGCTCAGAAAATATCACTGTAAAGGGTAGTACTGTACACAGAGTGTACAAAACATTAAGAACACCTTCCTAATATTAAGTTGCACCCCCCTGTATTCCCCTCGGAACAGCCTCAATTTGTCCGGGCATGGGCTCTACAAGGTGTTGAAAGCGTTCCACAGAGATGCTGGCTCATGTTGACTCCAATGCTTCCCACAGTTGTGTCAAGTTGGATGGATGTCCTTTGGGTGGTGGGACATTCTTGATACACGTGGGAAACCCAGCAGCGTCGCAGTTCTTAACACAAACCAGTGCGCCTGGCACCTACTACCATACCCTGTTCAAAGGCACTTAAATATTTAGTCTTGCCCATTCACCCTCTGAATGGCACAGATACACTATCCATGTCTTACTTGTTTCTAAGCTTAAAAAAGATTATTCAACCTGTCTCCTCCCCTTCCTCTGCACTGAGTGAAGTGGATTTAACAAGTGGCATCAATAAGGGATCCTAGCTTTCACCTGGATTCACCTGGTCAGTCTACGTCATGTAAAGAGCAGGTGTCCTGAATGTTTTGTACACTCAGTGTATGCCTGAGGTGAAGATGCACAGACCATGCCGGATCAATGGAATCTTAGAAATACCTACACTGAAAACTTATTTGACTCATGCTTCACTGCCACTGAGCCAAATCACATTCTCCCAGGTAATGTAGCGTAGCCGCAGTTGTGGTGTATTGGGGTTGTGCAGCAGAGCATCAACAGAGTTGTGTGTGTTGATATGATCACGTTCTAGAAAAATGGTTGGACTGAATTCCTGTCTTCCGTTTCATCATTGTTGAATTGTTATAAAGACATGGTTATGAAATCCACGAGACATAACAAAAGATTGGGGACGAGTAAATCTGAACCTACAGTGACAATTCTGTCTGGAAGAAGTCCGTTTTTACAAGTTTAAAACAGTTATTTTCCATGGTACTGTCTAGGCTAATGTTAGCACAGTGTATTGATAGCAGTGGCAAGTGCATCGTCAAGCTAGCTAAGAGAGAGTTAGCATTGTCATGGATGGCAGAAAATGAGGAGTGGGAAATCAATGTGGTTAAAAAGGGAGGAATATACAGTGAGTAAAGGAAAGGAAAATGTATTCAACTGTGAAGACGAACATGGGAAGAAAAAAAAACTGCTAAATGAGCGAATTTGAGGATGAAACGCTAGTGAGTGAAGTGAATGAAGATCCCGTGACTGAGGAAACTCTTGCTGTGGTTGAGGACAATATTGAAGTGAGTGACAAAGAGGAGCCTATTGAGAAAAAAAATGGCTGGAATTGTTGGAAACATTTGACAGTTTGATGAAAGTATTGAGCAGTGGAGCTCATATACAAAACAGTTTGAGTATTTTGTTCTGGCAAATGACATTAATGAGGACAAAATTGTGTTAACAATTTACCTCGCAGCCTGCTACAGCCAGAGAGGCCCGGTAATAAGATGTATGGGAATATTGTGAAAATACTGAAATGGCACTTTTCCCCCGAAACCACTAGTTATTGCTGAAAGGTTTAGGTTCCACAGAAAAAAAATCAGGAAGAAGGAGAATCAGTGACAACATTTGCTGCTGCGTTAAAGAAACTATCAGTGCACTGTGAAGTTAATGATGTTCTAAACGACACCATTTGAGACAAACTAGTATGTGGGGTACGGAGTGAAGATATGCAGAAGTAATATGATCTTGACAAAGACCATTGAAGTCAGTGTGTCCATGGAACTAGCAGCTAAAGAGGCTCAGCAGTTAAGTTCATCAGGAAAAGTGCATAGACTTGCAACTGAAAATCAGAGACAGGGAAATCAAGGCACATGCTTCCGCTGTGGCAAAGTGGGACATCAGGCGTCTACGTGCTGGTGTAAGGACATGGATTGCAGAGCCTGTGGTGAACTATCACCGTGAGAGTCCTCACTGAGGTCATAGTTCAGTTAAACGCACAAACGGAAAAGCTGCCACTCTACGTCGTAAAAGGAGACTATCCATCACTATTGGGACGTTCGTGGTTGGAGAAAATCATACTGGACATCACTACAACGACACATGGAGACACAGACCTATCCTCCATGTTAAAGAAACATTGAGGAGTCTTTAATGGAGAACTGGGTAGTATAAAATATATTAAAGTGAAGATTAGCATTAAGCCAGACAGCAAACCAAAGTTTCCTTATGCTATCAGACCAAAAGTTGAGGCTGAATGGACGCTTTAGTCAAGAACAAAGTACTGGAGCTGGTTAGCGTGAGTAAATGGGCGACACTTATCATACCAGTCCTCAAGAAGGATGGTGGAGTCAGGATATGTGGAGACTTTAAAGTTACAATTAACACGAGTTGTCCGCTGAGCAGTATCCACTGCTACATTTCAACAATCCTTTTGAGGACTTAGCTGGGGGTCAAACGTTCTACCAAGCCTATTTGCAGATGCACGTGGATGAAAAGTCAAAGGAGCTGCTGACCGATGTGATACACAAGGGGCTCTTCAGGTACTGTCGTCTACCATTTGGAATCACAAGTGCTCCAGCACTGTTCCAGAGGGTGGTGAACCAGATCTTGAGTGGATTGCCAGGAGTACAGTGCGACCTGGATGACATCCTCGTTAGTGGGAAGGACAAAGAAGACCATCTCCAGAACTTGGATGCGACCTTACAGAGATTGACAGACTATGGACAGTGAGTTTGTAAGGACATACGTGCATTCTTCCAATCATGGGTTGAATACTCCGGACATGTCATCACCCTATCCAAGGTCAAGGCTATCTTGGACGCCCAAGCTTCTCAGAACGGGAGCCAACTACTTTCTTTCCTGGGCTTACTATGGACGCTTTATCCCGAGCTTAGCAACAAAGCTGAAGCCACTGCATCAGTCGCTTTGTCAGGACAAAACATGGTAATGGACTAAACAATGTGAGGAAGCATTCATGAAAACCAAGGACGCACTCCTGAAACCTCAGGCACTGACACACGTTGACTTGTCATTGCCCATCCAACTAGCTTGTGATAGTAGTCCATATGGTGTGGTAGCAATCTTGTCCCATATCATGCCTTCCGGTGAAGAGAAGCCGATCGCTTTTGCATTGAGGACATTGAACGAAACAGAAAAGTAACTAGTTATGCACCGATAGAACGAGAAGCCCAAGGGATAATTTTTGGAGTGCGCAGGTTTCACCAGTATCAGTATGGGAGGATGTTCACCCTTCTTACAGATCATCGTCCACTAAGGGGTATCTTTGGACCGTATACTGGGATTCTGTCACTTGCTGCAAGGAATATGCAAAGGTGGGCTTTGTTGCTATCAGCACACACCTACGACATCAAGTACCGCAAGTCAGAACTGCACTGAAACGCAGATGGACTTTCCAGATTACCACTACCTGTGGTCAAACCAGAGTCACGCCAAGTGGACATCTTCTACTTCAGACAAGTGGAAAACGCACCATTCACTTCCACATAAGTGTGGAGAAACGCCAGAAACGACCCGTGTTTTCTGATGTGATGGACATTATCATCAAAGGTAAAGCTGCAGGAGATGCTCCGGACCTGAAACCTGAGCTGTCGGGTTGTCTGCTGTGGGGAGGAGAGTTATCATTCCGTTTTCGCTAAAGAAACCAGTGCTGCAACAGCTACACTCAGGTCCTTGTGGAATGGTTCACATGAAGGAAATCGCACAAAGCTACTTCTGGTGGTCTAGATTGGATGGAAGCATTGAGGAGAAAGCATTGACTTTGCAGGTCCAATCAAAGACAGAATGTTTTTCATGGTCACTGATGCTTATAGCAAGTGGCCAGATGTTGCAATCATGAGGTCTACGACTACTGAGAAGACCATTGAGAAGATTGGAGAAGTGTTTAGTCGGTTAGGGTCGCCACTCCAACTTGTTAGCGACAACGGACCGCAGCTAGTGTCCCAAGAAATGTCCATGTTCCTACATGTGAATGGCAGACAGCACATCAGGTCTGAAATGTATCATCCATCTACCAATGGGCTGATGGAGAGGTTCCTACAGACCGTGAAACATGCCTTGAAAGTGTCTTAGGGTCAAGGGACGCTTGAACAGCTTTATGCTATCCTACAGGAACACGCTGCATGCAAACACAAGGCTTCGCCTGCATCGCTACTCGTGATAAGAGAGCTACGCACAAGCTTAAACCTACTCAAACCTCAGAACGCAAAAGAGACGAAGTGTGAAGTCAACAGAAGAGTCATGTCATACATTGTGAACTGAGAGCAAAGGACAGAGCTTTCAATCCTGGAGAAACGGTCTAGCTAGGAACTACCTCAATGGACCAACGTGCGTTCCTGCTACAGTCATTGCTCAGACTGGTCCTGTGTCCTACACTGTTCAACCTGCAGAGGACGTCATCTGGAGAAGGCACACAAATCAGTTACTGTCACACCGACAGAACCACCAGTCGTGAGTGGTCCAGAACTGTTGCTGGGTGACCCTTTGACCCAGCAGTCATCACCTGGGGGCTCACAGTCAAATTCTCAGGACATTGACTCAGCTGCATCCACGCAAGTGTGTGACGAGACTGTGACACAGGCTACTTGCATGCCTACACCTGTGACAACGCCACAGTCTAAAGACATTGTTATTGAGAGTCAGATTGACCGCGGTTACCCTAAGAGATAGGCGGGCACCAAGACGCTTGGACTTGTAAGAGTTCATAATTGTTGTTCATAATGGGGACAATTTGACTCAGAAGCTATACAACAAGTAATCTGGAATTCTTGTTCCTGACTTAGAATGGTCATGTAATTGACTTTGTGTTTCACAAGATTGTAGTTTGAGAGGATAAAGAATCAAGTTCATTAGTATTGGAAGTCAATATCCTGCTTTATTACAAATATAAAGCATACATTGACTTGATGGAAACTATTTTAATATTTTTGTCGAGTAAATGCTGAGCATTTACATTTACATACATACATTTTTTTAATTTTTTTATTCACCTTTATTTAACTAGGTAGGCTTGTTTAGAACAAGTTCTCATTTGCATCTGCGACCTGGCCAAGATAAAGCATAGCAATTCGACACATTCAACAACACAGAGTTGGAGTAAAACAAACACACAGTCAATAATACATACAGTCAATAATACAGTCAATAATACAGTAGAAAAATAAGTCTATATACAATGTGAGCAAATGAGGTGAGATAAGGGAGGTAAAGGCAAAAAAGGCCATGGTGGCGAGGTAAATACAATATAGCATAAAACTCTGGAATGGTAGATTTGCAGTGGAAGAATGTGCAAAGTAGAAATATAAATAATGGGGTGCAAAGGAGCAAAATAAATACAGTAGAGGAAGGTAGTTGGTAGTTGTTTGGGCTAAATTATAGATGGGCTATGTACAGGTGCAGTAATCTGTGAGCTGCTCTGACAGCTGGTGCTTAAAGCTAGTGAGGGAGAAAAGTGTTTCCAGCTTCAGAGATTTTTGCAGTTCGTTCCAGTCGTTGGCAGCAGAGAACTGCAAGGAAAGACGACCAAAGGAGGAATTGGCTTTGGGGGTGACCAGTGAGATATACCTGCTGGAGCGCGTGCTACGAGTGGGTGCTGCTATGGTGACCAGTGAGCTGAGATAAGGAGGGGCTTTAGCTAGCAGAGACTTGTAGATAACCTGTAGCCAGTGGGTTTGGCGACGAGTATGAAGCGAGGTCCAACCAACGAGAGCGTGTAGGTCGCAATGGTGGGTAGTGTATGGGGCTTTGGTGACAAAACGGATAGCACTGTGATAGACTGCATCCAGTTTGTTGAGTAGAGTGTTGGAGGCTATTTTATAGATGACATCACCGAAGTCGAGGATCGGTAGGATGGTCAGTTTTACGAGGGTATGTTTGGCAGCATGAGTAAAGGATGCTTGTTGCGATATAGGAAGCCAATTCTAGATTTAATTTTGGATTGGAGATGCTTAATGTGAGTCTGGAAGGAGAGTTTACAGTCTAACCAGACACCTAGGTATTTGTAGTTGTTCACGTATTCTAAGTCAGAGCCGTCCAGAGTAGTGATGCTGGACGGGCGAGCAGGTGCGGGCAGTGATCGGTTGAATAGCATGCATTTAGTTTTACTTGCGTTTAAGAGCAGTTGGAGGCCACGGAAGGAGAGTTGTATGGCATTGAAGCTCATCTGGAGGTTAGTTAATACAGTGTCCAAAGAGGAGCCAGAAGTGTACAGAATGGAGACATCTGCGTAGAGGTGTATAAGAGAATCACCAGCAGCAAGAGCAACATCATTGATGTATACAGAGAAGAGAGTCGGCCCGAGGATTGAACCCTGTGGCACCCCCATAGAGACTGCCAGAGGTCCGGACAACAGGCCCTCCGTTTTGACACACTATCAGAGAAGTAGTTGGTAAACCAGGCGAGGCAATCATTTGAGAAACCAAGGCTGTCGAGTCTGCCAATAAGAATGTGGTGATTGACAGAGTCGAAAGCCTTGGCCAGGTCGATGAATACGGCTGTGCAGTAATGTCTCTTATCGATGGCGGTTATGATGTCGTTTAGGACCTTGAGCGTGGCTGAGGTGCACCCATGACCAGCTCTGAAACCAGATTGCATAGCGGAGAAGGTACGGTGGGATTCGAAATGGTCGGTAATCTGTTTGTTAACTTGGCTTTCGAATACCTTAGAAAGACAGGGTAGGATAGATATAGGTCTGTAGCAGTTTGGGTCTAGAGTGTCACCCCCTTTGAAGAGGGGGATGACTGTGGCAGGTTTCCAATCTTTGGGAATCTCAGACGATACGAAAGAGAGGTTGAACAGGCTAGTAATAAGGGTTGCAACAATTTCGGTAGATTATTTAGAAAGAGAGGGTCCAGATTGTCTAGCCCGGCTGATTTGTAAGGGTCCAGATTTTGCAGCTCTTTCAGAACATCAGCTATCTGGATTTGGGTGAAGGAGAAATGGTGGGGGCTTTGGCGGGTTGCTGTGGAGGGTGCCGGGCAGTTGACTGGGGTATGGGTAGCCAGGTGGAAAGCATGGCCAGCCTTAGAGAAATGCTTATTGAAGTTCTCAATTATAGTGGATTTATCGGTGGTGACAGTGTTTCCTAGCCTCAGAGCAGTGGGCAGCTGGGAGGAGGTGCTCTTATTCTCCATGGACTTTACAGTGTCCCAGAACTTTTTTGAGTTAGTACTACAGGATGCAAATTTCTGTTTGAAAAAGCTAGCCTTAGCTTTCCTAACTGCCTGTGTATATTTGTTCCTAACTTCCCTGAAAAGTTGCATATCACAGGGGCTGTTCGATGCTAATGCAGAACGCCACAGGATGTTTTTGTGCTGGTCAAGGGCAGACAGGTCTGGAGTGAACCAAGGACTATATCTATTCCTAGTTCTACATTTTTTGAATGAGGCATGCTTATTTAAGATGGTGAGGAAGGCACTTTAAAAGATTAGCCAGGCATCATCTGCTGACGGGATGAGGTCAATGTCATTCCAGGATACCCCGGCCAGGTCGATTAGAAAGGCCTGCTCGCAGAAGTATTTTAGGGAGCGTTTGACAGTGATGAGGGGTGGTCGTTTGGTCGCAGATCCATTACGGATGCAGGCAATGAGGCAGTGATCGCTGAGATCTTGATTGAAGACAGCAGAGGTGTATTTGGAGGGTGAGTTAGTTAGGATGACATCTATGAGGGTGCCCGTGTTTACGGATTTGGAGTTGTACCTGGTAGGTTCATTGATAATTTTTGTGAGATTGAGGGCATCAAACTTAGATTGTAGGATGACCGGGGTGTTAAGCATGTCCCAGTTTAGGTCACCTAGTAGCACGAGATCAGAAGATAGATGGGGGCAATCAATTCACATATGGTATCGAGGGCACAGCTGGGGGCAGAGGGAGGTCTATGGCAAGCGGCAACAGTGAGAGACTTGTTTCTGGAAAGGTGAATTTTTAGAAGTAGAAGCTCGAATTGTTTGGGTACAGACTTGGATAGTAATACAGAACTCTGCAGGCTATCTTTGCAGTAGATTGCAACACCGCCCCCTTTTGCAGTTCTATCTTGGCAGAAAATGTTATAGTTAGCGATGGAGATTTCAGGGTTTTTGGTGGTTTTCCTAAGCCAGGAATCAGACACGGTTAAGACATCCAGGTTGGCAGAGTGTGCTAAAGCAGTGAGTAAAACAAACTTAGGGAGTAGGCTTCTAATGTTAACATGCATGAAACCAAGGCTTTTACGGTTACAGAAGTCAACAAATGAGAGCACCTGGAGAGTGGGAGTGGGGCTAGGCACTGCAGGACCTGGATTAACCTCTACATCACCAGAGGAACAGAGGAGAAGTAGGATAAGGGTACGGCTAAATGCTATACGAACTGGCCGTCTAGCACGTTCGGGACAGAGAGTAAAGGGAGCAGGTTTCTGGGCTCGATAGCATAGATTCAAGGCATAGTGTACAGACAAAGGTAAGGTAGGATGTGAGTACATTGGAGGTAAACCTAGGCATTGAGTAATGATATAGTCTCTAGAGACTTTTAAACCAGGTGATGTCATCGCATATGTAGGAGATGGAACAGCATGGTTGGTTAAGGCATATTGAGCAGGGCAAGAGGCTCTACAGTGAAATAAGACAGTAATCACTAACCAGGACAAGTAATGGACGAGGCATATTGATATTAGAGAGAGGCATGCGTAGCCAAGTGAACATATGGGTCCAGTGAGTGGTTTGGCTGACTGGGGACACGGCGATTTAGACAGTTAGCAGGCCGATGCTAACAGTTAGTAGGCAGGGGCTAAACAAGCTAGCAGTTAGCAGACCGGGGCTGGCAAGCTAGCAGTTAGCAGACCGGGTTAGCAAGCAAGCAGTTAGCAGGGGTTAGCAGTTAGCAGACCGGGGCAGGCAAGCTAGCAGTTAGCAAACCGGGGCAGGCAAGCTAGCAGACCGGGGCAGGCAAGCTAGCAGTTAGCAGACCGGGGATAGCAAGTTAGCCTTTCGGGGATGTCGCGATGGGGGTAAGTCTGTTTTTGCCTCTTCGTGTGGTGACGTTGATAGACCAGTCGTGGAATTAGTAGGGTTCCAGGTAGCTCTAGGTAGCTAGCAGGCCTAGCAGGTTAGCAGAATGGGCCTTCAGTGGGCGTCGCGCCTGAGTGGCCTGTTGGAGTCCTCGGGCAGATTATGTCGGTATTCTAGTCGTAGAGGATCGGCGGGGTTCCGTGCCCCGTACGGCAGTAGAAGGGGTCCGGATATTGTAGCCCAGGAGTGGGCTTCGGTGGTAGCACAGGAGCCCTAGTCGGGCTAGCTTCAGGCTAATTGGCGCTTACTCCGGGATGGAAACATACATGCACTGTACTATTTGTTCTACCTCATGAGATAACTGGATTACATTAGTAAAGAGACTTGCCTAATGGTATCTTGCTTTGCTCTTGTGATCTCCATTATTGTAATCCTTGTGTTCTGACACATCTTTGCTGTAACCAGTAATGCTTCCATTATAATGACCTGGCTGGCATAGGCGCCTCCCAGTCATAGGCACCTCGCCCCTTTCAATTGAATTCAAAAGGCTTTATTGGATTGGGAAACATATGTTTAAAGTGCCAAAGCAACTGATATGGATAATAAACAAAAGTGAAATAAACAAAAAATGAACAGCAAACATTACACTCACAAAAGTTCCAAAGGAATAGAGACATTTCAAATGTCATAGTATGGCTACTGTACAGTGTTGTAAGGATGTGCAAATAGTTAACGTACAAAAGGGAAAATAAATAAACATAGGTTGTATTTACAATGGTGTTTGTTTTTCACTGGTTGCTCTTTTCTTGTGGCAACAGGTCACAAATCTTTCTGCTGTGATGGCATACTGTGGTATTTCACCCAAAATATATGGGAGTTTATCAAAATTGGATTTGTTTTCAAATTCTTTGTGGGTCTGTTTAATCTGAGTGAAATATGTGTCTCTAATATAGTTATACATTTGGCAGGAGGTTAGGAAGTGCAGCTCAGTTTTCACCTGATTGTGTGGGCAGTGTGCACATAGCCTGTCTTCTCTTTGGAGCCAGGTCTGCCTATGGCAGCCTCTCTCAATAGCAAGGCTATGCTCACTGAGTCTGTACATAGCCAAAGCTTTCCTTAATTTTGGGGCTGTCACAGTGGCCAGGCATTCTGCCACTGTGTACTCTCTGTTTATGGCCAAATAGTTTTCTAGTTCGCTTTGTTTTTTTTGTTAATTCTTTCCAATGTGTCAAGTAATTATCTTTTTGTTTTCACATGATTTAGTTGTGTTGCTGTCCTGGGGCTCTGTTTGTGTTTGTGAACAGAGGCCAAGGACCAGCCTGCCCAAGGACCAGCTTGAGTTTGATAATTAGCGGGTATTGGCCTAATTCTGCTCTGCATGGATTATTTTGTGTTTTACGTTGTAGGACATTTTTGCATATTTCTGCATGCAGTCTCAATTTGGTGTTTGTCCCATTTTGTGAATTCCTGGTTGGTGAGCGGATCCCAGACCTCACAACAATAAAGGGCAATGGATTCTATAACTGGTTCAAGTATTTTTAGTCAGATCATAATTGGTATGTCAAATTTTATGTTCCGTTTGATGGCGTCTCTCAGATCGTTCACAGCTTTTGGAAGTTACCTGTGGCGCTGATATGTAGGCCTGGGTATGTATCGTTTTTTGTGTGCTCTAGAGCAATTGTGTCTAGATGGAATTTTTCTCTCTCTCTCTTTCTCACTCTCTCTCCCTATAATCTTTGACCATACTAGCTGAAATGGGGACAGATTTAGCTTTGAGGTCTCTACAATGCCCACATTGTTTTGTTCTCTGCAGTGAGAATAAGGCTCAGGTCAGTTCAATCTGTAAACCCTCTTAAAGGCATGATCAAACACAATATTTTGTGAATGAGAAATAGGCGGCAAACATTCCATTGAAACATGTTAAGACCATGTGTGTTTGATATGTGTGAACAAATGTACACAGGGTTGAGTTATCAATAACTTTTTTTAAAAGTATTCCTTGAGGCTAAAGTACACTCTACTCATCAATAATATTTTCTTGCAGGACATGCCAACAAACTGTATTCACACCTTTGTCCAACAGAGAGAAGACTAATGCTCACACCTTGAGTCAGAAGTCTCCCAACAAGAGTGTTATGCACAGTGTTGTCCTCTAGTTCATCAGACTGAGGGCAGAGTGCCCCTTACATGCTGACCACACCGCTCGCGCGCATGTTGATTTTGTCCACCCACACCAGACACAATCAGGACACGCAGGTTGAAATATCAAAACTAACTTGCGGTTGCTAGTTAATCTGTCCTGGGATATAAACATTGGGCTGTTATTTTACCTGAAATGGTCCTCTACTCCAAAAATTAATCTTTACAGATAAAAGGGTAAACCGAGTTCGTTTCTAGTAATCTCTCTTCCTTCAGGCATCTTCTTCTTCTTTGGACTTTATATGGAGGTTGGCAACCAACTTTAAGATGCATTACCACCACCAAATGGACTGGCGTGTGGACCTCAGTTCATCTTTCAATCACCCACAATCACCCAATGGGAGAACCAAGTTCTATTTTAGTGCCTGACTACGCAGACGCTCGTTGATGCGCTCAAGCAGTGTGGGGGCAATGACTGAATAACATGTATATATACATTTATTTTTCACCGCTCGCGCACGCGACACGGCGGTGTGGTCAGCATTTTAGGATGTCCTCAGCTCTGACCCACAGTTGCTCTGACTCATTTTGGTATTTTTGGTATTTGGTATTTTATTAGGATGCCCATTAGCTGATGCAAAAGCAGCAGCTACTCTTCCTGGGGCCCACACAAAACATGAAACATAATACAGAATGACATAATACAGAACATCATTAGACAAGAACAGCTCAAGGACAGAACAGCTCAAGGACAGAACTACATGCATCATTCAATTGTTTTATGTTCCCAAAATGTATTGAGAAGATAGCAGGGCATGGCTGGCACATTAGCTGTGTTCTTCCTGTAAGGGGATGTGCCAAGGAGCTGGCATGGTTCCCTGGGAGAGAAGGATGCCATTTCATTTGAGACATACTGTAAGTGTAGACACCGCAACATTTAGGAATAACTACTTATTCATGAACATTGTGTCCGCCAGGTGTTATGAGTCAGAATGGTCATACATATTTTAGAAGCCATTCTCTTATTGATGAAGGATTAGGATCCTATCAAATTGACCATTGTCTATCAAAAGTATTCCTTGTTTTAAGAAGCTTTTAAAATGAAAATCTTTAAGTTTTCTTATGGAGCGTGAATTTGAGAAGCTCCAATCCTTGCAACTTAGTGAACAAAAAAGGCTTGAGGCAAAGACTGGACAAGTCAGCGTGCCAATTCTACCTACAGTTGAACCAATTTGTAAGTCGCTCTGGATAAGAGCGTCTGCTAAATGACTTAAATGTAAATGTTGAAGTCGGAAGTTTACATACACTTAGGTTGGAGTCATTAAAACTCGTTTTTCAAACACTCCACAAATTTATTGTTAACAAACTATAGTTTTGGCAAGTCGGTTAGGACATCTACTTTGTGCATGACACAAGTAATTTTTCCAATAATTGTTTACAGACAGATTATTTTACTTATAATTCACTGTATCACAATTCCAGTGGGTCAGAAGTTTGCATACACATACACTACACTAAAGTTGACTGTAACTTTAAACAGCTTGGAAAATTCCAGAAAATTATGTCATGGCTTTAGAACCTTGTGATAGGCTAATTGACATCATTTGAGTCAATTGGAGGTGTACCTGTGGATGCATTTCGAGGCCTACCTTCAAACTCAGTGCCTCTTTGCTTGACATCATGTGAAAATCAAAAGACCTCAGAAACAAAATTGTAGACCTTCACAAGTCTGGTTCATCTTTGAGCGCAATTTCCAAACGCCTTAGGGTACCACGTTCATCTGTACAAACAATAGTACGCAAGTATAAAGACCATGGGACCACGCAGCTGTCATACCGCTCAGGAAGGAGACGCATTCTGTCTCCTAGAGATGAACGTACTTTGGTGCGAAAAGTGCAAATCAATCCCAGAACAACAGCAAAGGACCTTGTGAAGATGCTGGAGGAAACAGGTACAAAAGTATCTATATCCACAGTAAAACAGCCCTATATTGACATTGAAAGGCCGCTCAGCAAGGAAGAAGCCACTGCTCCAAAACCGCCATAAAAAAGCCAGACTACGGTTTGCAACTGCACATGGGGACAAAGATCGTACTTTATGGAGAAATGTCCTCTGGTCTGATGAAACAAAAATAGAACTGTTTGGCCATAATGACCATCGTTATGTTTGGAGGAAAAAGGGGGATTCTTGCAAGCCGAAGAAGACCATCCCAACTGTGAAGCACGGGGGTGGCAGCATCATGTTGTGGGGGTGCTTTGCTGCAGGAGGGACTGGTGCACTTCACAAAATAGATGGCATCATGAGGAAGGGAAATTATGTGGATATATTGAAGCAACATGTCAAGACATTAGTCAGGAAGTTAAAGCTTGGTAGCAAATGCGTCTTCCAAATGAACAATGACCCAAAGCATACTTCCAATGTTGTGGCAAAATGGCTTAAGGACAACAAAGTCCAGGTATTGGAGTCGCCATCACAAAGCCCTGACCTCAATCCTATAGGAAATTTGTGGGCAGAACTGAAAAAGCGTGTGTGAGCAAGGAGGCCTACAAACCTGACTCAGTTACACCAGCACTGTCAGGAGGAATGGGACAAAATTCACCCAACTTATTATGAGGAGCTTGTGGAAGGCTACCTAAAACGTTTGACCCAAGTTAAACAATTTAAAGGCAACACTACCAAATACTAATTGAGTGTATGTAAACTTCTGACCCACTGGGAATGTGATGAAAGCTGAAATAAATCCTTCTCTCTACTATTATTCTGATATTTCACATTCTGAAAATAACGTGGTGATCCTAACTGACATAAGACAGGGAATTTTTACCAAGATTAAATGTCAGGAATTGTGAAAAACTGAGTTTGAATGTATTTGGCTAAGGTGTATGTAAACTTCCGACTTCAACTGTGTCTCTTTTTCTGCCCTGATTTGGGAGGTTCATTATCCAACTGGTTAGCTTCACAGTTGACCTGCTGTCCATCCATGTCCAAACATTAGTAATACTAAAAAGCCCTGGCACTTTGACATTATTAGCTAGATGCCCTAAAACATATGGACCTCTTTTGATTATAATTTGTCGGCATAAGAGTGTGATTATTGGTACATATACATTGATGAATAGACTACATGTATCTCTCAGTCCAGTCTCTTTACCAAATAGCCATTTCTGATCAATATTGGCTACAGTGAACTTTGATTTAATTTAATGAAGCTATTCATGAGGGTAGTTACTGCTTTCAATAAATATTAAAACATTTAAATTGGTAAACATTTAGTTACGAGGTTTCGACAATATGCATATCAATACCAAATTCAGTGTGATATCAATACCAAATTCAGTGTGGTTCATCTTAGGGATGTCCATAAGAGTGTTGTTTCAAGTTGATAGGCCACTGTGGAGTGGATTTACAGTGGATTAAATGGACAAGTAAAAACGTCATTTTAATTTGTTTAACTCAGCCATCTTTTAACCAATCCCTTAGCTTTCTTAAACTAAGTTAAGACATGTACCATGGGCCTACACCATTTAGTCCTATGGTTCATGAGAAGTATTTCATTTTTAGCATATTAGAGTATGTGCTAATAATATATCTACTGGTGGCCGTCTTTGAGTACATCAACGTTATTTTTCTCAAAATCTTTAGGGACTATTGTGGTGAGTCCAATTACAAAATTTGGAGTGAATCTGAGTTTTAGTCAATGAGAAGATTTTTCATTATTATTTTAAGCATTAGCGTTACATAGTCAAAAAAGTGAATTGTTAATAGTTTCCTTATTTTTTAAGATATCAATGCCAAACTAAACGTTTCATCATGGTAATGTTTTTGATGACCCTATATTGCTTGACGTTGATAGGCCATTGTGGAGTGTATTTACAAAGGATTTAAATCGACACGTAAAATCAGATTTCTCCCCAATTTCGATCTTGCCTCATCGCTCCAACTCCCCAACAGGCTTGAGAGGCTTCCTCCAAAACAAGACCCGCCAAACCACGCTTTTTAACACCCGCCAGCTTAACCCGGGTAGCCAGTCGCACCAATGTGTCGGAGGAAACACCATTCAACTGACAACCAAGGTCAGCCTGAAGTTGCCCGGCCCACCACAAGGAGTCGCTAGAGCGCAATGAGCCAACTAAAGATCCCCCGGCCAAACCCTCCCCTAACCCAGACGATGCTGGGCCAATTGTGAGCCGCCCTATGGGATTCCTGATCACGGCCGGTTGTGTTACAGCCTGGGATGGAACTCAGGTCTGTAGTGATGCCTCTAGCACTGCGATGCAATGCCTTAGACCACTGTGCCACTTGGGAGGCCCGATTTCCTGATTTATTATTCCTGATAAGTCAGCAGTTTGTTCAGAGACAAATGTGATCAGCATGAAGAACGACCTCTACCTACAAAGTTTGCAGTCTCTTGGTCAAACAGGGTGGCGGATATGAGGATTTAAGTGGGACTGCTTATAACAGTGCCACCTATAGGCCAATCAGTGCCATTCTTTTTGGTTAGGCTGACCCAGTGGTCTGGTAGGCTGATCCAGTGGTTCTCAAACCTCTCCTCGGGGACCCCCTGCCGGTTCATGTATTTTATCTATTCCAGAACTAGCACACCTGATTCAAATGGTCAACTAATCATCAAGCCCTTGATTAGGTCAATCAAGTGAACTAGTTCAAGGCTAAAACAAAATTGAGAAACATCTGGGTGTCCCCGAGGAGAAGTTTGAGAACCATGGGCTAACCTAACCAGGTAAAACTCCGGACCCTAGTATGACATAGTAATAAATTAGCTGTAAAATGGTTTTATATGGGCTAGTCATACAAGTCATATGTATTTTAAACAACAAATGCGATTGGACAATAGAATTATCAGGGCATCTGCAATTAAAAAGTTACTCACATAGTATGTCATCACTATTGTGTTGATTGATTAATTCCAGTCAATAATTTTGGATTGAAAAGGTCTAGGTAGTTTAGCCAGCTGAAGTTTGAATATAAACATTTTATCACATTCCCATTTTTCTTAACACAAATAAATAGGCCTTTTTTAGGCTATAAATGCATAGCTTGGTCTATAAATACATGACATTACCGCTTAATTTCCCCTGGCCAGAGGTATCAGAGCGAATAGGCTTCTCTAGGCTACATGCAGCTGTAGTGGTTATCAGTAAACTACAGTTGATCAGACTTGAAGCACAGATTAATTGCGCGTGAGTTGACAATGAGGCAAATCAGTCTAAATAACAATACCTGCTTTTGTGTCCATATTTTTTTAACCGAATAAAAGTGTTGGGGCATCTAAAAACATTTGTTGTTAGTATCTCGAAATTTCGATTTAGTAGGTCGAATTTTTGACTTAAGTACCTCGACATTTTGAGATAGTATCTACATTTTATATTGTTTTTGGTGGTGGGAATGGGCTTCCATAGTTATTTGGCCATGTCAAGGGGAAAAAATATCTAAAAGTAATGGTAAATTTCACACTAATAAACCTCAAATGGAAACTGGAATGAATGACGACTACTGAATGGCCATTGCAGGTAAAATGTAATTAAAATCAAACCCCAGAAAACTGTTGTGGGGATTTGCAAGGTGACGTAAGTAAAGGGTGGAGGACAGCAAAGGAGTGTCACTAGTCAACACAGCCACAAATGGCTAAACCCCGTTTATTTCTACAATTTCTCTTCTTAAAATGTGATTTAAACATAACCCTAACCTGAACTCTAATCGTAACCACACTGCTAATCGTAAACCTAACTCCAACCTTAAATGAAAAACAAAAAGCAGATTTTTGTTTTCAAGAATGTTTACCATAGCCAATTTTGACTTTTGTCGATGTGTTAAGTAGTGAAAACCAAGCAGAGGAGGGAGGGGCGCTGTACTGCACGAACTTAATCCATAACCCCGGGAAAACAACAGTACCATTCAGCAGAGAATCCTGAGCGAGGTGTAGTGGAACGTGGAGACAGCGGCACAACATTGGACTATAGTGGTACCATTAGGTCCTAGCGCAATGGTTCTCCCAAGAAGATATTTTCCAATTCATGTGGCACTTTTTTGTTTGCTAGAATGGACTCATATATCAGCCTTCAACCTGGATACCTTGAATGTCCTGAGGAAAGACGGGGAACCCGGCAGTTTATTTGGATTCTCTCTAGCCATGCACCGGCAACTTATTCCTTCAGATAAGAGAATGTAAGTTTCGTCTGTTTTGTTGTTGATATTGTTGTTGAATTAGTTATGTGACATTTATTAGGCTTACACTTCGTGTGGGTAGGTTAGGCTACTTATTGTGCGTCTCCAGTCTCCATTTTACAGTAACGCTAGTTGGAGCGTTCATCACTTGATGCATGGTAGCAGGTCCATTGATCAAATTCCTGTGGGACCGTTTTCTTGTCAAGGGAGGAGAATATTGTGCATTTAAAACGATACTGTGCATTTAAAAACGTTTCCTATTAACGCAACGTTCCACAATTGTTTCGTTATGGAGATAAATTAACTATTGCTATTCGTACATGGTTTTTAAATATTTTAAGGTCTTAAACATTTTTTTTACTCTCTTTGTTTTGGAGACCTACGTGTTGAATGCGTGTTAATAGGCTAGAAGCACAATGAGTATTTATATTCAGTAGTGCGTGGGTCCAGTCATTGTGTGTTTCAGAATGCCCTTTGACAGCGGCCTTGCTACAAATTAACAATGGAAAACCAGAGGTAACGAGCTTTGTCATTGGAGAAATCATGCATGTTAATGACATTTATTCAAAAGAAAGTGACTCTATCCCCCAAATGAGAGGTTGAGATGGGGGCCTCTGAATATGAATAGGAAATATGTAAGGACATTAAAAAGTGAATACACACGGGATATCATACGGTTTTTTTTCATAGTATGGGACACTGTATTGCACACCCAGATGTTTATTGAAAAGTATATTATCACTGTTATCATTTCAGAAGAATTTTGGTGTCAAGTAACCACCAAATACTTCTGCTGTTTTTCATTCTTAAAAATAGATCTGCCTGCAACTCCATTCTTGTGCACTTATTTAATGAGTTCATAACATGGTTATAACCCCGAGTTTATAACAAATGGTTGTCGTTCTACTTAATAGCAACTCAGGCATCTGCTGTGGTGCAACCATGGTTTTATCTATTCAGCTGTAATCCATTCTCTGATAGTTTAGATGAATTCCTGTGAAAAGTGGAATGATTGGTGACCTGATGTAATTGTCCCAACTGAGAGTGGATGAGTGTGGCATGGGTCGGGGTGAATTATTGGTTTAGAACAGGGTGCTAAGGGCAGTGGCCCAGACAGAACACAGTGCACAGTGCAGTGCACTGTGCACTATTTAAAAACATTGCAGCCATAAACATTGAATATATTTAGATAAAGAACAATCCATGAAGTCTAACTTCATCAAATAAAGATGTATTTTAACTATGGTCAGCATTGCTGTATTACCGAAAGAGCAAAATATATTGACATACCTGACATTCAATAATGATTAGTAATGGTAATGATAGATAGGATGGGCACCATCCGTGTGTAACCTGTGATTCATTTAATTTAGCCAACCCTGAGGTGCCAGGAAAGTTAGGGGTGAGTGCAATGATCCAGCGTGGGACAAAACCATGCCTCACAGGTGTGTGTTCCAGCTATACCACCAGAAGAACAGAGCAGGGGGATGGGCTCTGCTGCATGTCACATCCACACACATACTGTAGCCAGGGTGAGCTTAGCTGAGCTCCAACAAGCAAGCACACATTTGGTGGCAGCCAGAGGGCACTTGATGCAGTACATTAGAGATGCAAAGGCCCAGTCTGCCATGCACTGATAACAACATTTAGGCCAAGATTCCTTAGATCACTCAGATTGCCCTTCTTTTGCTTAGATCCTCACTTAGATCCTGCTTTGAAGAATGCAATGAGAACCTCTTCAGGTACGGCAGTTCTTGGTATGATTGTTAACAAATTTACTACATGTTTATCACCTTCAACGCCAGAGATCTTTAGGTCAAGCAATATTATAAGTTAAATTCTTATAAGTAGCATGTACAGTAGGAGGATGCAGTTAAGCATAACCATAGTGTCATTTGAAAGGGAACATGCTTGAGGTTAAGTGCTTTGAATAAAGGTTAGAATAAGACAGTTAAAATGCTTATTGGTGACAAAATCATGCCTTTGTGCCCATAAATGGATAGGGAGTGGAAACAGATGAACAACACAACTTTTGAAAGTTTTTTTTTAATGCTATTTTCAAAGCACATTTTCACCTTAATGGCTGCTGTAAATTACTAGTTAAAAAAAGTGGAATGTCCTACTTGTATGTTAATGTTTTACAAGTGTGTGTATCTCTCTGCCTGTCCAAGAAATAAGTTCAAGAGAAGCCTGCTGATGGCCCAAAGCAGCAGTCTCTAAAATATATAGTGAATTTCATGGTATTTGTTGGACAAACAGAACCTTGGTATTTCTCAGGAGACTGGCAGTTGGCTGTGTCCCAGTCAATTTCAAAGGGTGGCTAGAATTCCTTGGTTGGGTAGAGAGACACTGATTTATTAGCAAATATAGAAGAGCTCAAGTCTTGGTGTTTTGAAAAGCCACACACATTGGGATCAGATTTACTAAGCAATGTCATTTCGGAAGAATAACAATTCAAACAAAATTCAAGTCTTTAGGAGAAAGACAAACATTCTAGTAAATCTGTCCCTGTCTTCCACAGAACTCTAATGAAGGCTAAGAAGACCTGTTGAAAATGAACCATTTGCCTTTATGACAGTTTCCCTTCCCTGCTGGGTTCTTGTCCTTGGTTGGTTGTTACAAAGAAGATAGTATCATAAAAAAAATGTGTAGGCCTATCTGTTTTAGGTCATTGAGATCAGAAGGGAAACACAGTGTCTTCTAAACATTTTGTCTGTAATCAAATCAAATCAAATGTATTTATATAACCCTTCTTACATCAGCTGATATATCAAAGTGCTGTACAGAAACCCAGCCTAAAATACCCCAAACAGCAAGCAATGCATCCGTGCTTTACTTGAACTGAAATAGGTGCCGGTACAGTTTATCTTTAGGTGCAGGAGCTCCACAATACTTTTGATGTAATATTCTAGGAACAGGAGCTCAAGCAGTAGAACATTTGAGGTACCGGTACTCAGCTCTGGTGAGCTCCTGCCAAAGTCAAGAACTGGCTGGGATCTCAAATTTAGATCCTCATGTGATCTTAGATAATGAACAAACCAAGTGAAAGCAGAGTTTAGCACAAAGATAGTTAATGTGTAGCCCTGGCTAACAGCTGTGATGCTCATTAACCCGCTATGTCATTACACAGCTTAGAAAACCAAATGTCAACGCAAATATTTGTGAAACCAATCGACAATTGACTCTATTTATGTTTTCCCCCACCTAGAGCACCTGATATTCACAGTCAGTGGCGTTAATGGAAAATGCACATCTGGCCAAATTATCAGCAACATTTAATTGGGAATATGAATTAATTAATAATGTTAGCAAATCATTTATTGGCTATTGCTTGTACTGAGTGACCACTTCCTTTTTAGTACATTGGGGCTTGGAACTATTTTTTTAAAGGAGCGTATTATGATGAGTTGGCCATACTTATTGGAGCAGCGGGTGTGGCTATATAACAGACTAATATCCTCACTATCTGAACTCAACTCAACTCAACCAAAGGGATTAACTCACTTACCCTTCCTCTCTAGTTAGATAACCTTCGGTGTCTAGCAATGATTGTGTAAAACTGATTTGAACTCAAAACAACCTCAAGCCCTTCAGGGTTTATTGCCAATGTCTCTGTGCACTTAAAAAAACATGTTGTGTTGAAAGCCGCCCATCTAAAGTGAAAGAAGTGAACAGTCATTGTGTATCTTTGCAACTCCCCAATGGTTGCATTGAAAGCACAACCTCGTTTTAAGTGTGATACACTAAAGTATTTTCCTTCCTTCTAATTATATAGGTTCCGAGGGAGTGGAAGTGATGAGTAGAGATCTACCTTTTTCCATCTGACACTGTATATTAGGGCTCCCAAGTGGCGCAGCGGTCTAAGGCACTGCATCTCAGTGCAAAAGGCATCACTACAGACACCCTGGTTCAAATCCAGTCTTTATTACAACCGGCCAAGATTGGGAGTCCCTTACGACGCCAGGTCAGCGGAGTCAATCACCACCTTTCGGAGACACCTGAAACCCCACCTCTTTAAGGAATACCTAGGATAGGATAAAGTAATCCTTTCTAACCCCCCCCCCCCCTTAAAAGAGTTAGATGCACTATTGTAAAGTGGTTGTTCCACTGGATATCATAATGCACCAATTTGTAAGTCGCTCTGGATAAGAGCGTCTGCTAAATGACTTAAATGTAATGTAAATGTAATGGGTGGTGCACAATTGGCCCAGGTTTGGCTGGTGTAGGCTGTCATTGTAAATAAGGATTTGTTCTTAATTGACTTGCATAATAATATACACTACCTTTCAAGTTTTTGGGGTCACTTAGAAATGTCCTTGTTTTTGAACGAAAAACACATGTTTGTTGTCCATTTCAATAACATCAAATTGATCAGAAATACAGTGTAGACATTGTTAATGATGTAAATGACTATTGTAGCTGGAACCGGCAGTTTCTTTATGGAATATCTACATAGGCGTACAGAAGCCCATTATCAGCAACCATCACTTCTGTGTGCCAATGGCACGGTGTGTTAGCTAATCCAAGTTTATAATTTTAAAAGGCTAATTGATCATTAGAAAACCCTTTTGCAATTATGTTAGCACAGCTGAAAACTGTTGTGCTGATTAAAGAAACAAAAAACTGGCCTTCTTTAGACTAGTTGAGTATCTGGAGCATCAGTGTAACGATGTGCACTGAAAGTCAGGAAGCAAGTTCAGGGAGTGAGTGTTTTTATAAATAAATGCAAAATAATACAGAACACGAACAACGCACAGACATGAAACAGAAACGGAAACAATGACGCCTGGGGAAGGAAAGGGAGTGACATATATAGGGAAGGTAATCAGGGAAGTGATGGAGTCCAGGTGAATCTGATGACACGCAGGTGTGCGTAACGATGGTGACAGGTGTGCGCCCTAATGAGCCGCCTGGTGACCTAGAGGTGGGAGAGGGAGCACACGTGACAATCAGCATTTGTGGGTTCTATTACAGACTCAAAATGACCAGAAACAAAGAACTTTCTTCTGAAACTCGTCAGTCTATTCTTGTTCTGAGAAATGAAGGCTATTCCATGCGAGAAATTGCCAAGAAACTGAAGATCTCGTTCAACGCTGTGTATTACTCCCTTCACAGAACAGCGCAAACTGGCTCTAACCAGAATAGAAAGAGGAGTGGGAGGCCCCGGTGCACAACTGAGCAAGAGGACAAGTACATTAGAGTGTCTAGTTTGAGAAACAGACGCCTCACAAGTCCTCAACTGTCAACTTCATTAAATAGTCCCCGCAAAACACCAGTCTTAACATCAACAGTTGTAACGATCGTTATCAGATTCCTCCTCCTCGGATGAGGAGGAGCATGGATTGAACCAAGGCGCAGCGGGTGTTGAATACATAATGATTTATTAGACACGACGAAACAATGACACAAACTATACTTGAATAAACTACAAAATAACAAAAACGAATGTGTAGACAGACCTGAACAATACGAACCTACAAATAACACGAAGAACGCACGAACAGGGAAAATAGACTACACAAAAGAACGATGTACAAAACAAACCGAAAACAGTCCCGTGTGGTGCGCAGACACAGACACGGAAGACAATCACCCACAAACAAACAGTGTGAACACACCTACCTTAATATGACTCTCAATCAGAGGAAATGAAAAACACCTGCCTCTAATTGAGAGCCATATCAGGTCACCCAAAACCAACATAGAAACAGAAAACATAGACTGCCCACCCAAACTCACGTCCTGACCAACTAAACATACAAAAACTAACAGAAAACAGGTCAGGAACGTGACATAACCGCCCCCTTAAGGTGCGAACTCCGGGCGCACCAGCACAAAGTTTAGGGGAGGGTCTGGGTGGGCATCTGACCACGGTGGTGGCTCAGGCTCTGGGCGAGGTCCCCACCCCACCATAGTCAATCCCAGCTTACATCTCCCCCTAAGAATGACCACCCTCTTTCTCCACCCACCTAATATAAGGAGCAACACCAAAACAAGGTAGCTCAGGACAGCGAGGTAGGTCGAGATAGAGAGGTAGCTCAGAATAGAGAGGTAGCTTAGGATAAAGAGATAGCTCAGGATAGAGGGGCAACTCCGAACTGAAGGGCAGCTCCGGACAGAGAGACAGCTCTGGACTGAGGGGCAGTTCTGGATTACTGGCAGCTCCGGGCTGGCTGACGGCTCTGGACGCTCATGGCTGGCTGACGGCTCTGGACGCTCATGGCTGGCTGACGGCTCTGGACGCTCATGGCTGGCTGACGGCACTGGACGCTCATGGCTGTAGGGCAGCTTATGACTGGAGGGCAGCTCATGACTGGAAGGCAGCTCATGACTAGAGGGCAGCTCATGACTGGAGGGCAGCTCATGACTGGAGGGCAGCTCATGACTGGAGGGCAGCTCATGACTGGAGGGCAGCTCATGACTGGAGGGCAGCTCATGACTGTCTGACGGCTCTGGCAGATCCTGTCTGGTTGGCGGCTTTGGCAGATCCTGTCTGGTTGGCGGCTCTGGCAGATCCTGTCTGGTTGGCGGCTCTGGCAGATCCTGTCTGGTTGGCGGCTCTGGCAGATCCTGTCTGGTTGGCGGCTCTGGCAGATCCTGTCTGGTTGGCGGCTCTGGCAGATCCTGTCTGGTTGGCGGCTCTGGCAGATCCTGTCTGGTTGGCGGCTCTGGCAGATCCTGACTGACGACTGGCTCTAGCGGCTCCTGACTGACTATCGGCTCTGACGGCTCGGGACAGACGGGCGGCTCTAATGGCTCGGGACAGACGGATGGCTCAGACGGCACTGGGCAGACGGATGGCTCAGATGGCGCTGGGGAGACGGATGGCTCAGATGGCGCTGGGGAGACGGATGGCTCAGATGGCGCTGGGGAGACGGATGGCTCAGATGGCGCTGGGGAGACGAATGGCTCAGATGGCGCTGGGGAGACGGATGGCTCAGATGGCGCTGGGGAGACGGATGGCTCAGATGGCGCTGGGGAGACGGATGGCTCAGACTGATCCTGTCTAGCGGAAGGCTTTGGCTGCTCCTGTCTGGTGGAAGGCTCTAGCGGCTCCTGTCTGGCGGAAGGCTCTATCGGCTCCTGTCTCGCGGAAGGCTCTGTAGGCTCATGGCAGACGCGCGGCTTTGCAGGCTCATGGCAGACGGGCGGCTTTGAAGGCTCATGGCAGACGAGCAGTTCATGCGGCGCTTGGCAGGCGGACAGTTCAGGCGCCGTTGGGCAGACGGCAGACTCTGGCCGGCTGAGACGCACTGTAGGCCTGGTGCGTGGTGCCGGAACTGGAGGCACCGGACTGGAGACACGCACTTCAAGCCTAGTGCGGGGAGCAGGGACAGGGCACACTGGACTCAAAGCGTACTATTTGCCTGGTGCGTGGTACCGGCACTGGTGGCACCGGGCTGAGTGCACGCACATCAGGACGAGTACGGGGAGAAGGAACAGTGTGTACAGGGCTCCGGAGACGCACAGGTGGCTTAGTGCGTGGTGCCGGAACTGGAGGCACCGGACTGGAGACACGCACCATAGAGAGAGTGCGTGGAGGAGGAACAGGGCTCTGGAAACGCACTGGAAGCCTGGTGCGTGGTGTAGGCACTGGTGGTACTGGGCTGGGGCGGGGAGGTAGCGTGGGAAATACCGGACCGTGCAAGCGTACTGGCTCCCTTGAGCACTGAGCCTGCCCAACCTTACCTGGTTGAATGCTCCCCGTCGCCCGCCCAGTGCGGGGATGTGGAATAACCCGCACCGGGCTATGTAGGCGAACCGGGGACACCATGCGTAAAGCTGGTGCCATGTAAGCCGGCCCAAGGAGACGTACTGGTGGCCAGATATGTAGAGCCGGCTTCATGGCACTTGGCTCAATGCTCAATCTAGCTCTACCAGTGCGGGGAGGTGGAATAACCCGCACCGGGCTATGCACACGTACAGGAGACACCGTGCGCTCTACTGCGTAACACGGTGTCTGCCCGTACTCCCGCTCTCCACGGTTAGCCTGGGAAGTGGGCGCAGGTCTCCTACCTACCTCTTAGCCCCCACCCCAAGAAATGTTCTGTAGTACTCACGGGCTTTTCGGGCTTCCGTGCTAGACGCGACCCCTCATAACACCGGTTCCTCTCTCCGGTTTCCTCCGCTCTCCGAGCTGCCTCCAGCTGTTCCCATGGGCGGCGATTACCTCCAACTTTAGCCCATGGTCCCTTTCCTTCCATGATCTCCTCCCAAGACCAGAAATCCTGTTTTGTGCGCTGTCCGTGAACCCGCTGCTTGATCCGGGTTTGGGTGGGTGATTCTGTAATGATCGTTATCAGATTCCTCCTCCTCGGATGAGGAGGAGCATGGATTGAACCAAGGCGCAGCGGGTGTTGAATACATAATGATTTATTAGACACGACGAAACAATGACACGAACTATACTTGAATAAACTACAAAATAACAAAAACGAATGTGTAGACAGACCTGAACAATACGAACTTACAAATAACACGAAGAACGCACGAACAGGGAAAATAGACTACACAAAAGAACGATGTACAAAACAAACCGAAAACAGTCCCGTGTGGTGCGCAGACACAGACACGGAAGACGATCACCCACAAACAAACAGTGTGAACACACCTACCTTAATATGACTCAGCTGCCTCTAATTGAGAGCCATATCAGGTCACCCAAAACCAACATAGAAACAGAAAACATAGACTGCCCACCCAAACTCACGTCCTGACCAACTAAACTAACAACTAAAAACTAACAGAAAACAGGTCAGGAACGTGACAACAGTGAAGAAGCAAATCCGGGATGCTGGCCTTCTAGGCAAAGTTCCTCTGTCCAGTATCTGTGTTCTTTTGCCCATCTTAATATTAAATTTTTATTGGCCAGTCTGATATATGGCTTTTTCTTTGCAACTCTGCCTAGAAGGCCAGCATCCCGGAGTCACGTCTTCACTGTTGATGTTGAGACTAGAGGTCGAACGATTATGATTTTTCAATGCCAATACCGATACCGATTATTGGAGGACCAAAAAAAGCTGATATCGATTAATCGGTTTTTATATATATATATATATTTGTAATAATGACAATTACAACAATAATGAATGAACAATGAACACTTTTATTTTAACTTAATATAATACATAAATAAAATCTATTTAGTCTTAAATAAATAATGAAACATGTTCAATTTAGTTTAAATAATGCAAAAACACAGTGTTGGAGAAGAAAGTAAAAGTGCAATATGTGCCATGTAAAAAAGCTAACGTTTAAGTTCCTTGCTCAGAACATTTCACGGCCATTGTAAGGAGGAGACCAAGGCGCAGCGTGTTATGCGTACATACTTATTTATTTTAACGAATGAACACTGAACAAACTAACAAAATAACAAAACGAACCGTGAAGCTATATGGATAGTACAGACAGGCAACTAAACATACAACAAGAACCCACGAACACCAAAGGGAAAATGGCTACCTAAATATGATCCCCAATCAGAGACAACGATAAACAGCTGCCTCTGATTGGGAACCATATCAGGCCACCATAGACATACAAATCACCTAAACCTACAAACACTCTATATATACAAAAACCCTAGACAATACAAAAACTAACGTACCCACCCTAGTCACACCCTGACGTAACCAAAATATAAAGAAAACATAGATATCTCAGGTCAGGGCGTGACAGAACATGAGAACAAATGAAAGCTGGTGGTTCAATATTCCCAGTTCTTCAATTTTTATTTATTTTATTTTTTATTTCACCTTTATTTAACCAGGTAGGCTAGTTGAGAACAAGTTCTCATTTGCAACTGCGACCTGGCCAAGATAAAGCATAGCAGTGTGAACAGACAACAACACAGAGTTACACATGGAGTAAACAATTGTCACGTTCCTGACCTGTTGTCTGTTATTTTTGTATGTGTTTAGTTGGTCAGGGCGTGAGTTGGGGTGGGCATTCTATGTTTTGTGTTTCTATGTTTAGGCCATTGGTAATTAGCCTTATATGGTTCTCAATCAGAGACAGGTGTTTGTCGTTTCCTCTGATTGGGAACCATATAAAGGTAGGGTGTTCACACTGTTTGTTTGTGGGTGGTTGTCTCCTGTGTCTGTATGTTCGTTCGTACCACACGGGACTGTAGCGTTTGTTCTGTCGTTTGTTATAGTCTGTACCTGTTCCTGCGTTCTTCGTGTTATATGTAAGTTCTCATGTTTTAGGTCAGTCTATGTTCGTTTTGTTATTTTGTAGTCATTCCAGTGTTTGTTTTCGTGTTCATTTTCGGAAGTTATTAAATTCATTATGTTTTCAAAACCTGCTGCATTTTGGTCTGATCACTACTCCTCCTCTTCGGATGAAGAGGAGGAGGAGGAAAAGCGTTACAACAATAAACAGGTCAATAACATGGTAGAAAAAAAGAGAATCTATATACAATGTGTGCAAAAGGCATGAGGAGGTAGGCAATAAATCGAATAATTACAATTTAGCAGATTAACACTGGAGTGATAAATCATCAGATGATCATGTGCAAGTAGAGATACTGGTGTGCAAAAGAGCAGAAAAGTAAAAAAAAAAAAGAAAAGCAGTATGAGGGTGAGGTAGGTAAATTGGGTGGGCTATATACCGATGGACTATGTACAGCTGCAGCGATCGGTTAGCTGCTCAGATAGCAGATGTTTAAAGTTGTTGAGGGAGATAAAAGTCTCCAACTTCAGAGATTTTTGCAATTCGTTCCAGTCGCAGGCAGCAGAGAACTGGAAGGAAAGGTGGCCAAATGAGGTTTTGGCTTTAGGGATGATCAGTGAGATACACCTGCTGAAGCGCGTGCTACGGGTGGGTGTAGCCATCGTGACCAGTGAACTGAGATAAGGCGTCACTTTACCTAGCATAGCCTTGTAGATGACCTGGAGTCAGTGGGTCTGATGACGAACATGTAGCGAGGGCCAGCCGACTAGGGCATACAGGTCGCAGTGGTGGGTCGTATAACGTGCTTTAGTAACAAAACGGATGGCACTGTGATAAACTGCATCCAGTTTGCTGAGTAGAGTATTGGAAGCTATTTTGTAGATGACATCGCCAAAGTCGAGGATCGGTAGGATAGTCAGTTTTACTAGGGTAAGTTTGGCGGCGTGAGTGAAGGAGGATTTGTTTCGAAATAGAAAGCCGACTCTAGATTTGATTTTGGATTGGAGATGTTTGATATGAGTCTGGAAGGAGAGTTTGCAGTCTAGCCAGGCACCTAGGTACTTATAGATGTCCACATATTCTAGGTCGGAACCGTCCAGGGTGGTGATGCTAGTCGGGCGTGCGGGTGCAGGCAGCGAACGGTTGAAAAGTATGCATTTGGTTTTACTAGCGTTTAAGAGCAGTTGGAGGCCACGGAAGGAGTGTTGTATGGCATTGAAGCTCGTTTGGAGGTTAGATAGCACAGTGTCCAAGGAAGGGCCAGAAGTATACAGAATGGTGTCGTCTGCGTAGAGGTGGATCAGGGAATCGCCCGCAGCAAGAGCAACATCATTGATATATACAGAGAAAAGAGTCGGCCCGAGAATTGAACCCTGTGGTACCCCCATAGAGACTGCCAGAGGACCGGACAACATGCCCTCCGATTTGACACACTGAACTCTGTCTGCAAAGTAGTTGGTGAACCAGGCAAGGCAGTCATTAGAAAAACCGAGGCTACTGAGTCTGCCGATAAGAATATGGTGATTGACAGAGTCGAAAGCCTTGGCCAGGTCGATGAAGACGGCTGCACAGTACTGTCTTTTATCGATGGCGGTTATGATATCGTTTAGTACCTTGAGCGTGGCTGAGGTGCACCCGTGACCGGCTCGGAAACCGGATTGCACAGTGGAGAAGGTACGGTGGGATTCGAGATGGTCAGTGATCTGTTTGTTGACTTGGCTTTCGAAGACCTTAGATAGGCAGGGCAGGATGGATATAGGTCTGTAACAGTTTGGGTCCAGGGTGTCTCCCCCTTTGAAGAGGGGGATGACCGCGGCAGCTTTCCAATCCTTGGGAATCTCAGATGATACGAAGGAGAGGTTGAACAGGCTGGTAATAGGGGGTGCGACAATGGCGGCGGACAGTTTCAGAAATAGGGGGTCCAGATTGTCAAGCCCAGCTGATTTGTAGTCTCCAGGAGGAACGTATGGCCAGCCGTTGAGAAATGCTTGTTGAAGTTTTCGATTATCACGGATTTATCGGTGGTGACCGTGTTACCTAGCCTCAGTGCAGTGGGCAGCTGGGAGGAGGTGCTCTTGTTCTCCATGGACTTTACAGTATCCCAGAACTTTTTGGAGTTAGAGCTACAGGATGCAAATTTCTGCTTGAAAAAGCTGGCCTTTGCTTTCCTGACTGACTGTGTGTATTGGTTCCTGACTTCCCTGAACAGTTGCATATCGCGGGGACTCTTCGATGCTATTGCAGTTCGCCACAGGATGTTTTTGTGCTGGTCGAGGGCAGTCAGGTCTGGAGTGAACCAAGGGCTATATCTGTTCTTAGTTCTGCATTTTTTGAACGGAGCATGCTTATCTAATATGGTGAGGAAGTAACTTTTAAAGAATGACCAGGCATCCTCAACTGACGGGATGAGGTCAATATCCTTCCAGGGTACCCGGGCCAGGTCGATTAGAAAGGCCTGCTCACAGAAGTGTTTTAGGGAGCGTTTGACAGTGATGAGGGGTGGTCGTTTGACCGCGGACCCGTAGCGGATACAGGCAATGAGGCAGTGATCGCTGAGATCTTGATTGAAGACAGCAGAGGTGTATTTGGAGGGCAAGTTGGTCAGGATAATGTCTATTAGGGTGCCCATGTTTACGGATTTAGGGTTGTACCTGGTGGGTTCCTTGATGATTTGTGTGAGATTGAGGGCATCTAGCTTAGATTGTAGGACTGCCGGGGTGTTAAGCATATCCCAGTTTAGGTCACCTAACAGAACAAACTCTGAAGCTAGATGGGGGCGACCAATTCACAAATGGTGTCCAGGGAACAGCTGGGAGCTGAGGGGGGTCGGTAGCAGGCGGCAACAGTGAGAGACTTATTTCTGGAGAGATTCATTTTTAAAATTAGAAGTTTGAACTGTTTGGGCATAGACCTGGAAAGTATGACAGAACTTTGCAGGCTATCTCTGCAGTAGATTGCAACTCCTCCCTCTTTGGCAGTTCTATCTTGACGGAAAGTGTTATAGTTGGGTATGGAAATCTCCAAATTTTTGGTGGCCTTCCTAAGCCAGGATTAAGACACGGCAAGGACATCAGGGTTGGCAGAGTGTGCTAAAGCGGTGAGTAAGACAAACTTAGGGAGGCGGCTTCTGATGTTGACATGCATGAGACCAAGGCTTTTTCGATCACAGAAGTCAACAAATGAGGGTGCCTGGGGACATGCAGGGCCTGGGTTTACCTCCACATCACCCGAGGAACAGAGGAGTTGTAGGATGAGGGTGCGGCTAAAGGCTACCAAAACTGGTCGCCTAGAGCGTTGGGGACAAGGAATAAAAGGAGCAGATTTATGGGCGTGGTAGAATAGATTCTGGGCATAATGTGCAGACAGGGGTATGGTGGGGCACGGGTACAGCGGAGGCAAGCCCAGGCACTGGGTGATGATAAGAGAGGTTGTATCTCTGGACATGCTGGTCACAATGGGTGAGGTCACCGCATGTGTGGGAGGTGGGACAAAGCAGGTATCAGAGGTACGGGGAGTGGAACTACGGGCTCCATTGCAAACCAAAACAATGATAACTAGCCTGAACAACAGTATACAAGGTATATTGATATTTGAGAGAGGCATACAGTAATTGCAGGTCTTGATTGGGAGAGCTAGCTAAAACAACAGGTGAGATAACAGCAGCTAGTCAGCTAACACAGCAACAGCAGGTAAAACGGCGATGACTAGGCAGAGAGGGTCGGATTATTACACACACATAGAGCCTGAGTTAAAACACAGAGCCGACAGATAAAACACAAATAAACAGAATGGAGTACCGTGAATGAATGGACAGTCCAGCAGGCATCAGCTGTGTAGCCAAGTGATCATAGTGTCCAGCGGGCAGCCGTAGATGGAGCAGGGAAGCCGCCACTACGCTAGCACGCGGCGTTTAAAGTTAGTAGCCCGGGGGTGGTCTGCTCAGACGGAGGCCGGTTGAATGCACAGCGGATGGGGTATTCGTCGGCAGACCAGACGTGGTGGTACGGCGGGGCGCCGTGTCGACAGAGAATCCAAGCCAGATGGCGAAAGAGGTATTGTAGAATTTTGTTTGCTAACTGGTGCTAGCTTCGTGGCAGTGGTGCTAGCTGCAAGCTAGCTGTGAGGATCAGAAGTAGTGGCTCAGGGATTACGGCAGGAATCCGTCGTTGTTGTGGAGAGACAGTCCGATGCTGGTAAATTGGTGAGTAATATCCAGGCTAATAACAGTGCTGGTGTCTGTGCAGAAGGTAAAAGCTGCTAGTAGTAGCTAAAAATGACTAAATAGCTTGTAGCTGATTAGCTGGTTAGCTACTGGGGGGTTCTTGAATGTGTTCCAAAGTTAAAAAATAATAGCGAATTCCGTATCACATTGGGTGAGGTAGGTTACCGGAAGGTATAATCGAATTAAAAATCGAAAAGAGATAGAAAAAAAATTAAAATATATACAAAAAATACGAAAATACAAAAATACATGAGAGGACGAAACAAAAACACGCCTACAATGCTACGCCATCTTGGATCTATATCAATATTCCCAGTTAAGAAGTTTTAGGTTGAAGTTATTATAGGAATTATGACGAGTCGACTATTTCTCTATACCATTTGTATTTCATATATCTTTGACTATTGGATGTTCTTATAGGCACTTTAGTATTGCCAGCCTAATCTCGGGAGTTGATTGGCATGAAGTCATAAACAGCGCTGTGCTTCAAGCATTGCTAAGAGCTGCTGGCAAACACAGTAAAGTGCTGTTTGAATGAATGCTTACGAGCCTGCTACTACCTACCGCTTCTCAGTCAGACTGCTTTATCAAATATCAAATCATAGAATTAATTATAATATAATAAACACAGAAATACGAGCCTTAGGTCATTAATATAGTCAAATCCAGAAACTATAATTTCTAAAACAAAACGTTTATTCTTTCAGTTTAATACGGAACCGTTCCATATTTTACCGAACGGGTGGCAACCCTAAGTCTAAATATTGCTGTTACATTGCACAACCTTCAATGTCATGTCATAATTATGTAAATTTCTGGCAAATTAGTTCGCAACGAGCCAGGCAGCCCAAACTGTTGCATATACCCTGACTCTGCTTGCAGTGAAAGCAAGAGAAGTGACGCAATTTCCCTAGTTAATATTGCCTGCTAATATTCATTTATTTTAACCAAATATGCAGGTTTAAAAATATATACTTCTGTGTATTGATTTTAAGAAAGGCATTGATGTTTATGGTAATGTACATTTGTGCAAAGATTGTGCTTTTTTTCGGCAATGCACTTTTGTTAAATCATCACCGTAGTTGAAGTAGGCTGTGATTCGATGATAAATTAACAGGCACCACATTGATTATATGCAACATAGGACAAGCTAGTTAACCTAGTAATATCATCAACCATGTGTAGTTAACTAGTGATTATGTGAAGATTGATTGTTTTTTACAAGATAAGTTTAATGCTAGCTAGCAACTTACCTTGGCTCCTTGCAGCCACAAGGTCCTTTTGACGCTGCACTCGTGCAACAGGTGGTCAGCCTGCCACGCAGTTTCCTTGTTGATTGCAATGTTATCAGCCATAATCGGTGTCCAAAAATGGCCAATGCCGATTAATCGGTCGACTTCTAGTTGAGACTGGTGTTTTGCAGGTACTATTTAATGAAGCTGCCAATTGAGGACTTGAGAGGCGTCTGTTTCTCAAACTAGACACTCTAATGTACTTGCCGTCTTTCTCAGTTGTGCACCGGGGCCTCCCACTCCTCTTTCTATTCTGGTTAGAGCCAGTTTGCGCTGATCTGTGAAGGGAGTAGTACACAGCGTTGTATGAGATCTTCAGTTTCTTGGCAATTTCTCGCATGGAACAGCCTTCATTTCTCAGAACAAGAATAGACTGACGAGTTTCAGAAGAAAGTGCTTTGTTTCTAGACATTTTGAGCCTGTAATCGAACCCACAAATGCTGATGCTCCAGATACTCAACTAGTCTTAAGAAGGACAGATTTATTGCTTCTTTAATCAGCAGAACAGTTTTCAGCTGTGCTAACATAATTGCTTAGTTGTGTTAGATTAGCTAACACAACGTGCCATTGGAACACAGGAGTGATGGTTGCTGATAATGGGCCTCTGTACGCTTGTATAGATATTCCATAAAAATCAGCCGTTTTACAGCTACAATAGTCATTTAAAACATTAACAATGTCTACACTGTATTTCTGATCGATTTGATGTTATTTTAATGGACAAAAAATGTGCTTTTCTTTAAAAAACAATGACATTTCTAAGAGACCCCAAACTTTTGAAAGGTAGTGTATATATTGAACATGTTAATGCATCCTTTTCAAAACAATGAGTTGGATACCTCCCTGAATAGCTATGTACGTCGATGATTTGGTTAGGATATCTCCACAGTGAAACCAGAGAGAAGGCCATTGAATTGTACATGCCAGGCCATCTGTGCACATGTAACCCAATAGACCGCTTGCAGCAGTTTTCTCTCAGACAAGACACTCAAAACCAACTTGAAATCGTGGCTTTTCTAGGATCACACTGTACAGTAGTATGTCTATGAACTCTTTGCACCACATCTAACAGGGCTTTTGTTCCTATCTGAGCTTTCACTGAGCAGGATCTCTGCTTAAATCCAGCACGCCTAATTCTTGTAATGGCCTGGCTGATATAACAAGCCAACTCCAGGCCAGTGCCAAGTGTTGGTGTGGGTAAACGGACACAGTTAGAACAGCTGCAGGGGTCCTGGGGACTGTGAGTGCGCAGCGGTGGGGGCAGCGTCACACATGTGAACAAAGACCACCACTATTCATTTCCTGTTAGTCTGTAACCAACCAAGCTGTTGGTTGATCTGCCATGCTTTGACATGGTCTCTGTTTTGGCTTTCTTTGCTCTTCCTATTGTCTTTTAGACTTCTTGACAGGGATAGGGATATGGCTTCCCATGTATGCTTTTATTTACCTGTGGTAGTTATGCTGACTTGATACTATAACCTGGATGTTTTCTGTTTTAGGGAAACAGGGGCAGTAGATTTGCAATGTTATTTTTTGAATGTGTTCGAAAATGTCTCATTTCCCGCAAATGTAACTTGTTGGCAGTTTCCTACAAAGAAGGTAGCTTAGCGGTAGCTTATATCACATCACAGTGTTCCCATTACTTCTCTAGGGCATTCAGATCTATGAAGACCAGAGGGAAGAAAGTATCAGAAGCTCCAAGTAGCAGTTTTGACTTTTTGGTTCTAATTGCTTAGTCATTCCGAATGAGTTTATCTACATCAGAAGCTGTTTAGTAGTCAATATGACAGACTGGATAAGGTGCTTGTCCATAAGTCATCAGAAATTAGCAGCTTGTTTACATGTGTGCACCAGACTTTGGATGCAAAGGCTGAAGTGTTGCGTGTTAATGTCAATATTACTCTTCAGTGATTTGCCGAATTCTACAACTATCACTGAGGAGCCATACTGAAAACCTTTTCTTGCAGATACAAATCTTTATCTCTGTGTTACTATCTCTGTGTTACTATCTCTGCATTGATGTGTTGTTTCCCACTTAATATAGCTCTACACTCTGGGAAAAAAGGTTCTATCTAGAACCAAAAATGGTTCTTCGCCTGTCCCCATAGGAGAACCCTTCGAAGAACCCTTTTTGGTTCCATATAGAACCCTTTTGGTTCTACCCGGAACCAAAAAGACTTATCCTATGGGGACAGCCGCAGGAACCTTTTGGAACCTTTTTTTCTACAAGTTTATGGGGTTGTTTTCTCCAGGGTTAAGTGAGAGTGTGATGTGCAAGAGTAACATTACAATAAATAAATTGTGATTCTGAAAGCCCTCAACTATATACATTCTAACTGTGCCTAGCACTGAAGCTCAGCTGCACTGTGAAATTGTAGTTACGATCTTTGTATTGACTAAGCTCTTATTTGCATTTCACTGGCTGTTGATAGAAGGGAGGGGACAGAATTTGGGCCTCGATCTTCCTCTTTCCCAACAGGCTTCCTTGGGAGTCCTTGTTTGTTAATTGGAGGTCTATGACACTATCCAATGAATCAATAGGGGGTTTACGGAATCATGCAGAGTGGAGGAAGAGGGTGGAGAGGATTCCGTGACCCCTTTGAGGAAGTTCTCACAACGTTTCCATTGGATTCACACTGTGGTCCACGATCACCCAAATGTGTTCTCCACTAGAACGGAGGTCCCTAAGCAGTTGAACATAGGACTTGTACTGTGTGGACTGTAATACATTTCCCTAATTGCATTACAAAACGACTTCCTCTAGGTAATATGCAATAGGCCTATGCAATATTTTCGCCCAGAGTGAGCCATTATCATATTGATGCTTCTGCTCACGTTTTTCTCAGTGCTCCCTGGTATGGGCTGTGGCTCTCACTCACTGTCCAGGCTGGAAAATGTGACCCAGAGTGGTCCTGCTGAAGTGTTTCTCTCACTGTGGTTGTTCAACAATGAGCAAGCTGCCTGTGTGTTTCCCTCTTTAGTGTTAGCCCAACAGGAACACTTTTTTATTTAGTGAAGTGCGAGTACAGCCAATTCCTAAAAGCCCTGCTAAGATATTACTTGACGTATTTCATTCCAATATCTCATTCAGTCACAGGTCTTATAAAGCATTGTGCATAAATATATGGTCTCCTGAGTGGGCAGCGGTCTAAGGCATTGAATCTCAGTGCTTGAGGCATAACTACACACACCCTGGTTTGATTCCAGGCTGTATCACAACCGGCCGTGATTGGGAGGCCCATAGGGCGGCACACAATTGGCCCAGCGTGGTTAGGGTTTGGCCGGTGTCGGCCGTCATTGTAAATAAGAATTTGTTCTTAACTGACTTGTCTAGTTAAATAAGTAAATACAAATGTAAATGGCTCTACAAATTATTCAAGCCTTAAACGTATTCACACAGGCCTATTGTCCCCCTGCAGTTGTTAGGATTCTCTGAGGGACTGGGGGTGATTTGGATAAGTTGTTGTCAGTGAGCTAATGTTGTACAGGACAATCACATTATTGAATAGGTTCCAAATTAGATTGTCGGCTCTACTGTTGCTCTGCCTATTGCTCATTGTATTGCACAATAGTCTACTCTACTACATACAGTTGAAGTCGGAAGTTTACATCCACTTAGGTTGGAGTCATTGAAACTTGTTTTTCAACCACTCCACAAATTTCTTGTTAACAAACCATAGTTTTGGCAAGTCGGTTAGGACATCTACTTTGTGCATGACACAAGTAATTTTACCAACAATTGTTTACAGACAGATTATTTCACTTATAATTCACTGTATCACAATTCCAGTGGGTCAGAAGTTTACATACACTAAGTTGACTGTGCCTTTAAACAGCTTGGAAAATTCCAGAAAATGATGTCATGGCTTTAGAAGCTTCTGATAGGCTAATTGACATCATTTGAGTCAATTGGAGGTGTACCTGTGGATGTATTTCAAGGCCTACCTTCAAACTCAGTGCCTCTTTGCTTGACATCATGGGGAAATCAAAAGAAATCAGTCAAGTCTTCATAAAAAAATTGTAGACCTCCACAAGTCTGGTTCATCCTTGGGAGCAATTTCCAAATGCCTGAAGTTACCACGTTCATGTGTACAAACAACATTACCTAAGTATAAACACCATGGGACCACACAGCCGTCATACCGCTCAGGAAGGAGACGCGTTCTGTCTCCTAGAGGGGAACGTACTTTGGTGTGAAAAGTGCAAATCAATCCCAGAACAATAGCAAAGAACCTTGTGAAGATACTGGTGGAAACAGGTACAAAAGTATCTATATCCACAGTGAAACGAGTCCTATATCGACATAACCTGAAAGGCCGCTCAGCAAGGAAGAATCCACTGCTCCAAAACCCCCATAAAAAAGCCAGACTACGGTTTGTAACTGCACATGGGGACAAAGATCGTACTTTTTGGAGAAATGTCCTCTGGTCTGATGAAACAAAAATAGAACTGTTTGGCCATAATGACCATCCTTATGTTTGGAGGAAAAAGGGGAACGCTTGCAAGCCGAAGAACACCATCCCAACCGTGTAGCATGGGGTGGCAGCATCATGTTGTGGGAGTGCTTCGCTGCAGGAGGGACTAGTGAACTTCACAAAATAGATGGCATCATGAGGAAGGGAAATTATGTGGATATATTGAAGCAACATATCAAGACATCAGTCAGGAAGTTAAAGCTTGGTCGCAAATGGGTCTTCCAAATGGACAATGACCCCAAGCATACTTCCAAATCTGTGGCAAAATGGCTTAAGGACAACAAAGTCAAGGTATTTGAGTTGCCATCACAAAGCCCTGACCTCAATCCTATAGAAAATGTGGGCATAACTGAAAAAGCATGTGCTAGCAAGGAGGCTTACAAACCTGACTCAGTTACACCATCTCTGTCAGAAGGAATGGGCCATAATTCACCAAACTTATTGTGGGACACTTGTGGAAGGCTACCCGAAACATTTGACCCAAGTTAAACAATTTAAAGGCAATGCTACCAAATACTAATTGAGTGTATGTAAACTTCTGACCAACTGGGAATATGATGAAAGAAATAAAAGCTGAAATAAATCATTCTCTCTACTATTATTCTGACATTTCACATTCTTAAAATAAAGTGGTGATCTTAACTGACCTAAGACAGGGAATTTTTACAATGAATAAATGTCAGGAATTGTGAAAAACTGAGTTTAAATGTATTTGGCCAAGGTGTATGTAAACCTCCGACTAAATAGATCATGAGAAGATCTCTTTTTTTGTTGTCCCTAGCCACCAAAATAATTATTTTGAGGACTGACAGCCAGTTGATATACAAATTGTTTATATTTGTGTCTCAAAGGGCATGTTCCCAATTATTTGAAAACTCTTGAGACCGTATTATGAATGCTGGCAGTTTGTCTGGCAATTTGTATAGACACACAGTAATGGACATGTGTTTGCCAGTTTGACATGGTTTCTGTTATTCAGTGCAGTCCTGGGTACTAAACTGACTGCATGTAATCCCATGTCTAAAAATGGTCAGTATGAATTATTGAATAGAACAGCTGCAGTATAGGATTACCAAACATCTCTGACATCTGCTATTGTCACAGTACATTCATCTATAGACCATACATATCTTAAAGACACAGTCATTGGATTTTTCTTACAGACTGTTGATTGGAGCACCAAGAGCCAAAGCTCTGGCCAACCAGAGAGCCAACATAACCGGAGGCCTGTACAGTTGTGACATCACCACAGAATCTGATGACTGTGATCGCATCGATTTTGACAATGAAGGTGAGGTGTTACTCATATCGGTTTCTCAATCTGTTTCTCTCTCCTACACAACATATTAATTAACACGATGCTTTATTATTCACAATATACTAAATCATTCTAAAGCAAGAATAAAAATAACATCCTGATTCCCTCTGATGAATTTCCACAGAGGATGTGAGAGTTGAGAACAAGGAGAACCAGTGGATGGGGGTGACAGTTAACAGCCAGGGCCCCGGGGGGAAGATTGTGGTAAGTCAATGTCCGAGAGTATACTGGTTGGTTTCCTGACCAGGCTCATTTTGCTTTGTAAATCTCACACGTGGAACTTTGCATTAGATCTACAGTATTCATTAGCTGAGGATCTGTCTTACTTGGTGGATGTTAACCTGATTTCATTATACCCTGATGAAGACAGCTTGTCTGTCGAAACGTTGGTTATTTAGGTTGTTCAATTATTGCATCGGAGCTCCTAGAGTGTACGGCTCGCCTTTTCTTTTTCAAGTGTTCTACTCCGCTAGCCAGCATCTCGCCTAGACAGGTGTGCGTTTCTTTCGCCTACAGATTAACCTGATTCCACTGTCTTGTCATTGCAGACCTGTGCTCATCGCTACCAGAGACGTTTGTTTGTGGACACTGCTCAGGAGTCCCGTGACATCACAGGCCGCTGCTACGTCCTGAGTCAGGACCTAACTATTGATACGTCCTCTGATGAAGACGGAGGGAACTGGAAGTTCTGTGAGGGACGTGCCAGAGGCCATGAGAGGTTTGGCTCATGCCAGCAGGGTCTGGCTGCCACGTTCACCAAGGACTACCATTACGTGGTGTTTGGAGCGCCTGGCGCCTACAACTGGAAAGGTAGGAGTCTGTTCATAAGGCAAGAACTTAAGTTGTAGTTGCCAAACCTATTTACTTTGAAAATCAATGGGTGTTCAATGCATAGATTTGAATGTCAGTTGAATGAACCATGTAGTAATTGTGACTTACATTGCCCTCTAAAGGTAAAGAAAGGAATTGCAACATTCTTCATTTGACATTTCCATACTGTGCTTTAATAGAATTGTATTTTCACTTGAAGAATAAATTCACCCAATTACATTTAGCTTGTGTCATTATTGTTTTGTTGAGGGTCATATTTAAGCCATCAGCATTCCATTGACATCTTCACCCCTCACTCTCAACCACTCTAGGCATTGTACGTGTAGAGCAAAAGAACAACACTTTGTTAGAAAAGGGATTTTATGATGATGGGCCTTATGAAGTTGGAGATGAGAACCGCTTGGATCCTGACCTGGTGCCTGTGCCTGCTAACAGCTACCTAGGTGGGTACAGTAGGTCTGAACCTTGATTGTGGGAATCATGTGTTTTGTGTGCTTAGGTATCCTGTTCATGACCAGTTTGTCTGCTGCCAACCCTGATCAGTTTGTGTATAAGTCACCTTCTCTGCAGGTCAGCTTTGAGAGAACTCTAGATGTGACGACCAATACTTACTTAGGTTTGTGACCTTCGAGGTGCCTAAAACATTAACCATTCCATCTCCATGATGGCCAACTAGTGAATGGTTTATAGTGTGAATATTTAACATGTCATTATTTTAACATAATGCTTGAATGCACTGCAGTTATTATTACTGGTATACTTATGTGTGCATCAACATGTGTTTTCTAGGTTGCGTCAAGATGACATGACTAGTATATTTATTCATGTTTTTCTTTACATCCCAAATTCACTCATTTATCCATGAATTATGCATGATCTGTATTATAGACACTGTAAGATTTATACCTTGATTCCTGTTATTTCATGTTCCAGGATTTTCCCTTGATTCTGGCTTTAGCATCACCAAGGGGCGTGGCCTAACTATTGTGTCTGGAGCACCACGAGCCAATCACTGTGGGGCTGTGGTCCTGTTGCGAAAAGAGAATGAAGCGTCAGCAAGACTCTCCCCAGAGTACATTCTAGAAGGGCCTGGACTGGCATCGTCTTTTGGATATGATGTAGCTGTGGTCGACCTGAATGGAGATGGGTATGTCACACAAGTTCACTTCTACTTCTCCAGTTGTGGCTTATCCATACATTATGTAATCAAACCTACATGGATATTGTAAGATATGCTTAAATTTTTTTGTTTTTGTTTTTTGCATCCCAGGTGGCAGGATATTGTAGTGGGAGCCCCTCAGTTCTTCATGAAAGAGGGAGACATTGGAGGAGCTGTTTATGTCTACATCAACCAGGCAGGAAAGTGGGCCAAGATCACCCCAATCCGCCTCAATGGAACCAAAGACTCAATGTTTGGGCTGGCAGTGGAGAACATCGGTGACATCAATCAGGACTCCTATCAAGGTGGGAACCTGGTATCTGTTCTTGTTTCTGGCCTTTTCTGTGCTTTTCCCATCAAATTCCATAGCTAAATGGCTTCTCTTTTACAGACATTGCCGTTGGAGCTCCCTACGCTGACACTGGTGCAGGAAAAGTGTACATTTACCATGGTTCTACTAATGGAATCAACACCAAGCCTGCACAGGTTTGTTTTGCAGTGTTTTATTGGTTAAGAATATGCTTGTTGACATAGTGAAATGACATCACTGCTGCATCCTATTTTTATTTGTAATTTCAGATCCTTGAGGGAAAGCCCAACAACATCAGATTATTTGGATATTCTTTGGCTGGGAACATGGACTTAGATAAGAATTCCTATCCTGATATAGCCATTGGGTCGCTCTCAGATACAGTACTCGTTTACAGGTGATGATCTTGTTAGGCTATCTATAGCAATCTAGTTTCGACCTCACAAATTAATTTCAAGATAACACATAACTCACATAACATTTTTTTTTTTTTTAGGGCAAGGCCAATTATTAGTATCAAGAAGGATGTCAAAATTACTCCGAAGGAAATTGACTTCACAAAGAAAACCTGTGGCAACAGTATCTGGTAAGGTTTTGATGGGATTTGATAACTACTCATGTTTGAAAATATGTCTGACATCTTTATACTTCTGTGGATTTGTTTGCTAATTTAATTGAATGACATCCATTTGTTGTCTACAGTTTGACCGTGGAAGCATGCTTCACCTATAAAGCAAACCCTGCATCCTACAGCCCAAAACTAAGTAAGCGAAGCTTCTCTCTCTCCTGTAACCCCACCCCAATTGGGATAATTTGTCGTAGTCCCGAAATTCCTGAATCTATTTGTCCTTACATAATACATACTGTTGTTCTGCAATGTTTCCTTACAGCTATCCGCTATGCATTTGAGGCTGAAGCAGATCGCAGAAAGCAAGGGCTGATCTCTAGGGTCCTGTTTCTGAACAAGTCTCGCACCGACCAGGACTTCCAGTCCACCGGAATTCTGGACCTCCGGGGACAAAACAAAAGAGCGTGTACCAAGACAAAAATCAGACTGCAGGTACAGTATTTGGTCTTCGTCTAGTCCTCTTGAGATTTTAGAATAACACCTAGAATGTGGCAAGGGAGACAGTGTACTCATCATGGTTGTGTTCTCTGTCTGTAGGATAACATTAGGGACAAGCTGAGTGCTATTCCCATTGAGGTGTCAGTGGGGATCCTGGGCACCAAGCGTCAGAAGAGGCAGAATGCTCTCCCACAGCTTGTGCCTATTCTTGACAACTCCCAGCCAAGCAAGGTCGTCACTGAGGTAATCATACTGCTTCAGTCAGAGCTGAGAGAGGATCTCCGTGTCCCCATTGTTGCATATACTTCACGATGCCATTGAATGAATGTCTCAGGGCGAATGGAATTCAGTAAAGTTTAGAATGGACTTACTGTCAGATGCATTAAAAATAAGCTTTTTTATGTATTGTGCTTCATTACAGGTTAACTTCTTAAAGGAAGGATGTGGAAATGATAATATTTGCCAGAGTAATTTACAACTGGAGTACAGATTCTGTTCCAAAGAGCCCAACCAAGAGGTATTCCCTCCATTACAGATGTGAGTATGAACAAACATTCTCAGTGCATATACGTTCTGGGACGTTCATGCTAAGATTTGGAAAAGGAAACCATGAACCTGAGGAAGAGGTTTAAGGCAATGTTTTGTTTTTGTTTTTATCCAGGCAGAATGGGCTACCAGTGATCTCCCTCAGTGATCAGAAGGACATAGCTCTGGAGGTGACAGTGAAGAACAGAAATGGGGATGATGCCCATGAGGCTAAGCTGGTGGGGATGTTCCCTAACGCTCTCTCATTCTCCGGCTTTCGCTCTCAGAAAACTACGGTAAGTGGAGGGACTCTGGTTTATTTCAGCATACTCAGATTTGCTATCAGTCAAGTAACAACATTGTAATGGGTTCTTGTTCTCCAGAGGGACAAACCAGTGCTTTGTTTAGCCAATCAGAATGGCTCCCAGACAGAGTGTGAACTGGGGAATCCATTCAAAACAGATTCAAGGGTAGGCTATGAAGTAGTTTTCTTATTCTGTCATTGTGTGGCTCACTCATGGTGAATGTTATTTAATATTTGGATGCAATGGGTTTCCAGGTTACTTTCTACATAATCTTGAGCACTGCTGGTATCTCTCTCAATACCACAGAAATCGACATTGACCTTGAGCTTCAAACGTAAGTAGCACTATAGTTTTCGCACAAACGTGACTGATGACTGACTTGGTGGCCTTGTAAAACACTTTTATGTGTCATTTCTCTTCTTTCAGGACCAGTACACAGGAAAACACGGGCAGTGTGAAAGCAAGGGCAAAAGTAGTGATTGAGATGTTACTTTCTGTTGCAGGGTAAGTATTCAAACATTTACACTTTTTGACTACTGCATCAATTAGTTCTGAAAGCTATTGTGTGCAATGTGGTCCTCTAATATGTGGTTTATCAACAGAGTTGCGAGACCCTCCCAGGTGTATTTTGGGGGCGATGTGAAAGGAGAGAGTGCCATCAAGACAGAAGAGGAGATCGGCAGTTTGATCGATTATGAATTTAGGGTAATTATCGTTGTCTGCTTATCTCACTGAGTTTCTCAATATAACTTGATCTGAGGTTTGACCGTGATGTTGAAAATGTTAATATTATACCAGATAATCAATTTGGGTAAGCCGTTGAAGTCCTTTGGCACAGCCTCGTTGAACATCCAGTGGCCCAAAGAGAATGTGGATGGGAAGTGGCTGTTATATCTGGTTAAGATCAGCACCACTGGCCTGGAAAAGATCCCCTGCTCCCCAGAAACTGAGATCAACTCTCTCAAACACATTCAGGTAATACTTTCCTAATGCAGTTTCACTGTATTCTATGCATTTGTTCAGAAGAAAAAAACGTCCAGAGAACGCATTTTAAAACACTTAATGAGATTATAGTTTGAAACACTAACTTGTGATAATTTTTAGGAGTCTAGCACATCCAGGAAAAAGCGTGAAGCTGGAGGCAAAAAATCTGGAGGCAAAATCTCTTTGTTATCAGACCAAAGAAAGCACAAAATTTTGGTAAACACGCTTTCATTTGCATTTTTTATTTTTATTGATCAATAAAGACAGCCAGGTTGTCTGACAAAAAAGTATTTTCCTCTCAGATGTGTGGCAATGGCTATGACTCTAGATGTGTGGTGATCAAGTGCCCTCTACTGGGCTTGGACAGTAATGCAGTGATTTCTCTAAGGACCCGTCTGTGGAACGCTACCTTCATTGAGGTGAGAAACAACATGCCTGTTTGCTATTTGCTTTTCAAAATAGTCCTAAATAGCCGACACGATTGATTCGGACATTCTCTAACATTGAAAACCTTTATTTTGAAACAGAATTACGCGTCTTTGAACTATCTTGATATAATTGTGAAAGCTTCCATCAGCCTTGATGCTCCTGCAAAGAATATGGTTCTCAGGAATGCTGAGACTCAGGTGAGTGGCACAGTCCACTCACACAATGACTCCTTCACTGATCAATACAACTAAGAGTTTCTATGTAACAAATCAAAATAAACATACTGTTTCTTCTTGTGCCCATGCAGGTGAGAGTCACAGTGTTTCCAGAGAAGGCAGTAGCCCAGTTTGGTGGAGTCCCATGGTGGATCATCCTTGTGGCTGTCCTGGCTGGTATTCTGATGTTGGCGTTGCTAGTGTTTCTACTCTGGAAGGTAAGGACAGTCTAGCTGCAACACATTTACTAATATATTCACTGTGTTGTACTCTGAGCTATTAGTAGACGCATGTAACAGTGAATCATTATTCATTCAGGTGGTAATCATAACATACAGTGATTATAACGTATCTTTCTGATAAAACAGATTTTATTCACACTTGCGGTGTTACAGTATATTTCCAGTCTCATATTGATTCTCATCACCCTTGCTCTCCTTAAGTGTGGTTTCTTCAAGAGAGCCCCACAGTATGATGCAGCGTATCACAAGGCACAGATCCATGTTCAGCCCTCTGACAAAGAGGAACTCACTACTGAGGCATAGTGCCTGATCTCTGCACTCAGACCTGGGGTAAAATGGACATTGCAGTCAGCATGGAGTGTGGGCTTAACAAAGACTAACTCACTTTGGCTTTAAAGGAAATGCTTACTTCCGAAGCTACTTCCGAACGTCTCGTGTGAACATTTTTGAATGGACACACACTCCCATACGTATTGATTTGGACAGTGAAGCTAAAACTTTGAATTTGGCTCTGTACTCCGTCATGTTGGATTTGAGATTAAATGTTTATATGAAGCAACAGTAAAGAATGTCACCTTTTATTTGAGGGTATTTTCATACATATCTGTTTTATTATTTAGAAATGAATGCACTTTATGTATCTTGTCCCCCCATTTGAAGGTGTCATAAGTATTGGATAAATTCACTTATAATATATTAAGTAGTCAAAACATTAGTATGTGGTCCCATATTCCTAGCACGCAATTACTACATAAAGCTTGTTACTCTACAAACTTGTTGGATGCATTTGCAGTTTGTTTTGGTTGTGTTTCGGATTATGTTGTGCCCAATAGAAATGAATGGTAAATAATGCATTATATCATTTTGGAGTCACATTTATTGTCAATAAGAATAGAATATGTTTCTGAACATTTCTACATTAATTTAAACGCCACCATGATTACGGATAATCATGAATGAATCGTGAATAATGATGAGTGAGAAAGTTACAGATGCACAAAGATCATACAACCCCCCCAAAAAAGCATGATATTTATGCCTCTGTAACCTCCTCACTAAAACTTTTGACTAAATTGAATACACTATAAGTGAATTTGTCAAAATACTTATGATACCTTCAAATGGGGGGACTAGATACATAAAGTGATTTTATTTCTAAACTGTTAAACAGATATGTATGAAAACACCGTAAAAAAAGGGGAAAATCTATACTGTCACATCATAAAACATTTGATCTCAAAACCATAATGATGGAGTGTGACACCAAATTAAAAGTTTTAGCTTCACTGTCCAAATAAATACGTGTGTGATTGTACTATATCTGGTCATTGGAATTGATCTAATTTGAATATGTGCAAAGAGTATGCACTATTCAGATACAGTATTTGTGTGTTTGAAATTGGTCAGCATTTTAAAAAAATTCCCCCGAATGGGCAGTTATTCGATTTCCCTTATTTTCAAACCTATTAAACTTTTTATTCCAGAAGTAATTCTGGAACTATATCTTGTGTGCTATGAAGCTTCTTTATTTTTCTAGGTTTCTGCTTTGCCCGCCTGGCTGTTTGGAAATGCTATTTTGAATATGACTCTTTCCAAGGGAAGCATGCTCTCACACAAATCACTCTCTTTGCATCGCCTCTGATTTGCTTGAGCATTATATTTTGTAAGTGTTGTGTTTATATGTGCAGGTTGATACAAGTCTCATTTATAATAATGTATATTTTCTCTTGCCAGTGTGGATTTTTCAAACGCTCAAAACATGATGACAGCGTTCCAAGATACCATGCCGTACGGATAAAGAAGGAGGCTTGTCAGTTTAAAGACGGAAAAGCCAAGCTGGATTCCTTTGAGAAAAAGCAGTGGATGACAAGCTGGAATGAGAATGAGAGCTACTCATGAGACACTTGACTGTTGGGATATGGTCAGATACATTAGTCTCCTATTTTCCTAAACATCCAATGACTGCATTTGGGAAGCAAACTACAAAATAAACGTTTTCTATTCTCCCCAAGGACTCTCAGATGAAAATCTATCCCGTGTCGTATCTGAGGAAATGAGAAGCATCACGTCTTACATTTGGGTAGAGAAAGGAAATTGGGAATTTGAAATCCATTATCTGCCACTGATACAGTTTTTAATGACATGATGAATTGAGTTTCAATCTCCAATGTTTAGCTGTAGATAATCTTTCTGCTGTGTTTTTTTGCAGTCAGTTTTATCCAATCTCTATGTTGTATTATCCCTGCAATGTATAGACTGGAACATTCTGTATGTTTTGTATATATTTAAATACTTTAGCACACTGTATATTTATTTTTGTCATTATCTGTACAAAGAAAACAGATATGCATTGGCCAAAGTCTTTTTAAATGTTTTATCTAAAGTTACTTTTCAGTAGAATAAGTAAGGGTAAATGGTACTGCTGATTTTCTAGTGCTGCACAGACTAAAAAGTAGCTACAGGTATTATGTGAATAATATTGTCATAAGGTACAAAGTTTATGCAATGCTTCTCAATTCCCAAATTAGAAAAAGAATAGCACCTTTATGAATATTTCTAAGACAGTTATATGTCAGTTATGAGTTGGAGATATATAACGGATTCACACCAAACCTCTGTTTATCCATGGCTTTGACAGTGCCCCTGTCAAAGCCATTTCATTTGCGCAAATACTGTACTGGGTGATACTTCAGTAGCATGCAGCTGGGACAACTGGAGTCGAAAGAAGCAGTAAAATGCAGTTTAATGTTTTGCTAATTTTATTTTAGCATTCCTGAGTAAGAAGGAAGGCACTCAGTAATGGTATTTGTAATGTGTGTCTTGAAGGTTAAGATGCCACCTGACATAAGAATCATAATACAAACCCCCAAAATGCCGACTTCGGAAAGTGATCTTGTTGATGAATGCTGTCTGTAGGCCTATCAGACTTCATTTTATATGGAAGCTATTCAAAGGGTAATTGCTGTGGAATGGTGATCAATGAGAAGCATTAGGCGCTTTCACACTGCACCTTAGCTCAGGGTTAACAAATGCTTGTGTGAAAACCGACTAAGCTAGCCCAGGGCCAGTCTAGCCTGGGGCTAAAAACAATGCAGTGTGAAAAGGCCTATTTAGTACTAGGACTACCTAAAACATGTTTAAAAAAAAAAAAAATGTAAGTCTCATCACTGGCTCTTCATTCATTCCTCTATTCAGATGTTTTGAATACTGTGTTTTGTGACAGATTGCAATAAAAAGAGAATAAATGGCTCAAAGTTCTACAATTTCATCTTCTTTTTCTTCTTTTTCCATAACAGTTGTTATGGGGTCACTGAAACTTGTAATTGACCAACTACAAGCAAAAAATATGAGGGATAGACAAAGATTGTCTATTATATTGACAAGATATTTGAGTGACTGCTCTAACAATGGAAATACATGTCCTCAAAGATGGAAGGCTGGCTGGATGAGGAGATCAGGTGATTTTAGGCAATGAGAGGGCAGATACATGCTTGAACAGGCCATAGAGATAGATAGAGGACTCATCTTTGTATAGTGCCATTAGTGTCTGTGACAGCATCGGCAGCGCTGTTGAGGCTATCTCCATTTTAAAGTAGTGAATTTTATCATTCATTGGCTGATTCTCTCAACTCATAGGAATCCCCACCCAGTTGACTACTTTAAAATGAAGCCCTCAAATGGCAATGTCCATGCTAAAACGGGTTATATCCACGATGAGTCCAATTTTTCGATATGACAACAGGCAAAATTCAGATATAAAGTCATTTTTTTCAAAGTTTGCCCGAAATGCCACATGGCCACTTAAATTAGTGATAAAAGTCACCTTGTCCGAGAGAGATTTTCATAGTTAGCAAAACGTCAAGCCAGAGTAAGCCTAACTGAAACACAGCCCATATTTTAAGTGTTTATAAAATCCCCTATGGGGAAAATGAATGGTGGAAAAACAATTGGAACCATTTCCCTGTTTAACTGCTAGGTTTTATGGGTATTATGACACCTCCACTGTGGGGCTTTATACCTCTGGTTCATTCAGCCATTCCTATGGGGGAAAGAATGGGGTTTTGGGGATAAATGCTGAAAAGAATGTCTGAGGTTAACACAGGCTTAGGAGATCTGATACATTTTATTCTATGAAATAATATTGTTTTTGGGAAATGTGTTTTTTGCATATTTTACTCTCCCTGAGACAACCTCTGAGAATGAGGGGACAGTCAGTGTCTGCCATTATCAACAGTGACTCTGGAGCATAAGGTTTAACTGCTTTGCTCAAGGGCACGTCGACTGATTTTTTACCTTGTCGGCTTGGGATTCGAACTAGCGACATTTCGGCTACTGGCCCAACACTCTTTATGTGCTTGTTTTGATTAAATAAATGCTTAAAAACTATATAGACTAAGGAAACAGGCACTTATGAGTCTACTAAAGTGGCATGTGTGATGTCAAGGACCCTGAACCAAAGAGGAAGCTCACGCTTGGGGTGTACTTTGACACTAGGCTGACCTGGGCAGAACACATTGAGAGAGTGGTGGGAAAGTAATGAGCTAAATGTCATGCGCTGTCTGATGGGGAAAGAGTGGGGGGCTGGGCGTTCCTCAATGAGGACCATGTACCGTGCCTTTGGAAAGTATTCAGACCCCTTGACTTTTTCCACATTTTGTTATGTTACAGCCTTTTTGCAAAATTGATTACACCCCCCCAGATCTACACAATACCCTATAATGACAAAGAAAAAACAGGTTTAGACATTTTTGCTAATTTATAAAAAATACAAATAAATTAAATATCACATCTACGTTAGTATTCAGATCCTTTACTCGGTACTTTGTTGAAGCACCTTTGGCAGCAATTACAGCCTAGAGACTTCTTGGGTATCACGCTAAAAGCTTGGCACACCTGTATTTGGGGAGTTTCTCCCATTCTTCTCTGCAGATCCTCTCAAGCTCTGTCAGGTTGGATTGGGAGTGTCGCTGCACAGCTACTTTCAGTTCTGTCCAGAGATGTTTGATCGGGTTCAGGTCTGGGCTCTGGCTGGACCACTCAAGGACATTCAGAGACTTGTCCCAAAGCCACTCCTGTGTTGTCTTAGCTGTGTGCTTAGGGTTGTTTTCCTGTTGGAAGGTGAACCTTCACCCCAGTCTGAGGTCCTGAGCGCTCTGGAGCAGGTTTTCATCAAGGATCGCTCTGTACTTTGCTCCGTTCATCTTTCCCTCGATCCTGACTGGTGTCAGTCACTGCTACTGAAAAACATCCCCCACAGCAGGATGCTGCCACCACCCTGTTTCACCGTAGGTATGGTGCCATGTTTCCTCCAGATGTGACGCTTAGCATTCAGGCCAAAGAGTTCAATCTTGGTTTCATCTGACCAGAGAATCTTGTTGGTCTGAGAGTCTTTAGGTGCCTTTTGGTAAACTCCAAGCGGGCTGTCATATGCCTTTTACTGAGGAGGGGCTTCCGTCTGGCGACTGTACCATAAAGGCCTGATTGCTGGGGTGCTGCGGAGATGGTTAACCTTCTGGAAGGTTCTCCAATCTCCACAAAGGAACTCTGGAGCTCTGTCAAAGTGATATTTAGGTTCTTGGTCACCTCCCTGATCAAGGCCCTTCTCCCCCACTGCACAGTTTTGCCAGGCGGTCAGCTCTAAGAAGAGTCTTGGTGGTTCCAAACTTCATCCATTTAAGAATGATGGAGGCCACTGGATTCTTCGGGACCTACAATGCTGCAAAAATGTTTTGGTACCGTTCCCCAGATCTGTGTCTCGCCACAATTCTGTCTCAGCTTTCTACAGACAATTCCTTCAACCTCATGGCTTGGTTTTGGCTCTGACATGCACTGTCAACTGTGGAACTTATATAGACAGGCCTTTCAAAATCATGTCCAATCAATTGAATTTACCACAGGTGGACTCCAATCAAGTCGTAGAAACATCTCAAGGACAATCAATGGAAACAGGAGGCATCTGAGCTCAATTTCGAGTCTGATAGCAAAGGGTCTGAATACTTATGTAAATAAAGTATTTCAGTTTTACATTTTTATAATTAAAAAAAAAATGCAGTGGGTGGAGGAAGTCATTTTGTTATATTTTTTTAAGAGAAAAAGGGCTGACAGGTAGGATTTCGTTTTTCCCTGTCTCATGGACCACACTCTAGTTCAGTAGGTGGCGGTAATACACCATAACGTTGGATGCCAACCATCGATAAACCCCACCGAAGAAGAAGATGAAGCTCGTTCGTGTTTGTTTTGACTGCTAGCATGCGGCTGGAAGTTAGCTAGCACAACAAAACCAATGCACGATTCTTGAAGCGATATGGTTATTTAATGTAGAAAGTAACGTTATAATGCGCTGAACTAATACGTATAAATACAAGTTTTGAGATAATGTAAGTAGCTCACTTTCTAGGAACGCTTGCGAACAGTTCCAGTCGACTTGAATGAATGACATGCTGGAGTACTAACGTTAGCTAGCTAAATAATCTGGCAAACTCCACCAAGATATTGTCATTTATTGTAAACTGTAACCGTTACCTAGCCTATTCGTTTACTTGTGGACCGTGATGGCTGCAAACGAACTTCATAAAAGCTACCTAAGCTAACTAGCTAGCTGTTAAAAGCCAGCTAGTAACGTAGCTAGCTTAGCTACATATCTCGCTGCGTTCATCAGATGTCAACAATGCCATGGGCAATCAGCTGTTCAACACCGTCAACTGAATCATTTCTATCCATGCCCGTTTATCAACTGTAAGCTAAGTCGATCAAAATGAGGATTCTAAGGGCCTTGATGAGTAACGCCGCCTCCATGGGAAAGCATATTGATTACTACTCCAGGTTCTCCCCTTCTCCCCTCTCAATGAAACAGTTCTTGGACTTCGGTAAGTGTACTTGATTTCCAATGTCTTTAGCCAACTGTTGACTAGCTTTATTGAGACATGTGGCACATAGGCTTTATATGGCTGCTTCATATCTTTCATCTAACTAACCAACAGTTATGTTTGTTCTGTTCCACATTCAGGGTCTGGTGAAAATGCATGCGAGAGAACATCGTTTGCATTCCTCAGACAGGAGCTACCTGTGAGGTTGGCAAACATAATGAAGGAGATCAACTTGTTACCTGATAATCTGCTAAAGACTCCATCAGTCCGGTTGGTAGAAAGTTGGTGAGTACTGTCATTTTAGACCCAACGGACCCCCATCTAGCCTGGTGGAACCAGCCTGAATGCTGCTTTTACCATTGCATTTCACTTCAGTAAAACAGGATGGTGAATGCAGAAATCAGGCTGGTTCCACCAGGCTAATTCCCATTTTCTCCTGTTATGCATTTTCATCAGGCCTATGAATAGCTTAACCATGTATTGGGTCATTTTCTCTTTTTAGGTACATGCAAAGTCTTAAAGACATTATTGAGTTCAAGGAGAAAGATGCTGATGATGAGAAAGTAACATATGAGTAAGATTATAATCACGTTTCGTTATTCATGGTGACATATCACTAACATAAACAGGGTCTATTGTGGATCATAATTCCTTTTGGTGTCTGTCTTCACAGTTTCACTGACGCTGTTATAAAGATCCGAAACCGTCACAATGACGTCATCCCGACAATGGCCCAGGGGGTTGTGGAGTACAAGGAGACCTATGGCACAGACCCCATCGTCAGCCAGAACGTTCAGTATTTCCTGGATCGCTTCTACATGAGCAGAATATCCATCAGGATGCTGCTTAACCAGCACAGTGAGCATGTCACCTGTTATAGCACCCACACTGACATCAAAAGCTGCAGCATTGCTCAGAAGAGGAACATTTGAAATGGATACTGTTTCTGGCAGTTTAAAGACATTCTGTTTTAAGGCAAAAAATATCTTACATCCTACGGCCAGAATATGTGAAAGAAATTGACAAATAACGGGCCCAGAGCTGTGAAACTTGTTATATAAACATCTGTGAAATGTTAGCGGTGACATTTTTTCATGTATTTGTGCGTCTTCTATTTTAGCCCTGCTCTTTGGTGGGAAGGTGAGGGTAAACCCAGCGCATCCTAAACAGATTGGCAGTATTGATCCGCACTGCAGTGTTACTGAAGTAGTCAGGGGTAAGTGCTGCACAATTTTAAACAACTGAAATAGGCCTAAATTGATAGCAACAATTTAGTATTACTTTCCTAACTGCTTTGCCTTTACCCCAGATGCGTATGAAAATGCAAGAAACCTTTGTGATCGGTATTATATGAACTCTCCTGAGTTGGTACTGGAAGAATTCAATGGTAAATGTTTGGATTTCATTCCTGACTTATGCATAATAGTGGACTTTTTATGATATTAGACTGCATTTACATGTATTTTCCGAAATGATTGCATGACACATACAGTTCCTACATTTTCCAATTGTTCCTACAGTGAAAGATGATGGAAAGCCAGTGACTGTAGTGTATGTGCCATCCCATCTCTACCACATGGTATTTGAACTTTTCAAGGTATGCCTTATTTTTTTACTTAATGACTTATGAGCTTACGTTTTTTAAGTTCTGAGACATTTCTTGGACCTTAAATCTGGATTTGATCTCCAGAACGCCATGAGAGCCACCATGGAGTTGTATGGCGACTCTATGGACTATCCTCCTGTACATGCCCAGGTTGCCCTGGGGAGTGAAGACCTGACAGTCAAGGTACAACTACTCTGCAGTGCTGCTTCTCATTTGTCCTCTCTTATATGGCTAGAAAGACATATCAGGCTTATCAGTGCATCTCTAGTCGATGCTATTTACTCTTCCAGGTGAGTGATCGTGGAGGAGGGGTCCCTCTAAGGAAGATTGAGAGGCTGTTCACCTACACCTACTCCACTGCCCCCCCACCCAGCATGGATGGCCAACGCAGCCCTCTGGTGAGACTTTCCACTTTATAACAAGGAGCACATACTATTAATATTCATTACAATATTGTAAGCATTCTCTTATCTGTTCTGTTGTAGGCTGGATATGGGTATGGCCTGCCCATCTCTCGATTATATGCCAGATACTTCCAAGGTGATTTGAAGCTGTACTCTCTGGAGGGTTATGGCACCGATGCTGTGATATATATCCGGGTGAGTCACAAAAATGAGACGTTAAAAGCATAAAGCATACAAGTGCTGATATTTTTCAGAGTAACTTGAAACTCATTTCTCCCATTATTCCCTCTACAATTGTGTGCAGGCTTTGTCTACGGAGTCCATCGAGCGGCTTCCTGTTTACAACAAGTCAGTCTGGAAGCACTACAAGACCATGCACGAGGCAGACGACTGGTGTGTTCCAAGCAAGGAGCCCAAGGACATGACAACGTTCCGTAGTTTTTAGGCCTAGATGCCTCCTGGTTAGACGAGCGTCATTTGCTGTACATGAATTGTGGTTGCTGAAAGAATTGCTTTGTGTGAGTGATGCTATAGCTGTTCCACTGTGGGAAGCAATAGGTCAAAAACCTTTGCACCTTTACTGGTTGTATGTATACATAACTAACAAAATTACAGAGCAAAGTTCTCGTGCCATACATTTCATGTGAGCAATAGGTTTTGGTGTTTCTGGGAGTGTTGCTTTTTCAAAACTGACATGTTTATACCATGTGTATTATGTGAAAGGATTCCTTGGTTTCTAGCATTTTGCTGAAAGGGAAAAAGAGTGAATGTTGCTTGTTATTTATACTGAGTGTTCTCCACGGGCTGAAGATGTTTGTTACAAAGTTGTGCAGCTATGAGGTCTTTTTCCATGTCCTCCGCTATCGTTGAAGGAATGTTCTTTTATCTCGACGAAGTACATGTCCTCCAGTGATACACGACGTTAGAGAAATAAAAATATAGTACTTGTTCTAACCATTGAGATATTTTTTAGGTGATGTGTTATTTCTGTCAAGTGTTATTGACCTTATTAAAGTGTACAATAGTGGGCCTTCCATCTCATGATTGCGGAAACCATTAGACCTCCCAATAAAGCACAAAATACACCCACAAAAGAATCTGATGTGAGAATTAGTTTATTTTATGCACCCATCATTCATCTTGACAAGACAGCCAACTATTCAACTGATTTACTGTTCATAGGCACACACACCTCGTGTTATCATGGATCCCACACGCTGTCAGCAAGGAGTGCATGCACTGTAGAATAATATTGCATGTCTCGGTACCATTTCAGCAACACGTCAAATTCTCCGGCTCAATAGGACCACTGAGTAGTACCTCCTCCATTCTCAAAACAGGCACAGTTGGGAAGGGGTTATATAAACAGCATTTACCTTGTCGTTACTGGCTTCTTTTTGCCTTTCATTTAGCAAAGATGTTGTCATCCTAGTGGCTATTCTACTTAGTAGAAAAAGTATTTGTAAAATGATGAACCTTTAATAATTTGATTTTAAAAAATTATGCAGTTAATTGATATGTAGAAAAGTTCATTTATACACTTCAAACCTTGTCACCCATTTAAGCTTAAAAGATTATATAGTACTTTTATCTCAACTGTACAAAGTTCCTGCAACAAAATATCTGTACATGGCTACAGGAAAGTTAAGCTAGCAAAAATACACTATAAAACATATAAAAAGTAGTACTGAACTCATTCCAATTGTTGTATGGGTAAATGTACACAAATCCTCCAACTACATATCTGGAACCTCAAAAGGGATAAAAGTACTGCTTCTATAGCTGTATAAAGGTTAAAAAAAAACATGTTGGGTTTTGTTTTTGGTCATGTCCCTAACACTTGTCATTACAGTATCACTTCGCCCCCGTCACCCCAATCTACCACAATGATGATGTGATACAGATACTGCTGGCGACAGGACTGTCAGCGTGTTTGATTTGATTAAAAAGCAGAGCCAGCTCTTGTGTGTTCTTGTGAATAACCCAAAACTAGGAAACTAGGAAAAGTATCAATAGCCAACGACAAATCGGGCTATTTTCAGATGATTCTTCCAATTGGAATGGTAAATCAACCCTGGTGCGTTAACATTGTTGTTACTGGTCATTATAAACTCACATGATGAGTGACTGCTTTAGTGCTCTCTTAGTAACTGCTGTGAACTGAGGTGGATGGCACTTACGTAGGCCTATATGTGAAACAGAACAAATACAAGGGTCCTTGAATGCCCTGCCTCACTCGAGGGAGAACGTGTTGGGTTACGTTGAGAGAGTGGGTCACCTCTGGGGCAGTTCAGCAGACATAGTCAGTGTTGGGAGGCAGTCTCCCGCTGCGGCGTGATTCCTTCTCCCTTTTTCCCCTCTGTTTCTCCAGCTTCTCCTGGGCCTTCCTCATGTCCTTCAGCTTCTTCTTGATGGTGGCCCGGTCACTTTGGCTGGACACACCTAGGGCCTGAGGGGACAAACATCACTGGTCACATTCTAGAACACACCTCTATGAGATGTATATACACTTCGGACAATATCCTCTAATTTATTGTGTCGTTTTCCATATGTACCATTTTAGTGTAAATCATTGTGGAATTCAGCCGGTTTATTTGGGGCTATAAGGTGGCAGTCTATGCGCATATAAACCTGACTGCTGCTGTAAATGGAAGAGCTTGCATTCGGATGAGATGAAAATCCCTTCAATTGTACTTTCTGACAAACTGTATGTGGCCTACATACGAGTTCTGAACTGTGGTCTTGTTGCTTGTGATGCCCTCGTACCTTCAACTTGTCACTGTCCAGGTGCATGAGCTGATGACCATCCACACCCTTGGCGGTGAACTCAGGTGTGTATTGGTCCATGTTCATGCCCATCAACCAGTGACAGACTTGCTGATTGTTCCACTCGAGGACAGGGCGGTTCTGCCATTGATATTCCTTCCCTGTAGGTACTGGCTCATCATCCAGGTTCTACGGAACGCCAAGAAACACATGACATCCCAAGAAAACTAACAAACAAAAAACACTCACCTACAGCACAGTATAACGGATGAAATAGCAAATTCATGTTTTAAGCACAATATCAAAACTTTATGGCACAGTGCAAAGCATTTGGTACATGCATTGCACATCCAGTGACTGAAATCACATTTAAAAAAAGCTGTGTCCAACGGTCCATTCAGAGTTTGTCACAACTCCGTTAAGTGGAACAGGCCAGAACATGCAGCGGGAGCATGTCTGTTTTGTTCTACCTGGCATACGTCTGCTTGTTTGAGTATAGTAGGCAGGGCTTAGGTGTAGTGTTTATCAGAGTAAAATGAATCACTTATCAACTGAAACACCAACAAGATAAGCCAAACAGTCATAAAACACAATTACACACACAATCCAAAACCATATGAAAAGGAATGTAAGACAAGCTCCACTAAACAGACACAAGGAGCGGCACAGATCATTTTATGGCTGGGTTCCCCAACTGGCGGACGGCCTGCGGTGTGGTTCTATTTGGCCCCAAAAAACATCTATTTTTTATTGTTGTGGATGTTGAATGATCATCGATGGACATAAAAACTGTAAAAACACCAGGAAATCAGCTCCAAGTGATTTCAATTTGGGAAATCTGTTCCCAAGTATTTCCACGCATATTAGAAATACACGCGACCATGTACAAATGTAAGCAAGGTTTGAAATGATTAAGTTTTAGTCAAATATTATTTCTGTTTGGGCTTCTACAAATTATTTGTAATTATGTTCCGCCCCACCGACCATCTGCTCAAGCAAAAAAAAAAAAATTGGCTTGTGGCTGTATCTAGTTAATGATCCCTGTTCTAAGGTCTATGAAAAAAACAGAAGACCACTGGAGGAACTAAGTAGCCTCTACTGCTAGTTCAGCTGGTAGTAGCACAACAAGGACCCAAAGCTAAAGACAGACACTTGTTTTAACACCACACAGACAACTTCAGCACACACATGCAACTTCCTTCTCCGGTGGTCATTCACCATTCCATCATCACAGCCACGAGGGGGGTAAACTCAAAAAACATGCTTGAGACTGTCCCCTTTTCAGAGACATCTGAGCAGCACCATCCCGCACAGGGGTTTGTGGAACAAAGAGAGAGATCACTCACCTCACTGGACGAGAAGACTAAAGTATGTGAGCGCCCAGGCAGATTGGGCTCTGCAACTAAGCCTGAGATGTCTGAACTGGGGCTGCCAAGGTTTGAATCATCTATGACTGACACATTCTGGAGCAGTGGAACAAGGAGGAAACAAGGAAGAAGGCATTAACTAGACAAACACATGGGTGGGTACACGGCAGTTCTGTGGCCTGAAGCTCTAGGGAGGAAGGCGATCAGCAGTTGTACTGTAAACGTGGAAATTGAGGTTGAGAATTAAATAGGGATTATCATTGACATGATTTGGTCTATGGTGATATCAACACTGGGAATACTGTGTCAAATACATTATCATCATGACAGACGGGAAGAAGAAGATATCAGGTCAATGATTTCACATTCATAAATCCAACTGGATTTACCAAAGTACAAGACAAACATAACTCGACCGAATTGCTATCATGACAAAACGACTTCTACTATGACATTTATGACACACAATTTCTATTGGTACAGCACTAATAGCAGCACTCAAAAACCTTTGTGGTACTGTGTCAGGAGTATGTTTTTCAATCATTTGTGATGAATTCCGACCGATAATATTCATCATATCACGTGTGATATGAAAGGTATGGCGAGGAAGCATAAATGTGAAGTTCGATTCACAGAGCCTTCAGAAAGCATTCATTGTGTTGTGTCACAGCCTGAATTCAAATTCATCATTTTCTCACTCATCTTAGACAATATCCCATAAAACATGTTTTTAGACATATTTGCACATTTATTGAAAATTAAATCAGAAATATCTCATTTACATAAGTATTCACACCTCTGAGTCAATGCTTTGTAGAAGCACCTTTGGCAGCGATTACAGCTGTGAGTCGTTCTGGGTAAGTCTCTAAGAGCTTTTCACACCTGGATTGTGCAACATTTGCCCATTTCGTCAAGCTCTGTCAAATTGGTTGTTGATCAATGCTAGACAACCATTTTCAGGTCTTGCCGTAGATTTAAGTAGAAGAAAATCTACTTAACTAGGACACTCAGGTACATTCACAGTCTTCTTGGTAAGCAACTCCAGCGGAGATTTGGCCTTTTGTTTTAGGTTATTGTCCTGCTGAAAGGTGAATTCATCTCCCAGTGTCTGATGGAATGCAGACTGAACCAGATTTTCCTCTACGATTTTACCTCTGCTTAGCTCCATTCCATTTATTTTTATCCTGAAAAACTCCCCAGTCCTTAACGATTACAAGCATACCCATAACATGATGATGCCACCATTATGCTTGAAAATATGGAGAGTGGTACTCAGTAATGTGTTGTATTGTATTTGTCCCAGACATAACACTTTGTATTCAGGACAAAAAGTTAATTGCTTCGCCACATTTTTTACAGTATTACTTTAGTGCCTGTTGCAAACAGGATGCATGTTTTTGAATATTTTTTATTCTGTACAGGCTTCCTTCTTTTCACTCTGTCAATTATGTTAGTATTGTGGAGTAACTACAATATTGTTGAGCCATCCTCAGTTCTCTCCTATACCAGCCATTCAACTATGTAACTGTTTTAAAGTCACCAAAGTCACTGTTTGACTCAAGTACCTTAGAGATAATTGTATGTGTGGGGTTATAGAGATGAGGTAGACATTCAAAAAGCATGTTAAACACTATTATTGCACACAGACTAAGTCCATGCAACTTACTCTGTGACTTGTTAAGCACATGTGTACTCCTGAACCTATTTAGGCTTGTCATAACAAAGGGGTTGAATACTTATTGACTCAAGACATTCCAGCTTCTCATTTTTAAATCTTTTGTCAACACTTTGAAAAACATAATTCCACTTTGACATTATGGTGTATTGTGTGTAGATCAGTGACACAAACATCTAAATGTAATCCATTTTAAATTCAGGCTGTAACACAACAAAACGTGGGAAAAGTCAAGGGGGGTGAATACTTTCTGAAGGCACTGCAAGTGCTTGACACACTACCACAAAACCCAATTCCACTACAACAACAACACAAATCAATGTTGGGGTATTAGTACAATCTAGATGTGAAATGAACTATCACAACACGAAACTAGATGACTGGTTAGTTCTAATCTACCAGCTCCTCTAAGATTGGGGTTGTAAAAAGGAAATCATACTGTACCAAATCTAACGAGCGACTGAATAAAGAGGACCAGGAGAGATTTGTCTGTTTAAAAGAAGGACGGTTGGAGAGATTGTCAAGTCGTTCTCCGTACTGTACACTGGGGTTGACACCCACCTCTAGCTGCCACAGGACCACACAGAGTAGAATTCCAGCCAGAGGAACCAGGGAGGCCCTGTTTGTGGCACACATCGCCCACTCCCCACAGCCCTCCGTCTACTCCCCAGGCAGTCTGGTTGGGAATTACTCAGGCCTATTTGTGCAGATGCATTTAATGGGGATAATTATCTGGTTGCTAAGCCATTGAAATGCCAGTGAATCCTCCTCCTCTTGGTCTCAGATTAATGACGGGGCAGCTTCTCAAATGGCACCCTGTTCCCTATATAGTGCACTACTTTTGACCAGGGCCCATAGAGGAATAGGGTGCCATTTGGGACGCAACCACGGCCCCCATATGGTTCCACAGGCAGCAGCAGTGCAACCCTGTTCTGCTGTCTTCCTGAATGGGAGGAGCTATAGGAGACAGACCAGCCACTCCACAGCAATGTCATCGTCACGCTCTGGGAAAAATGTTACCGGCCGGCTGCTACACATCTCTTGACTGGATGTGGTATTTCCAGTGGAATACTGGCCAACTCACCATGAAACGGTTCGGAAATGACAGAGAGGTCAGTTCAGTGACACAGGATTCCACTTAGTAGTAGCAAATGAAATCTAATTCGAATCCCAGCTATATTTTTCATTCCAGTAAAATGGCCTAATGCAATCATTCCTTTATGTGTTCTGCTTCCGTTTGTTACTGGTGATTCTGAAGTGACTGGAAATCTCTACCTCTTGGATAAAGATCTCCAGATGATGAGGGCTTTTTCGTTCTGTCTTTTGATGGAGTTGGCACTGTGTGTGTGTGCACTCACCTTGTTCTTGCGGTCCTGGCTCTGCTCACTGCTGGTCTCAGTGGCTGCGTATGGTAGGCTGCTGCTGGTGGACAAAGGCTCCTTGTCCCTGTCTCGGTCCCCAAACCAGGAGAAGGGCATACATGTGGGAATAGAGGTCATGGACTCAGAAGGGGACATTTTTCCCCCAGATTCCTCCAGGAGCTCGGCAGAACCCCTGGGCATTAGGAAAATGAAGAAAAATAAAAGTCTCCAAGTTACGTATTGTCCCTTTATTAGCAGAAAGGTCCTCTGCTAGCAGAGCTGTGAGTGTACGGTGATGACGTATCTAGGATGTGGTGAAACAGTCAGCCTGGTAACATGACATGTGACATACCTGCTGTCCAGAGATGCACGCATCACCTCCTTGTCATGTTTCCTCCCTTTGCCACCAGACTTCCGAAGGCCACTGTTGGTTTTCAAAATCTTTAGATTACGCAGGGACTAACAGGACTGTCAAAATGGGAACTAATCTTTATCGCAGGCACTTACCCAAAAATCGTCTTTTTGGGTTTTCCGACTGAAGAACTCTCATTTGTCTCATCTGTAACAGAGTCCTTTTTATTTATTTTTTTTACTTCACTGTCAGCAGTGAAGTAATGAACTGCCACAAGCAGAGAGCCAGTAAGAGGCATATCAATATGGTGATAGTCAGTGGAGGTAGCAGTTTTGTAAATGTACTGTGTAAACATCATATTGTGGGTAGCAGGTTAAAGGCAGTACCTTTGAGCTCCTTGCCCTTCCCCTTGGACTCCCTCTTCTTGACGTTGTGATGGAACCCTGAGGGGGAGTGTGGCGAGGGCAAAGAGGTGTCTTTCGGCATGGACAGGGAAGGACTGCCCCCGCTTTCGACACTATCTCTCTGGGACGGGGGCAGGAAGGGGCTGCTGGAGAGCTTCAACTTGCTCCTGGATCTCTCCTCAGCCTCGGGGGTGTCGTCCCTCTGGCCGTTCCTAGGAAAGCAGATGGGCCCGGGCAGGGACAGGCTCTCTTGGATGCACCTCCTCCTGCTGGTAGAGTCCTCCTCCGCATCTTCCTCCTCCTTCTCCTCCTCGTTCTCCTGGAGGGGAAAAACAGTCAGCAGTGAATTGAGCAGACAAACAGTGGCTCGGAGATAGAACTGAAACATGTGAATATTGGTATTGAACATGCATCCATAGAAAGAGATGCGGGAGAAGAAATCTTTGAAATAGCTAGTACTATTGAACCCTGAAATTGTTTTCAAAACGAATGAGAGAACTTTCTGGGCTGACCTGTGAGTGGCAAGGGGACATGACGAGGTTCTCCTTCAGTTTGTTGCGAGACGGACGATTCCTCGTTGGGGCCAGTAGGCACTTGGCTTTGTGTGCACTGGTGTCCAAGCGCTCAGTCTCCGGAACCAGCTCGCTCCAGTCTGTATTTGTGGAGGAGAGACAAAACAGCTCAGTAAACACAACATAACAGCAAACTGTACACTATTCTCAGACATACTGGTGTTCAGAGACAGTCACAGAGACAGTCACGCTTTCCAATGGTAGTAAATAATGGGTGGCTTCTATCCTGTTCGTCAAGTGTACGTTGGAGCCCTACCTAGCGCTAGAGAGTCCACTGACTGTGTGTTGATGACAGGGCCTTCACTCCCCTGGGTGCTCCGTCTCCTCTCCACAGCAGAGTCCTGACACGCCTGGGTCTCTTCACGGTCAGCAGGTGGACCGCTGCCCTCCAGGACCGCTATCTGAGGAGAGAACCATAGAATGGCCAGTCAACTTCTTCTCCACTAGGTCTGTTCTAATGTTGAAGTCTCTTTCTTCCAATATGTCCCTCTTACCCTGTCCTGCAGGCTTTCAAGCTGCTCCTTGTACCATCGATCCTTCTCGTCTAGAACTTTCCTCATCTCCTCCTCCTTCTTCACAAAGTCAATCTCCCTGGAAAGGAATCAGAGCATTAAACTTCAGAAATCATTCCATTGACGCATATACATATTGTACTTTCTACACAACATGACACATATCATAGTGGAAGGAAGCCCTCGGCCTGGTCAACACAGAAACTCACTCAGCTGAAGTTACGACTTCTAAATAATGAAAAAATGCACGTCTAACTTAGTGAACTCAACTCGAACTGCAAAACGAACTGCAAAAATCACTGAAGCTGATGATTCATATCTCCCTCACTAGCTTTAAGCACCAGCTGTCAGAGCAGCTCACAGAACACTGCACCTGACATAGCCCATCTGTAAACAGCCCATCCAACTACCTCATCCCCATACTGTATTTCTTTTTTCATCTTGCTCCTTTGCACCCCAGTATCTCCACTTGCACATTCATCTTCTGCACATCTACCATTCCAGTTGCTATATTGTGATTACTTCGCCACCATGGCCTTTTTATTGCCTTACCCCCCTTTATCTTACCTCATTTGCACTCACTGTATATAGACTTTTCTTTCTTCTACTGTATTATTGACTCTATGTTTGTTTATTCCATGTGTAACTCTGTGTTGTTGTATGTGTCGGACTGCTGTGCTTTATCTTGGCCAGGTCGCAGTTGTAAATGAGAACTTGTTCTCAACTAGCCTACCTGGTTAAATAAAAACAATTTAAAAAAACTCACTTCTGCTGGTAGTCTTTGAGCAGTTTCTTGGCCTTGTTGTATTTCTTGTCCAGCGTTTCGTACTGGCTCTGGGTCTCCGACAGTTGCTTGTTGACAGTTTTACACAGAGCCTGGGCCTCCAGCCAGTATTTCTCCAGCTTCAACATCTTCTCGTTATTCTCCTCAATCTTCTGCTCCAACTCAACCTCCATGGACTCCCTGGATGCGTTGTCCTCCTCGGACGCCCTTAGCTGTAAAGGAAGAGTGAAAGGTATTTATACTACCTAAACGTAAGGGCTTCTCGTCTACGAGTACAATCAACATATTCAAATCATTACGGTCAGTCAGGTGACTGACAGGCAGAGACAGACAGTGTGACTGATGACATTTATGGTTAGTCACCGGGCTGGCGTCAGCTTACGCTCCAAGCATTTATGCATAAGTTCTCTTGTTTATAAAACAATCGTTTGTTCTTCAGATTGACCTACCTTTTCCTTCAGTTGGCTTATTTCAGCTGTTGCTATGTTGTGTTTCAGCTGGAGCTAAGGTAAAGAAAGAAACAATTTTATGTAACAAAAACAAGCACATATCACACACATAATTACACAGCCACCAAACTGTAAACTTGTGATAATTCTATCATTTGAAATACCTCCTTGAATTTGAAGCCCATCTGTGTGGAGTCCACGTTGGAGGGCATGAACACGGCCTCGGTCTTCGGCAGGTCAAACACCTCCACTGTCCTTCCGCCGGAGAAACTAGACCCTAGGACACCTCCCTCCTCTTCCTCCTCTTCCTCGTAGTGCTCCTCCTGAAACACAAAACAACCACACAATCATGCAGCCAATCACCTGCCCACGTGGCGCCCAGCAGCTCGGCTCGGAGCCCAGGGGAGAGGTATGGGTAATCACTACATCATATCTCAGTGTTACCGTGGTAGCCTGCAGAGAGCTCAGCAGGAGGCCTGTATCAGCAGGAAATTCATATCTTCTGCTCATCAACATGTTCCATCACACACACACAACCCCAAACATGAGCCACCACACACTTAGAAAAAAACAACACAAAAAGCCCCATCACACTACTGCACAGATTAATTGCATACCCACATTGAAATGGCCAAATTTGTTCACCACTACCAACAGCTCCTTGGACAGGAGTAGTCCGGCATTCGGAATGTATTCAGACCACTTTACTTTTTCCAGATTTTGTTACGTTACAGCCATATTCTAAAATTGATTAAAATATTTTTGTTTCCTCAATCTACACACAATACCCCATAATGACAAAACAAAAACAGGTTTTTAGAAATGTTTGCACATTTACTCAAAAAAACAAACAGAAATACCATATTTACATAAGTATTCAGACCCTTTGCTTTGAGAGATGAAATTTAGCTCAGGCGCATCCTGTTTCCATTGATCATCCTTGAGATTTCTCTACAACTTGATAGGAGTCCACCTGTGGTAAATTCAATTGATTGGACATGATTTGGAAAGGAACACACCTGTCTATATATAAAGTCCCACAGTTCACAGTGCATGTCATACAAAAACCAAGCCATGACGTCGAAGGACAATTCCGTGACAGGATTGTGTCGAGGCACAAATCTGGGGAAGGGTACCAAAACATTTCTGCAGCATTGAAGGTTCCCAAGAACACAGTGGCCTCCATCATTCTTAAATGGAACAAGTTTGGAACCACTTCCTAGAGCTGGCCGCCCGGCCAAACTGAGCAATCAGGGGAGAAGGGCCTTGGTCAGAGAGGTGACCAAGAACCCGATGGTTACTCTGACAGAGCTCCAGAGTTACTCTGTGGAGATGGGAGAATCTTCCAGAAGGACAACCGTCTCTGCAGCACTCCATTATTCAGGCCTTTATGGTAGAGTGGCCAGACAGATGCCACTCCTCAGTAAAACACACATGACAGCCCACTTGGAGTTTTCCAAACGGCACCTAAAGGACTCAGACCATGAGAAACAAGATTCTCTGGTCTGATGAAACCAAGATTGAACTCTTTGCCAAGAGTCACGTCTGGAGAATACCTGGCACCATCCCTACGGTGAAGCATGGTGGATGCAGCATCATGCTGCGGGGATGTTTTTCAGCAGCAGGGACCGGGAGACTAGTCAGGATTGAGGCAAATATGAATGGAGCAAAGTACAGAGAGATCCTTGATGAAAGGGCGAAAGTTCACCTTCCAACAGGACAACTACCCTATGCACACAGCCCAGACAACGCAGAAGTGGCTTCGGGACAAGTCTCTGAATGTCCTTGAGTGGCCCAGCCAGAGCCCGGACTTGAACCCGATCTAACATCTCTGGATAGACCTGAAAATAGCTGTCCAGTGATGCTCCCCATCCAACCTGACAGAGCTTGAGAGGATCTGCAGAGAAGAATGGGAGAAACTCCCCAAATACAGGTGTGCCAAGCTTGTAGCTTGAGGCTGTAATCACTGCCAAAGGTGCTTCAAAGTACTGAGTAAAGGGTCTGAATACTTACATTTGCAAACATTTCTAAAAACCTGTTTTTGCTTTGTCATTATGGTGTATTGTGTGCAGATTGATGAGGGGGGAAAAACAATTAAATCCATTTCTTAATAAGGCTGTAACGTAACAAAATGTGGAAAAAGTCAAGGGGTCTGAATACTTTCCAAATGCACTGTATCTATATGATATGCTCCACAATGAGACATGTACACTGTGTGTACAAAATATTAAGAACACCTTCCTAATATTGAGTTCCCCCCCCCCCTTTTGCCCTCAGAACAACCTCAATTCGTCTGGGCATGGCCTCTACAAGGTGTCGAAAGCATTCCACTGGGATGTTGACTCCAATGCTTCCCACAGTTGTGTCAAGCTGGCTGGATGTCCTTTGGGTGGTGGAACATTCTTGATACACACGGGAAACTGTTGAGCGTGAAAAACCCAGCAGCGTTGCAGTTCTTAAAACAAACCGGTGCATCTGGCACCTACTACCATACCCCGTTCAAAGGCACTTAAATCTTTTGTCTTGCACATTCAGCCTCTGAATGGCACACACACTATCCATGTCTCAATTGTCTCAAGGCGTACAAATTCTTCTTTAACCTGTCTCCTCCCCTTTATCTACACTGATTGAAGTGGATTTAACAGATGACATCAATAAGGGATCATAGCTTTCACCTGGTCAGTCTATGTCATGGAAAGAGCAGGTGATCATAATGTTTTGTATAATCAGTCTATATCACCTTTTAGCAGATCCAATAGGTTTAAGCTTTGTCTCTTTTCTAGGAGCCCTACCTTTTCATGCCCAGTTCCCTCTACAAATAAAGGCCTGTGGTTGCCTGTGCTTTTGAAAAGCAAACATTGCACAATTCCAGCAGGCTCCAGCAGCCACCCCACCCACACAGCATCAGGGTTACTCACTGCTCCCTTCCCGGATGGAGTGTAACTGGATTGGGCTAACCAACTGGATTGACTCACCTCCTCGGTGGACTGTTCATAGGGGTCGTCCAGGTCCTGCTGCTCCTGCTCGCTCTTCTCCTGCTCCAGGGTCTCACTGATCAGACGTGCCACCTCGCTCTGCGTCCCCGGCTTCTCCCGGCCAATCAGAAAACTGTTTGTGTGAGAGTGCAGCGGGTCAGCGTGGAGAGTGGTAGTACCAGCAGACACCTTAGTACCTGGCAGACGCCTTGCCTAGTCAATTTTATTTCCTTTGCTCGAAAGGCATACAAGCATAGTTTCAATCATAATAGCGGGCTCATACTGATATGAGTCGTTGCAATGTAGGGCAAACGGGTGAAGCCTGTTTATTGAACTCTTCTTAGAGTGTGTGCGCGCGTTTCAATTGCCTACAGTGAATCATTAACATATTCACCTGTGTCCCATGTGGGCTACTCTCTGTGTGGAGGCCTGAGGCACATGCAGTAGACAATAATAAAAACCAACCGATTTATTCAATAGTTCTACATTTCTCAAGGATATTTATTTTATTCCAGTCATACCTAATCACTTGAAGAAAGCTATGAGGTATTTTGTGGGACGTTCCATTACTGTCACACCTTAATCTCGTGTTGCCAGACAACCTAGAACTCTGGGGGCGAGGCGAGCCACACCTAGGATGATTACGACTTATTTCAAAATCAAATCAGCTCACATTTTATTTGTCACGTGCGTAGAATACAACAGGTGTAGACCTTACAGTGAAATGCTTACTTACAAGCCCTTAATCAACAATGCAGTTTAAAGAAAAATAAGTGTTAAGAAAGTATTTACTAAATAAAACTGAAGTAAAAAATAAATACGTTTTTAAAAAATAAAATAAAAAAAGAAGAAAATTACAAATAAATAAAGAGCAACAATAAAATAAGAGTAAAGAGGCTATATACTGGGGTTACCGGTACAAAGTCAATGTGCGGGGGCACAGGTTAGTCGAGCTAATTGAGGTAATATGTACAGAGGTAAAGTAACCATGCATAGATATTAAACAGAGAGTAACAGCAGCATGAAAATTATTAGCTGGTCAGGAGTATTATGACTTGGGGGTAGAAGCTGTTAAGGAGCCTCTTGGAACTATACTTGGCGCTCCGGTACCGCTTGCCGTGCGGTAGCAGAGAGAACAGTCTATGGATAGGGTGGATAGAGTCTTTGGCAATTTGTAGGGTCTTCCTCTGATATCACCTGGTATAGAGGTCCTGGATGGCAGGAAGCTTGGCCCCAGTGATGTACTGGGCCGTACACACTATTCTCTGTAGTGCCTTGCGGTCAGAGGCCAAGCAGTTGCCATACCAAGCGGTGATGCAACCAGTCAGGATGCTCTCGATGGTGCAGTTGTAGAACTTTTTGAGGAACTGAGGACCCATACCAAATCGTTTCAGTCTCCTGACGGGGAATAGGCTTTGTCGTGCCCTCTTCACGACACCAAGGAACTCGAAGCTCTCAACCTGCTTCACTACAGCCCCATCGATGAGAATGGGGGCGTGCACGGCCCTCCTTTTCCTGTAGTCCATGATCATCTCCTTTGGTCACTTTGAGGGAGAGGTTGTTATCCTGGCACCACACCACCAGGTCTCTGACCTCCTCCCTATAGTCTGTCTCATCGTTGTCGGTGATAAGGCCTACCACTGTTGTGGCATCAGCAAACTTAATGGTGTTGGAGTCATGCTTGGCCATGCAGTCATGGGTGAACAGGGAGTACAGGAGGGGGCTGAGCATGCACCCCTGAGGGGCCCCTGTGTTGAGGATCAGCGTGGCAGCTGTGGTGTTACCTACCCTTACCACCTGGGGGCGGCCTGGAAGTCCAGAATCTAGGGAGGTGTTTAGTCCCAGTGTCAGCTAAGTGATGCGCTTTGAGAGCACTATGGTGTTGAACGCTGAACTGTAGTCAATGAATAGCATTCTCACATAGGTGTTCCTCTTGTCCAGGAGGCAATAGAGATTACACTCCACACCTCCCTGGGATAATGGTGTTGATGTGAGCCATGACCAGCCTTTCAAAGCACTTCATGGCTACAGACGTGAGTGCTACAGGTCGTTAGTCAATTAGGCAGGTTACCTTGTTGTTCTTGGGCACAGGGACTATGGTGGTCTGCTTGAAACATGTTGGCATTACCGACTTGGTCAGGGACAGGTTGAAAATGTCAGTGAAATCACTTGCCAGTTGGTCAGCACATGCTCGGACTACACGTCCTGGTAATCCGTTTGACCCTGCACCCTTGTGAATATTGACCTGTTTAAAGGTCTGACTCACATCGGCTACAGAGAGCATGATCTCACAGTCGTCTGGAACAGCTGGTGCTCTCATGCATGCTTCATGTTGCTTGACTCAAAGCGCGCATATACGTCATTTAGCTCGTCTGGTAGGCCCGTGTCACTGGGCTTCCCTTTGTAGTCCGTAATAGTTTGCAAGCCCTGCCCAATCCGACGAGCATCGATGTAGTAGGATTCAATCTTAGTCCTGTATTGATGCTTTGCCTGTTTGATGGTTATAAGCGTCCGGGTTAGAGTCCTGCTCCTTGAAAGCGGAAGCTCTACCCTTTAGCTCAGGACGGATGTTGCCTGTAATCCATGGCTTCTGGTTGGGGGATGTACGTACGGTCACTGTGGGGACCACGTCATCGATGCACTTATTGATGAAGCCAGTGACTGATGTGGTGTACTCCTCAATGTCATCGGACGAATCCTGGAACATATTCCAGTCTGTGCTAGCAAAAGAGTCCTATAGCTTAATATTTGCATCATCTGACCACTTCCGTATTGAGCGAGTCACTGGTATTTCCTGTTTTCGTTTTTGATTGTAAGCAGGAATCAGGAGGATAGAGTTATGGTCAGATTTGCCAAATGGAGGGCGAGGGAGAGCTTTGTACGCCTCTCTGTGTGGAGTAAAGGCGTAGAGTTGTTCTTCCGCTGGTTGCACATGTAACATGTTGGTAGAAATGAGGTAAAACGGATTTAAGTTTCCCTGCATTTAAGTCCCCTGCCAATAGGAGCGGCGCCTCTGGATGAGCATTTTCTTGTTAGCTTACAGCTACGAAGCTGTATGTTATCCCTGTCGTCATTCAGCCACGTCTCCGTGAAACATAATATCTTACAGATTTGAATGTCCCGTTGGTAGGATAGTCTTGATCGGAGCTCTTCCAGTTTAATATCCAATGATTGCACATTGGCTAATAGGACGGATGGTAGAGGCGGGTTACCCAATCGCCGTTGGATTCTTACTAGGCACCCCGACCTACCCCTATATCTCTGTCTCTTCTTCATGCGAATGACGGGGATTTGGGCCTTGTCCGGTGTCTGAAGTAAATCCTTTGCGTCCGACTCGTTAAAGAAAAAATCTTCGTCCAGTACGAGGTGAGTAATCGTTGTTCTGATATCCAGAAGCTCTTTTCGGTCATAATAGACGGTGGAAAAATACGTTATGTACAAAATAAGTTACAAATAACTAAAAAAAAACACACAATAGCAGAACTGGTTTGGAGCCCGTAAAACGGCAGCCATCTCCTCCGGCGCCATTCTATCAAAGGGTCTATTAGAGCTGGACTCTGAGCTCACCTGACTGTTCCTTTAGTGTTCTTCAGAACTGTAGCAGCAAACAGCTGGGTCACTCCTACCAGACTGATCCCATCCACCTCCACTATCTGGTCATTCACCTGGATTCTAGTTGGAAAGGTGAACATGCAATCATAAGGCAAGACATTTGAGACATATTGTACGTTAGAAAGAGGGAGTGTAATCAACAGGGGAGGATATTTGAGAAATGTACTGTAACTATGTTATAGTGACGCTTTTCCTTCATTTTTTTCAAATGCACACATTCTTCCAGCTGGCAGCGCAACATAAGGCCATATTCCCTGGGAAACAGAAGGAGCCATTTTCTTTCGGTGCCTCATAGCATAGGGTTATAAATACAGCCAGTTGTCTAGAAATGGTGTACGAACACCCGTCGGAAATGAAGCATTTGTACACTTTGACATCCCGACAGTGTTGTGGATCATCGTGATACGCCTATAACTTACAACACATTTTAAATGCCAAGGTTAAAACTGTAATTGTTCGGTTAAGCACAGTGGAGCGGAGCACGTTTCCCCAAAGGCATCACCTGCCATCCCGTTCAGCTGCTCCACGCTCAGATATGGTCTTCACAAAGATTCCTAGTTTCTCCAGGCCCTGGTCAGCTCCCACTCCCATCCCTATGATACTGATGCCAAGGCCGTTGTCTCCTGTGGGGCAAAGAAAGAGGGGGAGTTAGAATGGATGGGTGGGACTGCATTCTCTGGACCCTTGTGATGATGTTGACGATGATGTATCTTGGCCAGGGCTGCCTTGTAAAGAAAAAATCTCAATGGTACTCAAAGGGATTCATAAAGGAAAGATGAAAGACAGACAAGACGACGGACCCTTTTCAATTTCCACAGGGAACACGTCCATCTTCTCCACCCTCTTCTCCAGCTCGTACTCAGCCGACGCCGCCACGGGGTCCACCTCATCGTTGCGCCGGTCGTAATCCTCGTTAGAGTAGGTGCTGAACACCTGCAGTGTGGGAACACAAGCACAGGGGGCTCACAACTAGGTAAACCACTCCCCACACTCCAACAACAAGCAACAGACCTAATATGGGACAGACACATTTTCTGTCTCTGTACTCATAGAATTAGCGATATTCTCTAAAATAAGTCTGTTCTGCTCAGAACTATTCTATTTTTTTGGTCTCTACTGTGGTTATGAGTTTAAATAAATATTAAGCAGACTAGGCCTTGATGTTGCGAACTCTAACCCTCCATTAATTATCAATAAAGAAAACACTCCCTGTGCCATCAACTCTTGTTCACCCTTTGCCAGTGAAAGAGGCTTCTGTGTCTTAGTTTTCAGACAGTGAGGTAACTTGTAGTCTCCCTAGTTTACAGCAAACTAAAGCACTGAGGCATGCAAATGCCAGTAAGCACCAAGACACACTGTTCCAGGGATTTCATTAAGGTTGACAGAACCTACGATTTCAGCAGAAATAACATCAGAGCACTAGTTCAGTCTCCGTTCAGTTCAGAGGCAATGTAGCGGTTTCCGTGTCAGGATCCTAGTCGCACACCGTGTGGCAGGCAATGCACGCCTTGCCTCGAGAAAAAGCAGGCCACAGCTGGAAGGAAAAGAGTGGATGTGGCAAAGATCATTGCTCTGTGGCGACAGGTGGCAATCCTCAGTGCTAAAATGAATAGCTCACAGAAAGCCTGTATTCAGTCAGCAATCTCCTGCCCTCTGCCAGCTTTCATTGCAGGTGGGCGTTATCCCGCCATATCGTGATTAAATCAAACATCACACAGTTCATTTAGCCAGCATACCGCGTGTATTAGTCAGCTGGCATGGCCGCCTTCCATAATCTAATTTGTGAAACACTCTTACAACCATCTGCTGGCAGTGACTACGTTACCAGGATGTAGTAAGAAAGGTATGAATCCAGTCTATCTAAAGCGGCTTGGGCTGTGGGCTCCCAGATCTGTATGGTGCCCTCTCCTCAGTCACAATGTGATATCCAGCCAAAGAGACAGAGAGCCAGAGCAAGCAGCACAGCCAGCTGGGATTTCAACGCTTCTTTTTGTCAGATGATCTCAGATCTGCTCTGAGAGAAGGGAGCTCTACTGATGGTGGGGATGGAATAGAGCGGACCACACATTAGTCTTCAGCTTTGATATTCTTCGGACATCCTATGTCAAGAACTGCAGGAAACTCACTCAAAATGAAATGTGTTGCTGGCTACAGGAAACGGAGGAAAGGGAAGATATGTCAAGGTTTAAAAGAGTGGGAATGCGGAGTCTACAACTGCAAAGCCAAGGGAATGAACTCTAGTCTAGAGTTGTTCTGTTCTCCCTCATTTTTAAGGCATGGGGTCAGCTTCAAGTGTGACCTCACTGTAACAACAGCACTCTCCATACATGGACAGAGCAGTTGTTACCTCATGTCACTAGAGTCGTAGACATGACCCACTGTGTTATTACAACCCAATGACGAGCTCAGAAAAGTGGGGCCCAATGTTAGTCAGAGCACGCACTATATTGAACAAAATAAAACACAACATGCAACAATTTCAAAGATTTTGCTGAGTTACAGTTCATAGAAGGAAATAAGTCAAATGAAATAAATTCATTCGGTCCTAATCTATAGATTTCACATAACTGGGCAGGGGCGCAGCCATAGGGCATAGGTCCACCCACTTGAGAGCCATGCCCACCTACTTGGGAGCCAGACCTAGCCAATCAGAATACGTTTTTCCCCACAAAATGGCATTATTACAGACAGAAATACTCCTTAGCACCCCCCCCGATTGTGAGGCCATTCTCTAAAACGATGTTGGAGGCAGCTTATGGTAGAGAATAGAACATTCAATTCTCTGGCAACAGCTCTTTTGGACTTTCCTGCAGTCAGCAGGCCAATTGCACGCTCGCTCAAAACTTGAGACATCTGTGGGATTGTGTTGTGTGACAAAAATGCACATATTAGAGTAGCCTTTTATTGTCTCCCAGCACAAGGTGCACCTGTGTAATGATCATGCTGTTTAATTAACTTCTTGATATGCCTGACCTGTCAGGTGGATGGATTGTCTTGGTAAAGGAGAAATGCTTACTAACAGGGATGTAAACAAATTTGTGAACACAATTTGAGAGAAATAAGCTTTTGGGGATCTTTTATTTCAGCTCATGAAACATGGGACCAACACCTTACATGTTGCGTTTATAGTTTTTTTTATTTTTTTTTTATTTTTTTACCGTTATTTTACCAGGTAAGTTGACTGAGAACACGTTCTCATTTGCAGCAACGACCTGGGGAATAGTTACAGGGGAGAGGAGGGGGATGAATGAGCCAATTGTTCAGTATAGTAGCGAACACCAAAGACAGACACAAAACTGGCTTACTCATTCTCCAGAGGATAGATGTATCCTAGCCTGCTATCTACTAACGGGAATTTTCTCACACAGTTCTGAGCAATAGTTCGAAGGAGTTCCCACATATGCTGAGCACTTGTTGGCTGCTTTTCCTTCACTCTGCGGTCCAACTCATCCCAAACCATCTCAATTGGGTTGAGGTCGGGTGATTGTGGAGGCCAGGTCATCTGATGCAGTACTCCATCACTCTCCTTCTTGGTCAAATAGCACTTACACAGCCTGGAGGTGTGTTGGGTCATTGTCCTGTTGAAAAACAAATGATAGTCCCGCTAAGCGCAAACCAGATGGGATGGCGTATCACTGCAGAATGCTGTGGTAGCCATGCTGGTTAAGTGTGCCTTCAATTTTAAATAAATCACAGACAGTGTCATCAGTGTCACCAGCAAAACACCCCCACACCTCCTCCTCCATGCTTCACGGTGGGAACCAGACATGCAGAGATTATTTGGATGCCGATTATGGCCGATTACATTGCAATCCACGAGGAGACTATGTGGCAGGCTGACCACCTGTTACGCGAGTGCAGCATCAAAAGGACCTTGTGGATGCAAGGAGCCAAGGTAAATTGCTAGCTAGCATTAAACATATCATATAAAAAACAATTCATATTCACATAACTACACATGCTTGAAGATATTACTAGTTTAACTAGCTTGTCCTGCATTGCGTATAATCAAAGCGGTGCCTGTTAATTTATAAACAAATCACAGCCTACTTCAACTTCGCCAAATGGGTGATGATTTAACAAAAACACATTCGCAAAAAAAACACAACTGTTGCACAAATGTACCTAACCATAAACATCAATGCCTTTCTTAAAATTAATACACAGAAGTATATATTTTTAAACCTGCATATTTAGTTCAAATAAATGCATGTTAGCAGGCAATATTAACTAGAGAAATTGTGTCACTTCTCTTGCGTTCTGTGCAAGCAAAGTCAGGGTATATGCAGCAGTTTGGGCTGCCTGGCTCGTTGCGAACTGTGTGAAGACCATTTCTTCCTAACAAAGACCGTAATTAATTTGCCAGAATTGTACATAATTATGACATAACATTGAAGGTTGTGCAATGTAACAACAATATTTAGACTTAGGGTTACCACCCGTTCGATAAAACGGTTCCATATTTCACTGAAAGAAGAAACATTTTGTTTTAGAAATGATAGTTTCCTAATTTGACCATATTGATGACCAAAGGCTTATTTCTGAGTGTTTATTATAATTAAGTCTATGATTTGATAGACCAGTCTGACTGGGCGGTGGTAGGCAGCAGCAGGCTCGTAAGCATTCATTCAAACAGCACTTTACTGCGTTTGCCAGCAACTCTTAGCAATGCTTGAAGCACAGCGCTGTTTATGACTTCAAGCCTATCAACTCCCGAGATTAGCCTGGCAATACTAAAGTGCCTATAAGAACATGCAATAGTCAAAGGTATATGAAATACAAATGGTATAGAGAGAAATAGTTGACGCATCATAATTTCTATAATAACTACAACCTAAAACTTCTTAACTGGGAATATTGAAAACTCATGTTAAAAGGAACCACCAGCTTTCATATGTTCTCATGTTCTGAGCAAGGAACTTAAAAGTTAGCTTTTTTACATGGCACATAATGCACTTTTCTTTCTTCTCCAACACTGTGTTTTTGCATTATTTAAACCAAATTGAACATGTTTCATTATTTATGAGACTAAATAGATTTTATTTATGTATTAAGTAAAAATAAGTGTTCATTGTTCATTCTGTATTGTTATAATTGTCATTATTACAAACATATATATAAAAATCGTCCGATTAATCGGTATCGGCTTTTTTTGTGTCCTCCAATATAAGGTATCTGCGTTGAAAAATCATAATCGGTCGACCTCTAGCAGAGATCATCCGTTCACCTACTCTGCGTCTCACAAAAACATGGAGGTTGGAACCAAAAATCTCAATTTGGACTCATCAGACCAAAGGACAGATTTTCACCGGTCTAATGTCCATTACTCGTGTTTTTTGGCCCAAGTAAGTCTCTTATTCTTACTGGTGTCTCTGGGTAACTCTAGGTCTTCCTTTCCTGTGGCAGTCCTCAAGAGAGCCAGTTTCATCATAGCACTTGATGGTTTTGGCGACTGCACTTGAAGAAACTTTCAAAGTTCTTGACAATTTCCGGATAGACTGACCTTCATGTCTTAAAGGAATGGACTGTCGTTCCTCTTTGCTTATTTGAGCTGTTCTTGCCATAATATGGACTTAGTCTTTTACCAAATAGGGCTTCTGTATACCACACATACCTTTTCACAACACAAATTATTGGCTCTAACGCATTAAGAAAAGAAATTCCACAAATTAACTTTAACAAGGCACACCTGTTAACTGAAATGCGTTACAGGTGACTACCTCATGAAGCTGGTTGAGAGAATGCCAAGAGTGTGCAAAGCTGTCATCAAAGCAAAGGGTGGCTACTTTGAAGAATCTCAAACATAAAATATATTTTTGTTTATTAACACTTTTTTGGTTATTACATGATGCCATGTGTGTTATTTCATGGTTTTGATGTCTTCGCTATTATTCTACAATGTAGAAAAAATATGTCTAACTGAGAGACTAATCCTCTCCCTTCATGGCGGATCATGGCCGTTGTGATCTCCAAGTCCTCCCCAAATGTTGCGAGTGGTAAGGAAGTACGGTCCAGGAGACAACACAAGCCACCCTCAGAAAGAGGCAGAGGTTTGCTGTCTGCCGAGGAAGCCCGAGAGTGACTGAGGAAAGCTACATGATTAGAAGTAGATTCCTCTGGAAGCTTGGATGAAAGAGTAGTGTGAAGGCTGCATGATGTAACCCAGTAAACATTTCCACTCCGAGAAGCCCGGTCTGAGGTCTGGGTGCTGGAGCATGGCAGGACTTGAGGAACCTGGCAGGCGCTCAGCGGGAGTAGGAGACGACCGACCGTCCGTCTCCGTGTAGACCGCTATGGGTTCTCACAAGCACATTCCCATGTAAACAGATTACAATCCAAAGGGTTTGTACACACTATTGCAATTTTGTGGTGAAGGGAAGAATGGCACTCATTTTACTAGAGGTAGATCTAGATTTTGACCATGTCCGTGGGTAGAATCTCATAGTTGAACACTATATCCCCTGCTTTGGCTTCATTCTCCTAGCTGGACAGACATTGCTTAAACTTGGACCCAAGCAATGCCATCTCACTTGGTATTGAGATGAGTGAATTTGCCAATTAATACAGGATGTACAGTACAAGTGCTCTCCGCCATTTCAAATGAAAATAGTTTAGTCCAAGCACATCAGTCCTTGGATTATCTGACACGCACACATTTACTAAGGCTGAGAACAGTGTGCTCTAGAAAAAGTCTGTATGTGAACAACCGAACCAGATTGGTTTGAGATTTAATAGCCTGTTAAAATCCAAAAAAGAATCAATAAAACCGAAGCAGACAAAAGTCATCAAGGAAAAAAAGGCCTGGTTTTGGGGGTGTACACTAATTAAGTGGAGAAATGTTAATAGAAAATGTAAATTGTAGAACGGCGGGAACACACTGATGCATCCCAGGCCTCAGTTGGACTCTGCAGTAGCGCTGCAGTGGTTTTGCTTGGCTTCTCCCCTCTCACTTCTTTTGTTCCATTTTCCTGTTGCCATGGAATAGTCCAGCTATTCAGAACAATGTTCCTTTCTCTGTTGCTGAAACCTAATCACTCAAGCACTGTCTTCCACACAAGATAGAGACTCTGGAAGCAATGGCTTTATTAACCTCCCAAAAAACACAGCTTGCTGTTATCACCAATCTCCAGTTACCATGTGAAACACCCATTTACCTTTATCTCTGTGTGCAGGCCTGGTGGTTGGCCAGGTAAGAGTTGCAATTTGTTCAATTCTGGAGGGCAAGGACAAGCAGATTCAGATCAGTCAAGCGCATAGTATTCTCTTTGACTACTGAGCTGAAAGCTTGGCAATTAACGTAGCATTTTATTTTTGGTAATTTTGTGCCACTAAATCTTTAATGGAGTGGCAGACGCTGTGATGTGGCTTGGTAAACCGTAGGGCCATCTGCTTCATATTTTCTGTTTCTCCATGGCTTGTGAAAGCCTGTCTCCCAGCACGCCTGGCGTGACAATTACGCTTCATCCACCTTCAACCACCACAGAGGCCTGCCTGCTGTACACACACACACACACACACACACACACACACACACACACACACACACACACACACACACACACACTTTCCCCCTCTCCCGTTATCCCTTCCCCCAAAAACATACCACTGTGGGAAATGAGTCAGCAGCTGGGAGGGAAGCTAACCAGAGAAGGCCGCGCTACGCAAGGGCACCAAAGCGAGCGCCGAGCGCTGGATCGGGACGAGCACATAATGTAAGCAGCTCTACAAAGACAACAAATGAAAACATGCTGTGGGAGCAGGGCAGGGGCCTGGTGCAGATCATACAGTAATTAGGAAAAAAAGCACGCCGCCAAGTTATTCAGTCCTGAATAAACAGAGCACGGAATCGGTTCAATACTTCCTGCTAGCATGCTCTACAAAAAGATAGGACCAGAGAAAAAATATATATACATTGGTTCAACAACAAAAACATTTGTCAAATAGGCCTCCTTTTCAACTCTACCTTTGAAGAAATGAAACAATGAATCACTCGGGAAAAGCAAAGTGACTGACTGTTTCATTGCGAGAAAGAGGCCATACCCTAACCTTGTGTTTGGTGATGTGGAGTCAGATGGATAGAATGCGACTGGGTTCCATTTTGGAATCATATTCAAAGGAGCGTGGAGTAAAGACAGGTTGAACGGGTTTGCTTCTAAACGGCCCACAGACTCCGATTAACAGGCACCTCTCGTGCCCTGCTATGGACAGCTGTTAAAAACCCTCCGATACCACTTCCTCTTCTGTCAACCAGCGAAGTGAAAACAGTTATTGATGTACTTACTTTTAAATCACACAATGAAATGCATTATGAGGCAATCACAATCAGCCCCAGACTAGTCGGAGTCTCCCTGTGCCAAAGAGCGAAAAGGCAGCTGTATTAGTATTCAGGTCCATCCCCCAGTCTCCAGCCCAGGTGTCTGGAGGGAGCACAGATCCTGGCAGGCCGGGCCTCCCTCTCCTCACCGGCTTCTCTGCTGGCTGGGTAAGGGGTGGAGTGCAATGTTCCCTCAAAATATTTCCGTCACTGAGCAAATTTCAGGTCTGCTGAGCGCAAACTTGAACATTATGAAAATTCTGTGCAACTTCCAGCGTGTTTACTGTGAACACTGAGGCTGTACCCGCTTTAAGTTACAGTTTAAGCAGTGGCCAACTAGGCTACTGTGGCTATTTGATCATAATGTAGGCCTACCAGAGTGGCCGACCATCAAAAACAATGGAGAAAATGATGCATCCCACAACATTTTAAACATGGAAATAGCTGTTCTATCATTCAGCTTAAAGTAGCAGAGAATGTGTTGAGTTCAACGTAGGCCTACATTCCATGAGACTTTTGAGAAGAAAAGAAAAACACGCAGGGCTTGACATTAACCTGTTTATCCACTTGTCCTTCAGACAGGGAGATGCCTGAAAATGTTTGTGTTGCTAGATGCAAGAAACCACTTTACAAAATAAAATAAATTATTATTCCCATACCATTATTACAGAGAATCAGACAAATTATGCTACCCTCTGCCTACTGGCTACTTTAAGCCAGTCTAAAAATACAACACTGCCCCTTTAAGACAAAAAAACTCTTTACCTGACTCGCTTTTCAAAGATGTCTAGAGATGTACACATTTTGTGCTCTTGTAGGAAGCAATCACTCCCCTATTGCTGACTACAAAGTATCTATAACTGGGCTAATAACTCACTAACTAGCAAAATATATGAACAAAATGTCCACACGTGGCTACATGCAGCTCTTGCTTTGATCTCAAAACAAGCTCATCTCTATCACGACCACAGCTGTAAACACAGTCCAGTTCAAAGTAAATGGCACAGATCCATATATGGCAATGGTTGATTTGCATTTAGGCCTACTGCAGCTCTGATTGGTTATGCCGCACGGGTCTGTGTAAAGTAGGGTCTGAGTCTTGCCCAATAAAATCCTACTCCGATTCGTTCTGCCTACAACAAACTCTCTTGCATAATTTGTTTTGTTTCGGTATGTCGTATTGAAAGTGGCTAATATTGCATCGATTCGCTCACAATTGCCACGGTAAAGGGAAACGTTGATAGTGTTAACAGGGAAAACTCGAGAAAGTTGAGTGAAGTTCAATCTCGTTCCTCTCTCCGTGGGCTGATATTTCTTCTAAGCTTTGCGCGGCAGTCTCGGGGCTACTGCGCGCACATCTTCAAGGGAACATTGGTAGAGTGTGTCAGACACATTCCTCTGGCAACCAAAGAGAACAAAACAGAAACAGGAAATTAAAGTATAACATTTTGTGGAGGGGATGTACAAGAGTCGCCCCTCCTTGAGTGTCCATGACTAGAGTAGTGGGGCCGAATGGTATCTACGTTCACTTCTCTCCACTTTCCAGGATTCACACACAGAAAATCGAGCAGGACAAAGGGCATGCTACAACATACATTTTTATTTTTGTAGAATGACTGAGAAAGTCACTTCTGGTGACTTAAAAAAAAAATTCTACTTAATTATGTTGACACCATCTGAGATATAACTGATTCACGTCTCTCATTAGCGCCACTGCTCATTCTGTTTGTAACAAATATACATCGTAACTTGTCACTGATTTAAAGGGACAGTGCAATATTTTGTCAATCAAGCCCTTCGTATACTTACCCAGAGTCAGATGAACTCATTGATACAATTTGTCTCCGCGTGCAGTTTGAATTAACTTCTTTGGGGTAGGGGGCAGTATTTTCACGTCCGGATAAAAAGCATGCCCAGAGTAAACGGCCTGCTACAAAGCCATAAAAGCCGTATATTTGATAGAAAACAATCTGAAGTTTCTAAAACTGTTGGAATGATGTATGTGAGTATAACAGAACTCATCAGGCAGGCAAAAACCTGAGAAGAAATCCAACCAGGAAGTGAGAAATCTGAGGTTGGTCGATTTTCAACTCAGCTCCTATTGAAGATACAGTGGGATATTGGTAATGTTGCACTTCCTACGGCTTCCACTAGATGTCAACAGTCATTAGAACCTTGTCTGATGCCTCTACTGTTTAGTGGGGCCGAAGGAGAGAGGAATGAGTCAGGTCTGCCATGACCTGAACATGCTTTGACCATGCGCGTTCACGTGAGAGCGAGCTCTGTTCCATCGCAATTCTGAAGACACAGGAATACTCCGGTTGGAACATTATTGAAGAATTATGTTAAAAACATAAAGATTGATTCAATACTTCGTTTGTCATGTTTTTTACTTTTGAACTTTTCGTCCATACTTTCCGCTGGACCTGCCCGGGCGTCGTGAGTTTGGAAAGTGTACTGAACGCTAGAACAACAAGGAGGAATTTGGACATAAATGATGGACATTATCGAACAAAACAAACATTTATTGTGGAACTGGGATTCCATTCTGATGAAGATCATCAAAAGGTAAGTGAATGTTTATATTGTTAGTTCTGAATTCTGTTGACTGCATAATATGGCGGCTATATTTGTGTCTTGATTGGGCTCTGAGCGCGGACTCAGATTATTGCATGGTTTGCTTTTTCCGTAAAGCTTTTTTGAAATCCGACACAGCGGTTGCATTAAGGAGAAGTGCATCTAAAATTCCATGCATAACAGTTGTATCTTTTAGCAATGTTTATTATGAGTATTCCTGTAAATTGATGTGGCTCTCTGCAAAATCAAAGGATGTTTTGTGACTTCTGAACGTAAGGTGCCAATGTAAACTCAGATTTTTGGATATAAATATGAACTTTACCGAACAAAACATACATGTGTTGTGTAACATGAAGTCCTATGAGTGCCATCTGATGAAGATCATCAAAGGTTAGTGATTCATTTTATCTATATTTCTGCTTTTTGTGAATCCTCTCTTTGGCTGGAAAAATGGCTGTGTTATTCTGTGAATAGGCACTCACCTAACATAATCGTTTGGTTTGCTTTCGTTCTAAAGCTTTTTTGAAATCGGACACTGTGGCTGGATTTACAACAAGTGTATCTTTAAAATGGTGTAAAATACATGTATGTTTGAGGAATTTTAATTATGGGATTTCTGTTTTGAATTTGGCGCCCTTCACTTTCACTGGCTGTTGAAGAGGTGGGACGCTAACGTCTCACGTACCCTAGAGAGGTTAAGGAAGTTAAAACTCGTTTTGTGAAACTTTGCTAACTAGCGTTAGTGCAATGACTGGACATCTATAATAGCTGCTCCCACAGACTTGCTAGCTGCTCGCATAGACTTCCAGTCATTGAGCTAACGCTAGTTAGCAACTTCCTACAAACTGCGCGCAGAGACATAAAAATGATACCTATGAGTTCATCTGATTCAGGGTAAGTAGAAAAACAGCTTATTTTCTCAAATCTAAATTTAAAAGTGCATCTGGGCAAAAAAAGTATATGTTTAACAATTATTTATTTTAACCCTTTACACGTGGGAATTGGCCTATATGGATAGGGCTAAATGTAAATGTTTCTTACGGAAGAAACCTGAAATTAATGGTAGTAATTGAAAGGCAACAGTTTGGAGATTATGCGAAAATTATTAGACCAAAGTTGAGGACAAAACAGTTTTTATTTAACTAGGCAAGTCAGTTAAGAACAAATTATTTTTTTACAATGACGGCCTACCAATAGACAAACAGCCTCCTGCGGAACGGGGGCTGGGATTAAAAATTACAAAATAAAATATAAATATCGGACAAAAACACACATCACGGGCCTCCCGGGTGGTGCAGTGGTCTAGGGCACTGCATCGCAGTGCTAGCTGCGCCACCAGAGTCTCTGGGTTCGCGCCCAGGCTCTGTCGTAGCCGGCCGCGACCGGGAGGTCCGTGGGGCGACGCACAATTGGGCTAGCGTCGTCCGGGTTAGGGAGGGTTTGGCCGGTAGGGATATCCTTGTCTCATCGCGCTCCAGCGACTCCTGTGGCGGGCCGGGCGCAGTGCGCGCTAGCCAAGGGGGCCAGGTGCACGGTGTTTCCTCCGACACATTGGTGCGGCTGGCTTCCGGGTTAGAGGCGCGCTCCGACACATTGGTGCGGCTTGGTTGGATTGTGCTTCGGAGGACGCGTGGCTTTCGACCTTCGTCTCTCCCGAGCCCGTACGGGAGTTGTAGCGATGAGACAAGATAGTAATTACTAGCGATTGGATACCACGAAAATTGGGGAGAAAAGGGAAGAAAAAAAAAACACATCACGATAAGAAAGACAACACTATATAACAGACCTAAGACAACAACATAGCAAGGCAGCAACACATGACAACACAGCATGTGAGCAACACAACATGGTAGCAGCACAAAACATTATTGGGCACAGACAACAGCACAGAGGGCAAGAAGGTAGAGACAACAATACATCATGCAAAGCAGCCACAACTGTCAGTGAGTGTCCATGATTGAGTCTTTCAATGAAGAGATTGAAATAAAACTCTCCAGTTTGAGTGTTTGTTGCAGCTCGTTCCAGTCGCTAGCTGCAGCCAACTTAAAAGACGAGCGACCCAGGGATGTGTGCGCTTTGGGGACCTTTAACAGAATGTGACTGGTAGAACGGGTGATGTATGTGGAGGATGAGGGCTGCAGTAGATATCTCAGATAGGGGGGATTGAGGCCTAAGAGGGTTTTAGAAATAAGCATCAACTAGTGGGTCTTGCGACGAGTATACAGAAAAGACCAGTTTACAGAGGAGTATAGAGTGCAGTGATGTGTCCTATAAGGAACATTGGTGGCAATCTGATGGCCGAATGGTAAAGAACATCTAACCACTCGAGATCACCCTTACTTGCCGATCTATAAATTACGTCTGCGTAATCTTGCAAGGGTAGGATGGTCATCTGAATCAGGGTTAGTTTGGCAGCTGGGGTGAAAGAGGAGCGATTACGATAGAGGAAACCAAGTCTAGATTTAACTTTAGCCTGGAGCTTTGATATGTGCTGAGAGAAGGACAGTGTACCGTCTATCCATACTCCCAAGTACTTGTATGAGGTGACTACCTCAAGCTCTAAACCCTCAGGAGGTAGTAATCACACCTGTGGGGAGAGGGGAATTCTTCTTACCAAACCACCTTTGTTTTGGAGGTGTTCTGAAGGGCAGAGAAAGCTTGTTGGACACTAACAAAGCTTTGTTGTAAAGCATTTAACAAAAGGTCCGGGACAGCTGAGTATAAGACTGTATCATCTGCATGTAAATGGATGACAGAGCTTCCTACTACCTGAGCTATGTTGTTGATGTAAATTGAGAAGAGCGTAGGGCCTAAGATCGAGCCTCGGGGTACTCCCTTGGTGACAGGCAGTGGCTGAGACAGCAGATGTTATGACTTTATACAGAGGTAGTCAGCAAACCAGGCCAAAAAACCCTTAGAGACACCAATATTCCTTAGCCGGCCCACAAGAATGGAATGGTCTACTGTATCAAAAGTTTTGGCCGAGTCAATAAAAATAGCAGCAGAACATTGTTTGAATCAATGGCAATGGTGACATCATTTAAGACTAGGGGGCGCAGTTTTTGCTTTTGGCTAAAAAGGCATACCCATTTGAAACTGCCTATTTCTCAGCCCCCGAAACTAGAATATGCATATAATAGTCAGATTAGGATAGAAAACACTCTGAAGTTTCCAAAACTGTACATTTTTTGTCTGTGAGTTAAACAGAACTGATATTGCAGGCTAAAACCTGAGGAAAATCCAACCAGGAAGTGGCCCTGTTTTTGAGACCTCTCTGTTACCATGCATCCCTATTGCCCATATAAAGGGATATCAACCAGACTTCTTTTTCTATGTCTTCCCTAAGGTGTCAACAGCCTTTAGACATAGTTTCAGGCTTTTATTTTGAAGGATGAGCGTGAACGACCACATTGCGTAAGTGGATAGGTTCGGTCCTTTAAATAAAGGACGAACCGTGGCTGCCTTCCAAGCAATGGGAATCTCCCCAGAAAGGAGAGACCGGTTAAAAAAGGTCAGAGATAGGCTTTGGCGATGATAGGGGCAGCAACCTTAAAGAAGAAAGGGTGTAAACGAGTGTGCTCCCGAGTGGCGCAGTGGTCTAAGACACTGCATCTCAGTGCAAGATGTGTCACTGCAGTACCTGGTTCGAATCCAGGCCGCTCCACAGGGCGGCGCACAATTGGCCCAGTGTCGTCTGGGTTTGGCCGGGGTAGGATGTCATTGTAAATAAGAATTTGTTCTTAACCTAGTTAAATAAAGGTAAAAAAAAAAATCTGACCTAGATGATTTTTTGGGGTCAAGTTTAAGGAGCTCCTTTAGCACCTCGGACTCAGTGACCGCCTGCAGGGAGAAAGTTTGTAGCGGGGCAGGGGAAAAAGAGGGAGAAGTGTCGGGGATAGTTGCATTAGAAGGGGTGGGAGATTAAATGTTGGACGGGCAAGGGGCATAGCTGAGTCAAATATGAATCCTGACTTAATGAAGTGGTGATTAAAGAGCTCAGCCATGTGCTTCTTGTCAGTAACAACCACGTCATCAACATTAAGGGACATGGGCAGCTGTGAGGAGGAGGGTTTATTCTCCAGGTCTTTAACCCTTTTCCAGAACTTCTTGGGGTTAGGACCCACAGAGAGAGCACTGCTCCTTAAAGTAACTAACTTTGGCCTTCCGGATAACCTGAGTGCACTTATTTCTCATTTGTCTGAACGTGAGCCAGTCAGCCTGAGTTTGCATGTGCCGAGCATTTTCGTCAAATGCAATTGTTGAGGTGGAGTAACTCTGCCAGATCACGGTCGAACCAGGGGCTGAACATGTTTTTAATTCTAATTTTCTTTATGGAGGCGTATTTGTTAACAATACCACTGAAAATATTAAAAAAGAAGGTCCTAGTGTCCTAGACAGACGACAGTCTCTAAGCTGATTCTATACCATTTTACCAGTTCATTAAGTTTTTTAGCAAGTGTCTATGACAAATCAGGACAGGTCATTTCACTGAGCAGCCATTACAAACACTGGCTGTAAAATAGTGATCACTAAGGTCATTAGAGAAACCACTGGACTGATACCAATCAGAATTATTTGAGAGGATAACGTCGAGGAGAGTAGCCTTTTCTGGGTATTTGGAGTCATACCTTGTGGGATTGGTAATAATCTGAGAAAGATTTAGGGAGTCCCATTGCTTTAGGACTTGGTCAGGTGGTTTAAGCATGTCCCAGTTTAGGTCACCTAGCAGGACAATTTCAGTGTAAGGGGCTAGAAGACAGTAAGACAGTGTAAGGGGCCAGGTGAGATCTTAGGGCAGGTGGGGTACAGGCCGGTGAGGATGGAGGACGATAGCACCCAGCAACAGTCAACAAAGAACTACTTGAAAGTTTAATGCTTAGAACCAGAAAATCTAATTGTTTGGGGAGAGTTCACCTGACAGAAGACTGAATCCAAACATTACACTGTTGATTTGAGAATTTTACATTTACTCTACTTTTCGCCGCATTTGTTGATAACAAAGTCAGAAAATATACTGGATACATTGAGTAAAATCATAAGAACATTCCTGAAAATGTGGTGTCGGTGCAACATAAGACAAAAAATGTCAAGGCTTGAGTGAGTTCTAACTGGTGTCTCCAAGTGGCCACACACCTTTTCAAAGTGTGCACAGTAATCTCAATGCACTTTTATGACTCAAAGAGTCGTCTTCAACTATAAGGTGCTTTTTTGAGCTCTCCTAGCTGTGCCGTTGAGGAACTACAGCAAGCACACGTAGTTTTGTTTGGAACACAGCACTTGCACCCCTGCTATCACACAATTCCGGTTGTTGTTTACGCTATCCAAAAACAGCCCATTATAATTGCCAATCTGGGTCATAGATTCATTCTGTTCATAATAACCCATGTCATCTTGTAACTGTACATCAAACATAGTGATCCTAAAACATTGACACTGTACAGTGCCTTCAGAAAGCATTCATAACCCTTTACTTATTCCACATTGTTACAGCCTGAATTCAAAATGGATGAAAGTTATGTTTCTCACCATCTACACACACACAACACCCCATAACGACAAAGTGAAAATATGTTTTAATTTATTTTTGCAAATGAAGTACAGATATATCTCATTTACATAAGGAGTCACACCCCTGAGTCAATACTTTGTAGAAGCACCATTGGCAGCAATTACAGCTGTGAGTCTTTCTGGGTACATCTGTAAGAGCTCTCCACAGCTGGATTGTGCAACATTTGCCAATTATTCTTTTCAAAAATGTTCACGCTCTATCAAATCGGTTGTTGATAACAACCATTTTCAGATATTGCTATAAATTTTCAAGTAGATTTAAGTCAATTCAAGATTTAACTCAGCCCCTCAGAAACATTCACTGTCTTCTTGGTGAGCAACTCCAGTGTAGATTTGGTCCCGTGTGGCTCAGTTGGTAGAGCATGGCGCTTGCAACGCCAGGGTTGTGGGTTCAATTCCCACGGGGGGACCAGACTGAATATGTATGAACTTTCCAATTTGTAAGTCGCTCTGGATAAGAGCGTCTGCTAAATGACTTAAATGTAAACGTAAATGTAGATTTGGCCTTTTGTTTTAGATTATTGTCCTGCTGAAAGGTGAATTAATCTCCCAGTGTCTGGTGGAAAGCAGACAACCAGGTTTTCCTCTACGATTTTGCCTGTGCTGAGCTCCAATCCATTAATTTTTTTATTTAATTCCGAAAAACTCCCCAGTCCTTAATGATTACAAGCATACCCATAACATGATGCAGCCACCACTAAGCTTGAAAATATGGATAGTCATATTCAGTAATGTGTTGTATTTGTCACACCTATTCCCGCTCTCCCTCTCTAGCGCTCGAGGGCGCCAGGCTGCCCTTCATTACGCACACGTCACCATCAATACGCGCATGAGCACTCATTGGACTCACCTGGACTCCCTTACTTTATTGATTTCCCCTCTATCTGTCTGCTCCTCAGTTTGTTCCCCATGTCAGCATTGTCGTTTCCCCTGTCCGTATTCTGTTCTGTTTGTTGGTTATTAAATGTTCACTCCCTGTACCTGCTTCTCATCTCGAGCGTCTGTCCTTACAGAATGCTGACACCAATATGTGAAGCATCAGGGAGTTTTTGTTTTTGTCGGTGACGTCAGGTCCGGGTGCTGTCGCCGATGGAACTGGGGGTGCCTCAGTTGGGTCGTCGGGCTTCCACGCCTTAGCTGGCTCGAGCGGTTTACTTGCCTCGGTTGGCTCGGCAGGCGCCCATCCCACGTCATGCCTCAGCCAGTTCATCGGGCTCCACGACTCAACTGGCTCGTCGGGCTTCTACGCTTCAGCCAGGCCCGTCAGGCTCGCCCAGGTGAGACGCCGGGTGGGGGGGGGGGGGGGGTGTACCGTCATGCCTGCTCCCGCTCTCCGGTGCCAGGCTGCCCTTCATTACGCACACCTGTCACCATCATTACTCGCATCAGCGCTCATTAGACTCACCTGGACTTTAGTTCCTAGTTGCAAACAGGATCCATATTTTTTCCTTCTTCCCACAATGTCAATTAGGTTAGTATTGTTGAGTAACTACAATATTGTTGATCCATACTCAGTTTTCTTCCATCACAGCCATTAAACTGTGTGTGTATACAATGTCTGTTTACTTGACCGAGTCAGTGAGTGGCGCTTCCTGTGACAGCGTGGAGGTGGGTGCAGGTGCACATGCTGGTTCCTGCTGCCATTTTCCTTTTCTCTTAAGATTAACTCATTCCCAACTCCAAAATGTCTACCCAGACTCTAACAGCAATGAGCAGCACAGTACAATTCTTTAGTCGGCCTCTCCGGACAGTGAATTAACTGGACAAACTACAGTGTACTTACCTTTGTACTGCACACAGTATCTACAACAGGATAATAACACATCTGGAACTGGGGAGTGTTACCGCTCTCTACTATAATTCTACAACATGTGGTCATAGCATTGGTGTCAAGGAGAATGTGAATTTCAGCAGATACAGATTGCCGGGTGTGCTGTTTGTTAGACCTGTGGTTCACAGTTTGAACATAGCTCTGTGTGTCACACCACTCCATCATTTTCTTCAGATTAGGCCACACCTAGGAAACACAATTCCAACTGTACGGAGAACAGAGGAGTTAACCCTTTCCTTTCCTCTGCCTACGACACAATCAAACGTTTCAAAAGCCCCTTGAAGTAGGGCTGGGCGACATGTCCTAAAAATCATATCTATTTTTTTCTAATTTATGGGTGATTCAAGATATCTAAATAAGCTTTGTTGCACAATTTTAAAAAAAAAGTCAATACACTGCATTTCAAACAGTCAGGTATAATCAAATCAATTCAGGGCTTGTAAAATTATATCTAGGCTAAATAAGCCTTCCAAAACCATAAGACCCACTAATCATTTTATTTGATCAAATTAGTTTAACCTGCTTTTTTTGCAATAATCACCAATCTGGCTTTCAAATCACTAGTCTATGATTTGATTATACCTGACTGTTTGAAATTCAGTGTATTGACTTTTTTCTTCAAACTACTATCACCCATAGTAGAAAAGATGACCTATTCTATTGGTCAGCTTGGCGAGAAAGAAATAGCCTATTCCAAACAGACTCTGGGACAGTTGTGAGATGATAGAGTCCAAATTCATACAACCAGTTACCTTAAAAAGCAATTAGTCTGATGCAACAGATGAGAATGTTTATGATTCTTGCGATACAGGCATTTGGAAGAGCGCCAAAACATGCATTCAAATTAATTCGATATATCATCCAGCCATTCTTTGAAGTAAGAATAAAAGCTACGCAATATGACATAAAACGCAAGAGATATCTTGAAGACAAAATGTGTGGAAAAGACTTAAGTGTTTATGTTGACCATTTATCATGAGGCCTGTACAGAAGGTTTTGAGACTGCTGCAGCAACAAGACTACTACTGACTCAGCTGCTATGGGAATGCAGTATATCGTATCCAACGCCCCATCTAGGTGCTCTGTTATCCAAATATTAACATGAAGATATTTCCCCCACCATTGCATTAATGCATTGACTGACTGAGGAACCTGCGGCAATACAGACATTTAGACTACAGTAAATCAAGGCGCAGAAGTGGTCTGCCCTATATTATCTGGCATACAAAAATATGACAGTGTGCACGTGTCAACAAGCCAGTGGGTAGTTTCCGGGTAGTATAGCAGGCAGTAAACAAAAAGGTCCAACGTAACTTTGACGTAATTGTCACCTAGTAATTAAGACTAACCTTCAAATATCCATTATGGCACTTCAGGTTGGAATACTAAGCGTCTTTGTTTTTTTATTGTTAGTAATTTTTTTACAACTTTACTCTCCACAATTTTGTGATTACAATCTGGTCTCATCGCTGCAACTCCATAACTGGCTGTGGAGAGGCGAAGGTGGAGTCATGTGTCCTCCACCACTGGTCAGAGGAAACACAGTTCAACTGATGACCGAGGTCAGCCTGCAGGCGCCCGGCCCGACACAAGGAGTCGCTAGAGCGAGATGAGCCAAGTAAAGCCCCCCTGGGCAAACCCTCCCCTAACCCGGACGATGCAGTGCCATTTGTGCGCCGTTCTCTGGGATTCCCAGTCACGGCCGGTCATGAACCCAGGCTGTAGTGATGCCGCAACACTGCGATGCAGTGCCTTAGACCGCTGCGCCACTCGGGAGGTCCGGAATACTCAGCTAATGATGGGTACAAAGCATCAACTTAAGTTGAGATTCCTTAAGTAAAGCACAACCTCTATTTTTAAAGATGCATCAAGCAGAACAAGCAGATTAAGTACAGAGCTAATGGGATAGGAGTACAGGTGTCTGAAAATCAGTCTCAACGAATTTACAATCCATTCATTTGCGAAACAAACAGTAACTCTCCATATGTGCAACTGCAAACTGTCTTTTGAGCCTCGGTCAAGGGACATGTTCAGAATGGAAGTCTCCTGCAGCAGCTTGACAAAGAAGACCTTTCTTCCTCAGACGACAGGTCCCCTTGTACAGGCTCAGGTTGCACACAAAGACCTAAATTCTGCTGCAGGCTGTAGCACAAAGCACTTCAACTCTCCTCTGATAGCAGGCAAGGGCTCCAGAGTGGCCCACCATGCCACGCCAACCAGCTCAAACCAGCACACTGTCTGAGGCATTGTCGACTGAATACCCTAGTCAAGCACTACTAGTGAGGTAAACTAAAATCATTCTGTATTGTGCCACTAGAGGTGAGGACAGACTGGTGTTGAAAATGAAATGGAAAGACGCATCGGTTGAAGACCAAACTGTCAAATGCAAATCTTTCTGCTTTCCAGATAACTGGAAAAAGACAACAATTGTGAGTAGACAGTCAATCCCCTTTTTCAACTGATATTCAAACACCAACAGCAAGAGCCAACCTGTCACTGAAATTACCCCTATTGTAAAAGGAGCGTGTCGTTTCTCCTGAGAGGCCTGTTTGAGAGGGAAAGAACACCGCTTACATAACTTTACTCTCTAGGCTAGTAAGTCTACAATTGTGGAAACAAATGGATAAGTAGTGTAACAGCAGCCATTCCTGCTTGCAATATCATCGTTGACGTTTAAAGGAAAGACCAGAGGAAGCGTTCCACTTTCGAGTCAACACATAGCAGGAGACGCATCTCATCCTTGTGTTGTTAACAGATACTCCAGGGTGGAGTGTTTTCAGGAAGTGCATGCTTCAGGAAAACCTACAGTGCCATGCCCACTTCAAACTGTCTGGAAGCAGTTCAATCATGACTCATCTAAAATAGGACACCCACCATTTTACAGATGGCACCCTAAGGAGTATAGAAGGGGAAAAATTAAGGGTGCGAAAAAGATTGCGGAAAACAATCTTTCATTAATAACTAGTAAACACTTTGTGCCAGACACATGGCATGCTATCTACCTTCAGCCTGTTAGAATTGAGAAACAAGGAGGGAGGAATGATGAGCAGCACATGCCAGGACAAGACTGAAACAAAGAATCCACCATTTCACAACCACAGGAAGAACACTGTCAACCAACAGATGTTACGTCACACTTTCGACCTAGTCCTAACAAGGAGAAGCCCTTTAACCTTAGCGTTACCGGGACAAAAAGACTGGTGATCATAAATTGATTCATCGTTAGTACAGGAGTTTAGGAGTAATGCATTCTTCACTGAAACAGTGTTTGATAATGGAGTTTGCAATGGCTTGAATTTCTGAACGCATTTGTGTATCTCTCTTCACTCACACTGTTACTGAGCTCTATCAATATGTGAACTGCTCCTGTAACACAATGACGTGAAGTGTAAAGCTAGGCTAATCTCTGCTATGTCGTCCCTAGGACAGATGCAGCACACTGTGTCGTCCTCCAGGTCAGCTACTGGCCGCCTCTCCCAGCACCCCCTCCCTAGGACCCCATGTCAGGCCAATTGGGGCCATCCACACCCTGAGATAACACACATTTGAGGCCCTGGATAAACATTGACCAGTATATAGGCTGTGGAATGCCCTGAAGTGATTTTTCCCCCCTGATCTGCCAAAATTGTTGATAAGCTGTGTTGATGGGAGACATCACCCAACACCCCCACGCCCAGCCCACTTCATTTTGACACCGTTCACAAATTAGTTTTAGGCCATATGGCCCAGCCCTATCTCAATATTTTTCAAACCTATGGGCAATTCACAATTTATATATATATATATATATATATATATATATATATATATATATATATATATATATATATATATATATATATATATATATATATATATATATATATATATATATATATATATAAAAAAAAATTTTTTCTCTAAATAATCTTTTCTGTACAATTAAAGGTCAAATACACTGCATTTAAAAACAGTTAGCAATAATCTAATGAATTCGGAGCTTGTGAAATTAGGCCGAATGTACACTACGTTCAAAAGTTTGGGGGTTCGATTACAGGCTCAAAATAGCCAGAAACAAATAACTTTCTTCTGAAACTCGTCAGTCTATTCTTGTTCTGAGAAATGACGGCTATTCCATGCGAGAAATTGCCAAGAAATGGAAGATCTCATACAACGCTGTGTACTACTTCCTTCACAAAACAGTGCTAACTGCCTCAGAATAGAAATAGTGGGAGGCCCTGGTGCACAACTGAGCAAGAAGACAAGTACATTAGTGTCTAGTTTGAGAAACAGACACCTCACAAGTCCTCAATTGGCAGCTTCATTAAATAGTACCTGGATTAGCTAACACAACGTGCCATTGGAACACAGGAGTGATGGTTGCTGATAATGGGCCTCTATACGCCCATGTAGATATTCCATTAGAAATCAGCCGTTTCCAGCTACAATAGTCATTTACAAAATTAACAACGTCTATACTGTATTTCAGATCAATTTGATGTTATTTTAAAATGGAGGGGGAAAAAGTGCTTTTCTTTCAAAAACAAGGACATTTTTAAGTGACCCCAAATTTTTTGAACGGTAGTGTATGCATTCCACAACCATAAGACCCACTAATAATGTAATTATTTATCAAAATAGTTGTATCTACTTTTGTTTCTTTTTTTTTCTCTCCAAACAATCACTGAATTAGCTATCAGGTTGGTCTATAAATAAAATGCCCTTTTTGTTAGAAATTTTACCGTTCACTAATAATGTAGCAGGCATTATAGAAAATGAACACCAGTCTCATACACAAGCCCGCGTGCTAGTGAGTAGCCAGCTAATATTTATATTTCAAGTTTGGCCAACTTGGATCTGAATTCAGCTAACAGTTGAATTGTTATGCACACAACCTTCTGTCTGTCTCCAACTGTTTGAACAGCGTGCTAGCCTGTCCACTTTGTTCACATGTTGAAATCAAGTCGCCTACCTTATTTCTAAAGAATGAGAACAAGTTGCCAATTCCTTACATAAATTGTTTTACACTTATTGCACATTTATAAAACACACACTACACAGCTAGTATAACAATCTTTATTTGACAAAAAATCTGCTAGCGATACGTGGTACCATAATGCGCGCGCGACTAACTGAGCATTCATTTTCCAGAATGTTCATTGGTACATCTGTTTCAGTAGTGTCTGCTCTGTTCGAAATATGAGGAGTTGAAACATTTAAAAAAAGGGTATGGTTCGAAACTTCTCATCTATTACAGTAAAATAATGTCTCCATGTGTTTTGGTGTCCATATGACCCATTCTGTTGGACAAAATCTCAAATGCAAATAGCGAGTTGAAACCATTTGCCAGAGAAGAAGAAGTGATCTCTTATCTGTTGTTGTGAGTGGTAGGAGGAGAGGCTTGGGAGAAAAAGGCGAAGCAAGAGGTTTCCCTCTCGCCAAATTCTGTCCAAAATAAGCCCAATGCATTTCTATGCTCTTATTTTGAACCTAAGCTTGTCACCTGCCTTCCCGCCTTTGGGACAACGACTCCCATTGTTAGGGCGGAGACATGAGCATCTCGTCATTATATACAGATCTCTGGTGGAAATGGGAAGGTGCACAACACAGAAGGAGCGAACGAGACCGAAAAGACAACGTGAGAACAAGCGGACATAAACGCTCATAAAAACAAAATACTATTCTGCGATACAGGCATTAGGAATGAACATAAATTCAAATTAATTTGATATATCGCCCAGCCCTACATTCACATGAGTGCCAGTGGTAAAGGAGAATGCCATGCACAGCCACAGATAAGAATACCTTCTAGCTTACCATCTTTAAATCACTCACCAGCAGCGAACTGAGCATATTGACCAGGCGGATCATTAACACAATAGATAGGAGGGAGTTCTGAGTGCAGGAATGTGTTTGGTCCCAAAAGGATTTAAGTTCCGCTCGTAAAAGGTAGAGTAAATAGGGAATTCTTGGTTTTACTATCCCCACCATTATCATGAAATGACTCGTCACCGGTCAGTAAAATGAGATCATACGAGTTGAATTAGTATCTACACGTCTTGTTGGTCAAGAGTCCTTACATGTTCACTAGGCTTGGGTGATATACCGTTTATAGCGTATACCGGGGTATTTCGAAATACCGACGGTATGATTTTAAATACCATTTGGGTTGAGGGCACCCTCGCCTTGCGGTGGCGAGGGTTACGCCACTGCTTTTACGGTATATAAGTTAAGTATAACCATTTTTATTAAATCCAAGACGTGTCAAAAAATTATATCCAGCTCAGGGCTCCAGCTATGCATTTGATTTGCTAACTTGCTAGCTAAGTGGCTACATGTCAAGATGAAGCTTCTTGGTTACAGCAGAGACATTCAATCCCCTCCTGGATTGCCTAAATTCTTGTGCGTAAATTAAAAAATAAACAAATACATACAGTACCAGTCAAAAGTTTAACACACCGACTCCAGGGTTTTTCTTTATTCATACTATTTTCTATCATGTAGAATAATAGTGAAAACATCAAAACAATGAAATAGGTTGCTTTGCTGGTGACACTGTCTGTGATGTATTTAAAATTCAAGGCACACTTAACCAGCATGGCTACCACAGCATTCTGCAGCGAAACGCCATCCCATCTGATTTGAGCTTAGTAGGACTATCATTTGTTTTTCAACTGAACAATGACCCAACACACCTCCAGGCTGTGTAAGGGCTATTTGACCAAGAAGGAGAGTGATGGATTGCTCCATCAGATGACCTGGGCTCCAATCACATGACCTCAACCCAATTGAGATGGTTTGGGATGAGTTGGACCACAGAGTTCAGGAAAAGAAGCCAACAAGTGCTCAGCATATGTGGGAACTCCTTCAAGAATGTTGGAAAAGCATTCCAGGTGAAGCTGGTTGAGAGAATGCCAAGTGTGCAAAGCTGTAATCAAGGCAACGGGTGGCTACTTTGAAGAATATAAAATATATATTTTGATTTGTTTAACACTTTTTTGGTTACTACATGATTCCATATGTGTTATTTCATAGTTTTGATGTCTTCACTATTATTCTACAATGTATAAAAATAAAGAAAAACCCTTGAATGAGTAGGTGTCCAAACTTTTGACTGGTACTATAGATATAGATATAGATATATATAGATATAGATATATATATCTATATATAGATATCTATATATCTATATATAGATATATATATATCTATATATAGATATATATATATATATATATATATATCTATATATATCTATATATATCTATATATATCTATGTATATCTATATATATCTATATATCTATATATATATCTATATATATATATCTATATATCTATATATATATATATCTCTATATATCTCTATATATCTCTATATCTCTATATCTATATATATATATATATCTATATCTATATATCTATATATATATATGTATATAGTATGGTACAGAAACGGTATGAAAGTCTGAATACTGCCTAACCCTAATGTTCAAAGGCTGATTCACAGTGAATGGATATAATCATTCCCCAAAAGTAGGCCTCCAACCAACCATCAACAAGTCACTGGAGGAGCCATGATGAGGTTGTTTATACTGTACAGTACAGTTAAATCAGGGTTCCACCACGTCACTCCAGTTCCCTCCCAACTGTCCTCATTCAGCTGGGGCTCACACAGACCCCTTACTTAATGTCAACAATGTTTCCATAAATACCGCTTGGAGCATTCTGGACTAACATCCAGAAATGTCTCCACTACAACTAGCCTAGATAAACCACATTGTTAACAAGAGAAAGATGTGACCCTCAGACACACCAGCTTTAGGCAATGCCTCAGTAATTACAGAAGCTTAAACACCCTATAGTTTGGGTTCTCATCCATGACACGTTTCACCTCATACAGTGCTACAGCAGCCATAACATCATCATGTGTAACAAAGACACTAATTTCCTATGTGTGATCTGTCAATCAAGGCACCAAAGAATGCCCTCCACAAATAAGTCAACAACCTGAGCGAAAGCAGACTTCCTTGGTTAATAAGTTTGATCCAAAAGGGTGACATTGTCCAGTATATTACCACATATACAATTGACCTCTCTCAGAACTTTTAGGCCAGACAAAAGCTAGCTAGCTACCATGAATAGAACCCATATAGTAAGGTTCACATTCTTTAAGACCCCAAAATGAAAGCAATTATCATCAACTTCACTTCCGATTATCAATGTAACATTTCCTCTTCTCACTGCTTACCCGTATCGGTGACGTTGAAAACTTGATCTTCCTCAGTGGTTCCGGTTCCTCCTCATCATCTGAAAGCCCAGGGGCCTCCTCATACTCCTCCTCACAGGGCTGCTCTTCCTTCTCCTCCTCGAGGGTCTGGTCAGTATCCCTATCATCCACAAATGCTGTGTTTTCTCTACCATATACCACTGGGGAAATCTTTCCCCTTCTGCCCTGTTCCTCCTGCTCCTCCTCAGCAACCTCCTCCTCCACATTTTCCTCCTCGTAATCCGCGGTTTGACTTACAGGATTCGTGTCTTCTCTCCACTCCTCTTTCAACTCATGCAGTGACTCCTCAAATCGACTTCCTTCTTCCTTCTCCAGTGTAATCTCGGTCTCCTTGCCGTCATCTTTCTCTGAGATCTGCTGCTGATGGTGTTCATCCTTCGGACTGATCGCCTTTGGTGGCGATTCTTTTAGCTCGACTTTGATCTCTTTTGGGGGTTGAACATGCACTTCCTCAAAAACATCGTCTTCAATATTCTCATCTTCGTTCTCCTCGCTCTCTGATGACTCATTCTGTACCACTACGAGCTCAGCCCGAACCATGCCAGGCAGAGATGAGGCCTGGGTAGGTGGCTTTTCCCTGCTGGGACTCTGTGTCACATGCCCATCACTCTTGGCACTGTTGGAGGTTTTGGCCCTGTTGCTACTGTAAAAGCTATTGGCAAACACAGTAGGCTGTTTTTGATCCCTGGGGGGTGGACTGGAGGGTTTTACTCCATCGTTACCCACAGATGGTCTACTGAAACCGTCACTGGTTGAGTGGGAGACCTTGTAAGCGCTTTGGCCACCTGGGGATACGGGCTCTGGGGAGATGGGCTTTGGAGTGGCATTGACTGTTGGGGGGAATGTTTTGTGAGTAGTGTTATTGAATGGGGAAGTTGGTTTGAGAATGACACCGGAAACTATGGAGGTGGGTTTGTTAGTGGCATCATTAGTTGGAATGGTGGATTTGTAAAAACTGTCCCTTGTCGGAGATGTGGGCATTGAGCGATCTGAGAGACTGCAAACTTTAGACAACATCTCTGTGGCTTTTGCCTCATTGTCACTGTCCACAATGACGTTGTCTAGCCGCCTGGACATGGGTCCAGCTTTCAGTGACACCCTGGACACATGTTTAGTCTCCTCAGTATCGCTCCTCTCATCTGGCTGGCTTCTCATCACTGGTGTGGGACAAGGCTCTGTTTTGATGTTGCTAGTTTCAGTGGACCCTGACAATCTCCTGGTACTTTTCCCCCCATCAGACACACTGCCCAGGGGCACCCGGCTTACAACTCTGTTGGGAGACTTCTCCGCTGCTGGTTGTTCTTTGATAGTCCTCTCAAAGAGTTTCCTGGTCGAAGAAAACTTCTCTGCCAAAGCTGTTTTGTCACCCTCGACATCTTCTCCCTTGGGGGTTTTGTCTAAACTTGGAGATTCTGGGCTAGTGGCACTGCTCAAACTTGTTTTTTGTGTGGTGACTGCAAATGGCACATTTGGTGGGGAGACAGGGGACAAATCAGCTTTCAACGTTGTTTTCACCTCTTGAATCTCTTGTTGCTGGCCATCCATCTGGAGGAAAATATTCTTTATCTTGTTTATCCGATTGCCAAAATGCCTCCCCCTCGTGTCCTCCTGTGTGTCGTTAGAGCCATTTGCATATGACTTTGCAGCGCCGTCGGATTTCGTCCCATCAAAAGTACACTTAATAGCGTGGAAGTCCGACTTGTAAGCATTTCTATGCGGGGACGCACTCCTCAGCGCTCTTTCTCCTTTGCTCTCGGCTTTTATCATTTTCAAAGATTTACTGGGAGTATTTTGGGAAGAGGCGATAGAAGTTAAACTTCTGAGTGTTTCTTGTTCCACTATTGTTGTTCTCAGTCGACCAGTGCCATGGATCCCTCAGATTATTCGGCGTCTTGGTCAGGGAGTCTAAATCATGCGTAATGTGGTGGTCATCTACAGAGACAAGAGGAAAATACACTTTCAAAACCTAGCTGTTAGTACTATTCGAGCTTATCCAAAGCAACGTCCTATATACCTTACAATCGCATTCTTCCGGCTGCTTCAAAGCAAATTACTTTCCCCTCACCGCTACATTGTCGTAGACCAACTTCTTTAATTATTGAACCTGAATGGGCTTTTAAGAGCCTATGATAATTCGTAGCCGGTCAAACACTGACAATATAAATCAGCTAAAGATGAAACACAGAAATAAGTTAACTGTGCAAATAACGTTAGATACCAAACGTCTTTTGTGATCAGTTTCATTGTAACAATTACAAGTAAACCGTGAGCAAAACATTTCAGAGCTTTACCGCACGCAAATTAACTTCCATTGTATTTTACCTCTTACGATACTTGTTTCTTCATCCTAGGTGCTGAAGGCTCCTCATAATGCAACTCTTGTGTAATTTATTCTCCCGAACTTGTCATTTCTTTACCGCCATCACTCCCCTTTCCAGTTTTCCTCCTTCCTTGTACTCCAGATACAGACAAATCGCGTTTCCGCGCGTACGTACCCTCGCCCTCTGGCGCGCCATACGATCAGACACAATCGGGGGCGCGCACACCAAAACATTCCAGGACTACAAACCCCCATCCCTTCTTGAGTGCGTGGTTGCGCATACACATGAAATATTTGAGGAATAGATTCCTTGAGAAGCTCACCCACCGCTCTGCCGCATATGAAAGAAGAACATTTAAAATGTCCTCAAACAAAGCAACACCTATCCCACCAGGTAGCTACTGTATGTATTTTCAGCAGCTGCTCTATCTGATAGTGATAGTTTTGGTGTAAATGTCTCAACAGAAATATGGCTATTTGATGTTCCAACAAGTGGCTGTGATTTTGGTGAACAGTCTAAAGGCTTGTGTGAAATAGGCTTGGCATGATGCAACGCAGATACCTTACGACCAACCTTAACTTGGTCTATTTTGCCTCCCGAGTGGCGCAGCGGTCTAAGGCATCACTACAGACCTGAGTTCGATCCTGGGCTGTATCACAACCAGCCGTGATTGGGAGTCCCATAGGGCGGCGCACAATTGGCCCAGCATCGTCCTGTCCGGGTTAGGGGAGGGTTTGGCTGTCATTGTGAATAAAAATGTGTTCTTAACTGATTTGCCTAGTTAAATAAATCAATCTTAGCGATACTACCACTGCAGAACAGTAATATATGTCATAATTCGACTGTCCATTGTGTAACATTGTTCCAGAATAGCTGACCTGTAAAGAAACTCAAAAAGGTACATAAATGGTACTATATTACCTCACTGAGGAACTGTGCTGCCTTGCAGAGAAGCCAAACTAGTTTCTCTAATGCAAATTCTCTCTCTCGTATTCTGCCACTGTGTACTCTGTTTAGGGCCAAATGTGTCAAGTAATTATCTTTTTGTTTTCTGATGATTTGGTTGGGTCTAATTGTGTTGCTGCCCTGGGGCTCTGTTTGTGTTTGTGAACAGAGCCCCAGGACCAGCTTGCTTGGATTTTTGTCCCATTCTCTCTGTCTTTCTGTAGCAGCAGACTATGCAGCCTGTCTCAGAAAACAGTGTTTGCCTACGGAGGATGGAAAAGTACACTGAAAATGATGAGTGCAGTTTTACAGGAGAACATCAACACTGGTGGTGTTTGCACAGGTAAGGAGAGCTCATCTTCTCTGTGAAGAACACACCGTAACACTTAGTAAATCGAGAATATTACTTCAGAGTTGACTAATCATTGAGATCTGAGTAAAATTTACATGGTAAATTATGCCAAATGTTTCCACACAATCCAAACAATGGCAATCGTATTATTTTATGATTTAACACTACAATGTATTGTAATGCAATGACTGGATTCTTTTATAGGAATAAGAGTGAATACAGTAATTATTTAATATGGAAAATGGAGCAATTACTTACCATGCAGCACTTAAACTGGTTCCCTCCTTTAGGGACACTAGCCCTGCACGAAGTAGCACAAAAGTTCAAGTTAAATTCAACTCTATAGAAAGACATATTTGATGTGTTAATTCTAATCTAAAAATAACAAGATAGCCTTAACAGGATTTGTTGATATTCTTGAGATCAGCCAGACTCACTGGAAGAGAGTTTAGTGACATTTCCCAGGTGGCATGAGGACCTAGATTTCAAAAATACCAACCAATCAAATAGAAAGGGGGACAGAAGGGGTGAATAGAATTGAAGAAAAAGGTGCTTTGCACTCCACCCTCAGACATTGTATAGGATAGATTAAGTAGATGTTCAATCCAATAAAGAACAAACTTGATAAAATGTGTTAACCCTGCACAGGCCCTGATCACTTTGCAAGTCCATGTACAACAGTGGAGGCTGCTGAGGGGAGGACGGCTCATAATAATGGCTGGAATGGAGGGAGTGGAGTGGATCAACCACATGGAAACCACGTCTTTGATGTGTATGATACCATTTCATTGACTCCCTTCCAGCCATTATTATGAGCCGTCCTCCCTTCAGCAGCCTCACACGTATACTAGACTAACTAGATGTCTTAACGTTGATAAGTGGAAGTTAATGACATCTGAATCCTCTTGAAAATGTTTTCATGAAAGCAAATAGGCTTCTGTGCTGAGCCAAGATATATTCAAAAGTAGTTCCTTTGTAGAGCATCAACTTCTGCCTATCCTAAACTCATCTTGGTACCAGTAGACCACACTAATCATAGAAAATAATGGACAAAATGCATTTAGAAGGCACTTAGTTATGTGATCATTCCAAAATCGTTGTGTAAAACAAAAGTTACTGATCAGTATTTAATGAAATAAACTTGGCAGCTAATGCATAAACAGATGGCGATCTATTTGTCATATGTTGAGCTTTGTTATTTTCTCAATCACCCCAGGAGTGAACCCATACATATTTAAAATGTTTGAAACATGAAAAATGTACCTGACCCAAAGACTACATTAGATTGCAGAAAAATTGCCACCCCAAAATGTGTAGGTCTAACAACATGTCTTAACTCCAATTGAATGGATTGAAGAGCTACTCCAAACATTTTATGACTTACAGTGCCTTCAGAAAGTATTCAAACCCCTTTTTCCACATTTTGTTACGTTACAGCCTTATTCAAAAATTTATTACATCGTTTTTTCATCTCAAATCTACACACAATACCCCATAATGACGAAGCAAAAACAGGCTAATTTAAATAAAATAACTGAAATATCACATTTACATATGTATTCAGACCCTTTACTCAGTACTTTGTTGAAGCACCTTTTGGCAGTGTCTTTAGGTGCCATTTGGAAAAACTCCAAGCGGGCTGTCATGTGCCTTTTACTGAGAAGTGGCTTCCGTCTGGTCACTCTACAATAAAGGCCTGATTGGTGGAGTGCTGCAGAGATGGTTGTCCTTATGGAAGGTTCTACCATCTCCAAAGAGGAACTCTAGAGCTCTGTCAGAGTGACCATCGGGTTCTTGGTCACCTCCTGACCAAGACCCTTCTCCCCTGTTTTAGGCCAGCTCTAGGAAGAGTCTTGGTGGTTCCAAACTTTTTCCATTTAAGGATGATGGAGGCCACAGTGTTCTTCAATGCTGCAGAAATGTTTTGGTACCCTTCCCGAGACTTGTGCCTCGACACAATCCTGTCTCGTGCTCTACGGACAATTCCTTCGACCTCATGGTTCGGTATCTGCTGTGAACTGTGGGACCTTATATAGACAGGTGTGTGCCTTTCCAAATCATGTCCAATCAATTGAATTTGCCACAGGTGAACTCCAATGAAGTTGTAAAACCATCTCAAGGATGATCAATGGAAACAGGGTGCACCTGAGCTTAATTTCGTGTCTCCTAGCAAAAGGTCTGAATACTTATGTAAATAAGTTGTCAAATCTTAAATTATTAATAAATGTGCAAAAATTACTAACAAACTGTTCTGACTCATTATGGGGTATTGTGATTGCTGAGAATTAAGAAAAAGAAAAACAAATTGAATAAGGCTGTAACGTAACAAAATGTGGAAAAAGTCAAGGGGTCTGAATACTTTCCGAAGGCACTGAATGTAGAAGTTAAATTACGCAAATCATATATCTTTTTTATTCATATATAAAAAGAGTGTGGCTAATGGTATGTAACTGATAGTGTAGACAGATTCAATTGAGATTACTTCAATACAGCCTTTGTGTAACTATTCAAATAGGCTACCTCACAGTCAACATGTCAGAGGATATTCATAAATAGAAATTAACACAAACAGCTTAGCAGTAGCTACATTTAGGGAAGCAATATCTGCAGTCTTACAGGAGAAATTCTGCTCCTCAGGCATTTCCTGGGGAGTAATCTCCTCTCACATTCCATTTGGTACATAGTTATCTGATGTATGAGGGTTTATAAATCTTCTCGCAGAAACTCACATGTGCTTCTGGTTTAATAGTTAATTTGATTTCTATAAATACATTACATTGTGGTCAAGAGATTTGTTGTGGGTTCAACAAGGTGAAGGGTTAAAGGTTTCAATGATCGGAATTATGAAACAGATTGATGACTGACTTGATTTCCCTTGACATTTAGCGCTCGGCTTATTTTTCAGTGAAAACTCATGTCTAGATCCACTGTGTGTGGAGCCTTTAAAAAATGTAAAATACTCTTTGTTGTAGCCTTTTTTCAGTAGTGGGAAACTTTGAAAGTCATCTACATACCAGCTGCAACAAAGCAGCTGCCTGAATGCTAGTTAGCATCTGAAATGATGCTGTGTGTGCGCACATGAGGTCTGCATGTGTGTTTACCATTACAAGCTCACTGGATTATCTCCGAGCAACGGTGGGCCTTTAGGCCCTGAAAGACATACAGGCAGTCAGTGGGACAGCATACCTCCCAGGGGTAAAATCACAGCAGGCCAATAGCCCACAGTCCCCATGACAACACCTCAAACAATGTCTGAACGCACCAGTACCTTCAAATCAAGGGAAGACAGGACATTGTACAGGCAACAAAACACTCTAAAATCATACTACAAAGGTAGACAGCTTACATGATATCATGAATATGTTCAGCCCTCTGAGGGGCCAGGAATCACAACAGATATGTTTGAATCATAGCACAGCTGCAACACATTTTTCACTAGGCTATATACAGGGAACTAAATAAACACCAATGTAAAGTTTTTTAATAGGGAGTTGGGCTATCACAAGCCGCCATAACAGCTTCAATGCGCCTTAGAATAGATTCTACAAGTGTCTGGAACTATATTGGAGGAATGCGACATCGTTCTTCCACAAGAAATTCCAAAATTTGATGTTTTGTTGATGGTGGTGGAAAACTGTCTTTGGCACCGCTCCAGAATCTCCTATAGGTTAAAGGCTTGTTCATACTGCAGGCATTAATGCTCAAATCCGTTTTGGACTACTGACTGCCCAAACAGCAAATTATAAGTGACCAAATCGGTGAGAGTGTGTTCAGACAGCAGTCACTTTCTGACAAGGCTACGCTAGTTGTCATTGTAACAACTGGTACAGTTGAGGACAGAAGTTTACATACACCTTAGCCAAATACATTTAAACTCAGTTTTTCACAATTCGTGACATTTAATCCGAGTAAAAATTCCCTGTCTTAGGTCAGTTAGGATTACTACTTTATTTTAAGAATGTGAAATGTTAGAATAATAGTAGAGAGAATGATTTATTTAATATTTTATTTCTTTCATCACATTCCCAGTGGGTCAGAAGTTTACATACACTCAATTAGTATTTGCCTTTATTGCCTTTATTGTTTAATTTGGATCAAATGTTTTGGGTAGCCTTCCACAAGCTTCTCACAATAAGTTGGGGGAATTTTGGCCCAATCCTCCTGACAGAGCTGGTGTAACTGAGTCAGGTTTGTAGGCCTCCTTGCTTGCACACGCTTTTTCAGTTCTGCCCACAGATTTTCAATAGGATTGAGGTCAGGTCTTTGTGATGGCCACTCCAATACCTTGACTTTGTTGTCCTTAAGCCATTTTGCCACAACTTTGGAAGTATGCTTGGGGTCATTGTCCATTTGGAAGACACATTTGCTTCCTACCTTTAACTTCCTGACTGATGTCTTGAGATGTTGCTCCAATATATCCACATAATTTCCCTACCTCATGATGCCATCTATTTTGTGAAGTGCACCAGTCCCTCCTGCAGCAAAGCACCCCCACAACAGGATGCTGCTACCCCCGTGCTTCACAGTTGGGATGGTGTTCTTTGGCTTGCAAGCCTCTCCTTTGTCCTCCAAACATAACAATGGTCATTATGGCCAAACAGTTCTATTTTTGTTTCATCAGACAAGAGGACATTTCTCCAAAAAGTACGATCTGTGTCCCCATGTGCAGTTACAAACCGTAGTCTGGCTTTTTTATGGCGAATTTGGAGCAGTGGCTTCTTCCTTGCTGAGTGGCCTTTCAGGTTGTCGATATAGGACTCGTTTAACTATAGATATAGATACTTTTGTACCTGTTTCCTCTAGCATCTTCACAAGGTCCTTTGCTGTTGTTCTTGGATCGATTTGCACTTTTCGCACCAAAGTATGTTCATCTCTAGGAGACAGAACGCATCTCCTTCCTGGGCGGTATGGCGGCCCCATGGTGTTTATATTTGCGTACTATTGTTTGTACAGATGAACGTGGTACCTTCAGGCGTTTGGAAATTGCTCCCAAGGATGAATCAGACTTGTGGAGGTCTACAAGTTTTTTCTGAGGTCTTGGCTGATTTCTTTTGATTTTCCTATGATGTCAAGCAAAGAGGCACTGCGTTTGAATGTAGGCCTTGAAATACATCCACAGGTACACCTCCAATTGACTCAAATTATGTCAGTTAGCCTATCAGAAGCTTCTAAAGCCATGACATTGTTTCTGGAATTTTCCAAGCTGTTTAAAGGCACAGTCAACTTAGTGGATGTAAACTTCTGACCCACTGAAACTATGATACAGTGAATTATAAATTAAATAATCTGTCTGTAAACAAATGTTGGAAAAATTCCTTGTGTCATGCACAAAGTAGATGTCCTAACCGACTTGCCAAAACTATAGTTTGTTAACAAGAAATTTGTGGAGTGGTTGAAAAACGAGTTTTAATGACTCCAACCTAAGTGTATGTAAACTTCCGACTTCAACTGTATGCGTGTGGTGGTGTATGCTGATTGGTGGTGGTGCTCAAGCTTCCTATCACTCAGGAGTTATGTAGCAAGGTAAGATGACAACAATGCCCACCATGGATGTTTCCCAGTTCAATCAATCAATCAAATTTATAAAACTCTTCTTACATCAGCTGATGTCACAAAGTGCTGTACAGAAACCCAGCCTAAAACCCCAAACAGCAAGCAATGCAGATGTAGAAGCACGTGACTAGGAAAAACTCCATAGAAAGGCCAGAACCTAGGGAGAAACCTAGAGAGGAAGCAGTCTATGAGGGGTGGCTGTGCCGGGTGGAGATTATACCAGAACATGGCCAAGATGTTCAAATGTTCATAGATGACCAGCAGGGTCAAATAATAATAATCACAGTGGTTGTAGAGGGTGCAACAGGTCAGCACCTCAGGAGTAAATGTCAGTTGGCTTTTCATAGCCGATCATTCAGAGTATCTCTACCACTCCTGCTGTCTCTAGAGAGTTGAAAACAGCAGGTCTGGGACAAGGTAGCACCTCCGGTGAACAGGTAAGGGTTCCATAGCCGCAGCACCAGTTGAAACTGCAGCACGACCAGGTGGACTGGGGACAGTAAGGAGTCATCAGGCCAGGTAGTCCTGAGGCATGGTCCTAGGGCTCAGGTCCTCTGAGAGAAAGAAAGAAAGAAAGTAAGACAGGAGAAATACTCCAGATATAACAGACTGACCCTAGCCCCCGACACAAACTATTGCAGCATAAATACTGGAGGCTGAGACAGGAGGGGTCGGGAGACACTGTGGCCCCGTCCGACGATACCCCCGGACAGGGCCAACAGGAAGGATATAACCCCACCCACTTTGCCAAAGCACAGCCCCCACACCACATGAGGGATATCTTCAACCACCAACTTACCATCCTGAGACAAGTCCGAGTATAGCCCACGAAGATCTCCCCCACAGCATGAACTCAAGGGGCGGCACCAACCCGGACAGGAAGATGACGTCAGTAACTCAACCCACTCAAGTGACGCACCCCTCCTAGGGACGGCATGGAAGAGCACCAGTAAGCCAGTGACCCAGCCCCTGTAATAGGGTTTGAGGCAGAGAATCCCAGTGGAGAGAGGGGAACTGGCCAGGCAGAGACCACAAGAGCGGTTCATTGCTCCAGAGCCTTTCCGTTCACCTTCACACTCCTGGGCCAGACTCCACTCAATCATAGGACCTACTGAAGAGATGAGTCTTCAATAAATCTAAATCAACTCAAATCAAATGTATTTATATAGCCCTTCTTACATCAGCTGATATCTCAAAGTGCTGTACAGAAACCCAGCCTAAAACCCCAAACAGCAATCAATGCATGTGTAGAAGCACGGTGGCTAGGAAAAACTCCCTAGAAAGGCCAAAACCTAGGAAGAAACCTAGAGAGGAACCAGGCTATGAGGGGTGGCCAGTCCTCTTCTGGCTGTGCCGGGTGGAGATTATAACAGAACATGGCCAAGATGTTCAAATGTTCATAAATGACCAGCATGGTCAAATAATAATAATCACAGTAGTTGTCGAGGGTGCAGCAAGTCAGCACCTCAGGAGTAAATGTCAGTTGGCTTTTCATAGCCGATCATTAAGAGTATCTCTACCGCTCCTGCTGTCTCTAGAGAGTTGAAAACAGCAGGTCTGGGACAGGTAGCACGTCCGGTGAACAGGTCAGGGTTCCATAGCCGCAGGCAGAACAGTTGAAACTGGAGCAGCAGCACGGCCAGGTAGTCCTGAGGCATGGTCCTAGGGCTCAGGTCTTCCGAGAGAGAGAAAGAAAGAGAGAAAGAGAGAATTAGAGAGAGCATACTTAAATTCACACCGGACACCGGATAAGACAGGAGAAGTACTCCAGATATAACAAACTGACCCTAGCTCCCCGACACAAACTACTGCAGCATAAATACTGGAGGCTGAGACAGGAGGGGTCAGGAGACACTGTGGTCCCATCCGATGATACCCCCGGACAGGGCCAAACAGGAAGGATATAACCCCACCCACTTTGCCAAAGCACAGCCTCCACACCACTAGAGGGATATCGTCAACCACCAACTTACCATCCTGAGACAAGGCCAAGTATAGCCCACAAAGATCTCCGCCACGGCACAACCCAAGGGGGGCGCCAACCCAGACAGGAAGATCAGTCAGTGACTCAACCCACTCAAGTGACGCACCCCTCCTAGGGACGGCATGAAAGAGCACCAGTAAGCCAGTGACTCAGCCCCTGTAATAGGGTTAGAGGCAGAGAATCACAGCGGAGAGAGGGGAACCGGCCAGGCAGAGACAGCAAGGGCGGTTCGTTGCTCCAGAGCCTTTCCGTTCACCTTCACACTCCTGGGCCAGACTCCACTCAATCATATGACCCACTGAAGAGATGAGTCTTCAGTAAAGACTTAAAGGTTGAGACCGAGTCTGCGTCTCTCACATGGGTAGGCAGACCATTCCATAAAAATGGAGGTCTATAGGAGAAAGCCCTGCCTCCAGCTGTTTGCTTAGAAATTCTAGGGACAATTAGGAGGCCTGCGTCTTGTGACCGTAGCATACGTGTAGGTATGTACGGCAGGACCAAATCGGAAAGATAGGTAGGAGCAAGCCCATGTAATGCTTTGTAGGTTAGCAGTAAAACCTTGAAATCAGCCCTTGCCTTAACAGGAAGCCAGTGTAGGGAGGCTAGCACTGGAGTAATATGATCAAATTTTTGGGTTCTAGTCAGGATTCTAGCAGCCGTATTTAGCACTAACTGAAGTTTATTTAGTGCTTTATCTGGGTAGCCGGAAAGTAGAGCATTGCAGTAGTCTAACCTAGAAGTAACAAAAGCATGGATTAATTTTTCTGCATCATTTTTGGACAGAAAGTTTCAGATTTTTGCAATGTTACGTAGATGGAAAAAAGCTGTCCTTGAAACAGTCTTGATATGTTCGTCAAAAGATAGATCACGGTCCAGAGTAACGGCGAGGTCCTTCACAGTTTTATTTGAGATGACTGTACAACCATCAAGATTAATTGTCAGATTCAACAGAAGATCTCTTTGTTTCTTGGGACCTAGAACAAGCATCTCTGTTTTGTCTGAGTTTAAAAGTAGAAAGTTTGCAGCCATCCATAAAGACTTAAAGGTCGAGACCGAGTCTGCGTCTCTCACATGGGTAGGCAGACTATCCCATAAAAAATGGAGCTCTATAGGAGAAAGCCTTGCCTCCAGCTGTTTGCTTAGAAATTCTAGGGACAATTAGGAGGCCTTTGTCTTGTGACCGTAGCGTACGTGTAGGTATGTACGGAAGGACCAAATCGGAAAGATAGGTAGGAGCAAGCCCATGTAATGCTTTGTAGGTTAGCAGTAAAACCTTGAATGTTCAAAACAATAGTGTAAGAACACTTTTAAAGCCTCTAAGAATAAGATGATCCAACTTTCAAGTCCTTTTTGGCTAGCCACAGCAGTCAACTGGCTAGCTAGGTAGCAGTTTATCTTCATAACAAATTCACTAATTTGTTTGTAAACAATTAACAAGCTAGTTAGCTACCACATATTTTTGTCACTGTCAACAGAGTAGCTAGTAGGCAGCAAGATATGGCAAATAACAGTCTATAAACCACTTGAGGGCTAAATAAATCAGATTTGTATCGGATTTCAAACCACCTACAAAGGTGGTTTGAAATGTGGCTTGACCTATCCCATCCGTGCTTTTTGGCTGTTCAGACTGCAAGAAAAATTTGAGACTCTTATCGGATATGAAAATAAATAAGATTTGTGTCACTTCAAACTGCCAATGTGAACAGGGCTTTAATGGTCAATTGGGTTCAGATCTGGTGACTGACACACACCATTAAATCCCCCTATGCTTCTTTGAGATCCCTCTTTCAAAGTCAATTACAGTGTCTGAATACCCATACATACCGTTTGAGTATGTGGGGGAAAAAATAACGTTTCATAGTATGTGACATTTCAAAAACAGAGTATACTTTAAATGCCCGGATGTCATACTCATTTTAGCTTTGACAGCTGCTAATAATCAGATATGGCGATGTGCTACCGATATTAACCAACAACGCAATGGTGCATGACTCATTCTCAGTATTCGAAAATAAAGTTTTTCAGGATTGGACATTTAAAAAAAATCTAGTATGATTTAATTGCCAAGATGTTATACTCATTTCAGCCCTTCATCTAGAATTCAATACACTGGAAGAGGTGGGCTGCGAGTAATAGGCCCTAGTTTTCTTCAAGTAGCCAAACAACAAAACTAGGCTACTTAATTGGGAAGATACAGAATAGAAAAGCTTATGCCGTGGTGTTCAAATGTAGACCAAGTCGTTTTTGATCACGAGTAGGCCTATTGCGTCGCAGGCTACATCTTTGAAAAACGTTTTTAAAATGTTTCTTACCCAAAGTGGATTTTTGTTTTCTCATTGAAAAGTGTTTATTGTTATCTTGGGCTTCATCAGAGCTTTTAAACATCATACAAACGGGGACAGCTTGGTCTGACGAGGAAATCACAACTATTGTGAAGTCCTTGCAGAGAAACCACATGATAAAAATCACATCCATTAATTTGTGTGACATCAAAGAGGGTTGCAGTCCAAGTAAGCTTCAAACAGGGAGCTCACCCCGCAAAGCACATGGTAAGATCAGTGACATAACATCAAAACAGGAAGGAAAAAAAGCTAAGGTTAAATAATGCACTGTGCGAAATTGTGATGTAAATGTGCATACTATGTGTTGGTGCATCAAAATACATGAAGTTGCCAATATTATGTTTCAATAGAACAGCATGATGGAGTAGCTAAAGTGGAACAGTATTTTTTAAAATGTTTTATTTAACCTTTATTTAACTAGGCAAGTCAGTTAAGAACGTGAATTCAGAAAACGTGGGAGACTTGCGTTGAAATCTTCTGTAACCTCTTCAGACATCGATCCAACATATTAGCCCAACTCATGATGCATTTCTGAAATCCTCAATGCTTCCTAATCAAACAAATTGATTTGTCATTGGGGTACAATTAGGACTATAATGGTGTCCCAGTTTATCTATCCTGCTGTCTACCAATTCCAAACTGAAAACGTGTTTTTTACTCAGTGCACGCAAATTGGTGTGTCATGCCTCCTGTGAATATGATATCAACACTTGTTTTTTTGTGTGATTAGGAAACATCTTGAGGATTTCAGAAATGTATAATTTGTTGGGATAATATGTTGGATAGATGTCTAAAGAGGTTACAGATGATCGTCAATGTAAAAAGTGTCCCACTTAGTCTTAATACACTGTATTAGAGGAGGTGTCATAATGCCCATAAAACCTAGCGGTCAAACAGAGAAATGGTTCCAATTGTTTTTCCACCAATTATTTTTCCCATAGGGAATTTTAGAAATACTTTCAAATAAGGGCATGCAAATCTCTCTTGGTCAAGGTGACTTTTATCAATATATTAGTCTATTTACGCTCAGATTTGAAAATGCTAATTAGCCTCAAAGTAGACATAATGTTAGACTACAAATCCCTGCACGTCATCTTTGTGACAATTTAAAACTTGCACAAGTTTTACTAAATTTCATTACTAAATTAACATTAGATAGTTAATCCAGAGACCCTTTTTGAAAAAATGTATTTGTTGTTTATTTTGTTTAAAAAAATGGACAACTTTAACTTCCCAATTTCGTGGTATACAATTGGTAGTTACAGTCTTGTCCCATCGCTGCAACTCCTGTACGGACTTGGGAGAGGCGAAGGTCGAGAGCCGTGCGTCCCCCGAAACACAACCCAGCCAAGCCGCACTGCTTCTTGACACAATGCCCGCTTAACCCGGAAGCCAGCCGCACCAATGTGTTGGAGGAAACACCATTCACCTGGCAACCGTGATGGCGTGCATTGCACCCGGCCCGCCACAGGAGTCGCTAGTGCGCTATGGGACAAGAATATACCTGCCGGCCAAACCCACCCCTAACCCAGACGACGCTGGGCCAATTGTGCGCCGCCCCATGGGTCGCCCGGTCGCGGCCGGCTGCGACAGAGCCTGGACTCGAACCAGGATCTCTAGTGGCACAGCTTGCACTGCCTTAAACCACCACGCCACTCGGGAGGCCAATAATGTACAGTCTTATGGCAAAAAAAAGAAACCAGATATGCCTCAATCCTTTTCTTTGGTGCCATTTACACAAGCAGCCCAATTCTGATATTTTTTCAACTAATTGGTCTTTTGACCAATCACTTCAGATATTTTTCAGAGCTGATCTGATTGGTCAAAAGACAAATTAGTTTAAAAAAATCACAATTGGACTACCTATGTAAACGTAGCCCATTGAGCAGAGGCCCTCTCGAGTGAACTACTTTCCTTGCCAGCACCACCGATTTTTGAAACGGCCTGTTTTCTGTTAAAGTTCTTAGTCATGTAATACAAATCTCTGAGGTCTTCACAGATCAAATCTCTGAAGTGTTTACTGATTATTTTCCTCAATGTTTCATATCTGCCATAAATGATCTTATATTCCATCAGTCAAACTTCACAGACCTCATCCAGATTTCCACTTTTGACTCCATGACTGGAAATATGTACCATATTCTGAGACTTTAATGTTACATTACATTAATCAAATCATATATTCTATTAATTCTGAACGCAGTATGTCCTCAGCAGTTCACAGTGGTATCCATGGGTTATTCATTAAGCCATTTTTTACATGATTTTGTCTATACTGTATTTTAAACATAGTATATAATATGTAACAATGTGGATAAATGTCTTATTGAAAGTAAAAACTCGTCGACAGTGGCCACTAATTCTTAGCCTATAGGGAGTGTGGCGTAGTGTTAATTGGCAGGGTGTGTCTTTCATATGGTGGCATGTTGCAGCTGGCGGTATGCAGTATTAGCGGAATGTGTGCTGTGTCCACGCACTGCATGCCTGAGCAGGAGAAGCCCATATGACCCCATCCTCCTGACCAATTCCAAATTCCACCTCCAGAAGAGAGGGTGTAACTATGGTGATGGCAGCAGACTTCTCTTCAGATGATGGCAATTACAGTTTACAAACACAAACTGTGGTTTGTCACCACCGCAGATAGACCCAATCTCTATAACAGTGGATCAAACTTGACAGTGGTATGTGAGCTGTGGCCTGTGCGCAGTTGGATAAGTATACAGTATTCAAAAGTTGGAAATGAAAGGATGTCATGATGTTACTGGACAGGATGCTCGCTGAATGCTGCCATCTTCTGACAGAAAAGTAAATGGCTGTGAACAAAAGTTGAGAGCAGACATTTTCCTAAATAAAATCAGCACTGTGATGATAATCGCAAGTCAAAATAGTAGCTTTTAAAACAATGTATACTGTGTTCCACACATTGTTTTTATTCCCAATTCAGTGAGGTCATTATGGACTAAAAGCAGTAATCGGATGACACTTTCAAACATGTATTACAGTCTTGTTAACAAACACATAGTGGATTCAGGAAAATACTGCCACAGCTAGTGAGGCAAGATAAGATAGCCATTACTTTTACATTCCCATGTCTCCGTTTGTTACCAAGGCAACTCTAAAGGGAAAGACAAGAAACAATCTATGTAATAAAAGTTTAACTGTATTTGAACTGAAAAACATTCTATGGCCAATATAGCAGCCAAAGTACACTAGAGCAGGCATAAGTGAATGTTATTCCCTATCTGTCTTCACTTCTTGCTACATGACTTCAACGTATGTAACTTCAAATGTCACACTATACTCCTGCCTGCATAACATACTAATATCCTGCAGCACAGAATTCCCCTGATGTGCTGACTGGCCATTTAAATCATGCTGTTTGGCACATCTGTCCTCAGCAGCAGCTGCCTCTTGACTTCCTGGGTATAGCACACACACACACCGTCTGGACTTCGGATATTGTATATGGGAGACATCTGCAGGAGTGTGGAACGTTCCCCTGCTGCCAAACCATAGACCCAATTATGCTTGAGTTGCTTTTTCGGTGTTGTAGTCAGTGTATTGAATGAGAGTGACAGAGCCTGCAGCTAGCTACCGTAGGGCTCCTATGGCTCGTTTTCATCTGAATGTCTGAGCACAGAGTGCAAGAGGTTCTCCAAATCAATCAGAGAGATGGTTGGAAACCAGAGGATTCTGGTTCACTCAAATCAATGTTAATGAGTGATTTTTGCAAAATTACAAAACCGCAATCTCTCTCGGGTTGCCAATTGAATAACACCATAATTGTCCTGTGATCCACAGCTACCAGTGTGGAATTCCAACAGTGACTATTCCACTCCCATGGGCAGACTGCAGGTATTTTCTTACAGTGGATATAAAAGCATTTGACTGTTTCCTCCCACTCGTTTTGCTGCAGTGCTGTCACTGTAGTGACTGGCCTTCACAGCTCCTGTGCTGTTTATTGCTTGTCTGCATTGCTTTGTATTTAGTGTGTTTGTATAATCTACTGCAATCGAACCTCAATAGTCATAATGGCTTTGAAGCCTATTCCAAAGTCTGCACATATCCGAGCTACAGTACCTTCCTTTCCAGAGGAAATAGCTGCCTTTAGGTCTCAGGTAAGGTTATTCATCATCATTAAGGTGACAGACAATCCAGAACATTACCTCTGTTACATTCACCCTTATATTCACCTTTGGTTGACCTCCTCTCCCTATCAACCCAGACAGCTGACTGATACCAGCTCTCTGGTGATAGGAGTCAAGGCACCACTGTAACCGATTTCCATCAAACCTTGGTCATCAGGCAAGGTTATACACCACAAATGTCTGGCTTTAAAATGTGGTCGTCCCCCATTACTTTTGGTTAACAGTTGAGGGATGGTTCTGCAGATATATAAACATTCTCAAATTCATAGACAGAGCTTCAGATGCAAGGACTGACCATCCATCATATAAAAATTCTAGTTTTAACCATGTTTTGATGCTATGGACTATACAGTGTTTGTTTGCAAGCAAAAACTCCCAGGTCTGTATTGTTTTTGGAAACCTGCCAAATGTACAGTTGTAATTCATAGCCCCAAAAATATACACTGCTCAAAAAAATTAAGGGAACACGAAAATAACACATCCTAGATCTGAATGAATGAAATATTCTTATTAAATACTTTTTTCTTTACATAGTTGAATGTGCTGAGAACAAAATCACACAAAAATGATCAATGGAAATCAAATTTATCAACACATGGAGGTCTGGATTTGGAGTCACACTCAAAATTAAAGTGGAAAACCACACTACAGGCTGATCCAACTTTGATGTAATGTCTTTAAAACAAGTCAAAATGAGGCTCAGTAGTTTGTGTGGCCTCCACGTGCCTGTATGACCTCCCTACAACGCCTGGACATGCTCCTGATGAGGTGGCAGATGGTCTCCTGAGGGATCTCCTCCGAGACCTTGACTAAAGCATCCGCCAACTCCTGGACAGTCTGTGGTGCAACGTGGCTTTGGTGGATGGAGCGAGACATGATGTCCCAGATGTGCTCAATTGGATTCAGGTCTGGGGAACGGGCGGGCCAGTCCATAGCATCAATGCCTACCTCTTGCATGAACTGCTGCCACACTCCTGCCACATGAGGTCTAGCATTGTCTTGCATTAGGAGGAACCCAGGGCCAACCGCACCAGCATATGGTCTCACAAGGGGTCTGAGAGCATATGGTCTCACAAGGGGTCTGAGGATCTCATCTCGGTACCTAATGGCAGTCAGGCTACCTCTGGCGAGCACATGGAGGGCTGTGCGGCCCCACAAAGAAATGCCACCCCACACCATGACTGACCCACCGCCAAACCGGTCATGCTGGAGGATGTTGCAGGCAGCAGAACGTTCTCCACAGCGTCTCCAGACTCTGTCACGTCTGTCACGTGCTCAGTGTGAACCTGCTTTCATCTGTGAAGAGCACAGGGCGCCAGTGGCGAATTTGCCACTCTTGGTGTTCTCTGGCAAATGCCAAACGTCCTGCACGGTGTTGGGCTGTAAGCACAACCCCCACCTGTGGACGTCGGGCCCTCATACCACCCTCATGGAGTCTGTTTCTGACCGTTTGAGCAGACACATGCACATTTGTGGCCTACTGGAGGTCATTTTGCAGGACTCTGGCAGTGCTCCTCCTGATCCTCCTTGCACAAAGGCGGAGGTAGCGGTCCTGCTGCTGGGTTGTTGCCCTCCTACGGCCTCCTCCATGTCTTCTGATGTACTGGCCTGTCTCCTGGTAGCGCCTCCATGCTCTGGACACTACGCTGACAGACACAGCAAACCTTCTTGCCACAGCTCGCATTGATGTGCCCTCCTGGATGAGCTGAACTACCTGAGCCACTTGTGTGGGTTGTAGACTCCGTCTCATGCTCCCTCTAGAGTGAAAGCACCGCAAGCATTCAAAAGTGACCAAAACATCAGCCAGGAAGCATAGGAACTGAGAAGTGGTCTGTGGTCACCACCTGCAGAACCACTCCTTTATTGGGGGTGTCTTGCTAATTGCCTATAATTTCCACCTGTTGTCTATTCCATTTGCACAACAGCATGTGAAATTTATTGTCAATCGGTGTTGCTTCCTAAGTGGACAGTTTGATTTCACAGAAGTGTGATTGACTTGGAGTTACATTGTGTTGTTTAAGTGTTCCCTTTATTTTTTTGAGCAGTGTACTATAAATATTTTGTTTTTAGAAAACACCTCCCAAATATCAGCTTTTTATATATATGAAAAAAATATGCTTCAAAATGTTCCACTCTAGTAAACTATTGCGCTATAAAGATCACGAAAGGGCACCTTGCAAGTTAGACTGACCGAGTGAACAGGGGACGGTTCAAGTCAGCGATGCATCAGCACCTCTTTTTATTGGTCGATATGCCCCTTTCGCTCCTGTTCTTTAATGCAGGTCTTTATTTCACCAGGTCTATGATCTCGCCGAAAATAGTAGCAGCGCACACTGGCCATTCCTCTGCGTCTGCAGAATGGATTATTTGCCTTGATAAAAGGTAATTCCAAATTTCGTTCAAATGTTTTTTTGAAACCAACTTCTCGCTTTTCACAATACTCAATTTATTTGTAGGCATTTCCTTCCAATGGGACCAGTGAAGCCTGTGTTTACTTGCCTTACAAAACTAGGTTATCCTCCACATTGCCATATGTTGCCGAAATAGTACATTCTATACGTAGTTAGCCAGCGCAGCAGTGAATAGCGCTTGGTTTCTGCCTTTATAAATTGTCTTCATAAATATGTCGTCTGAAACACTGCTCTAGGCTGCGTTTTATTTTATACTTCAAGTCCATTTATTCTTAAACAGCTATGAACGGACTCGGCGTGGATGTTCATTCATTTCTCATTAGCATATTACAGTACTAGCTGATGATTCTGAAATAAATAATGGGCCAGTAGTTTACATCAAATGTCACAAGGAGGGCGTGGTGTTTTACTGTTGATTTGCTCTAGAGCTTTAAACTTGTCATTCTAGATTTGCCCAGAGTAACATGATGCAAAGCTACCTGTCTGAAAGATTATTTCTAACACAGAAAGATAAGGTGGGGACAGACATGGATTTCCAGGCCCTCTGGCGGCTGCTCTGATTACTGGGCTGTGGATAAGGCTGCAGGAGACCTGAAGGAGAGAGGCCCCAGCGCACCAGGGAAACCTCCTCTGTGGTCTCTCCATTCGGCACGTTCACCACCATGAGAGAGTGGGAGAGAGAGTGCATTAGCCACACGGCCGTGTGACTCGCTTGTCAGATGTGTTTACAAAGTAAATGTCCCTTTGTCACTGTAGAGCGTACTAGGCACTTTAGGCAGTCCAGCTTAAAGGAGTTGCTTTTGGTGTGGCTTATCGTCAACCTGCAGGCAAACATGGCTCACCTTATAATGTAGATATTTGACATTTACAGCACAGACTTTTTGACTCGATTTTGGTTGGTTGTATAATTGTAAATTCGTCTGTTAATTCGTTCCCCACCAAAAGTAACCGCAAATACAATGTGAATGGCTAAATATAGCATTTCATATTTTCATTGTTCTACTCTTGCATTAACGTAACAGGAAGAAAAAGGCCTATACCAAATACCAAGACAGGTAGTCTCTCAAATATGTATTATGTGATACCATGGTTGGCAAGTAGGGTACAGAATAAGCAGCCATAATATGTCATGATGAAAAGCTTTTGCACACTTCCCCCCCCAGGCTACAACTCGATGAAATATTCGGCTGCTTTTACTGTTGAAAGTGACTCCACAAAGTAATGTGACGGTAAGATAGTGGACCCTACACAGTCTTGTCAGTGGGTGTGAAGCATCAGGAGTCAGACAGAGTCACGTGGAAAATAGTTGTAGTGAATTGCAGGTGCAGAAGGTGAGCTGGATCCATGAATATTTACAAGACTTTGATGAGCACTGACATTTTTATCTAACCTTTATTTAACTAGGCAAGTCAGTTAAGAACACGTTCTTATTTACAATGATGGCCTACACCGGCCAAACCCTGGACGAGGCTTAGAGAACACTGGGACAACATATCACTCCAGCCCTTCTTAAATGAGCACCCTGAACAGGTTAAATGCCCAAACCCATCTGGGATATTCCAAAATGCACCTAAACAGGTAGGCCTATTTCATCAATTAACTTGAATTTCTCACTTAATAATGCATCCTTTTCACTGGTTTCAATATCAATGGCCAATACATAATACATTTGAACATATCAGGGCGTAAAATCACATTTAACGATACAGGTATAGAAAAATGCTTGAAAACGTTAGCAACATGAACAAACAGTAGCAGACATTTGCAATCTGTTTTTTGGCACTAAACGAGAGGATATGAACGGAGGGGAATGTTTAAGGTGACAGGAGCTCTCGCCAGTGCTCAGCGTCATACAGGGTTATTTTCCTAATTCTCTAATGTTGTGCTGAATAACTGACTGATAGGATATTTCCTCTCCGTTCAGACCTGCTGAGCGCTCTGGGGAAGATGTGGACATCATACTGGCCAGGCTGAAACGAGTGAAGGCCTTTGAGCGGTTCCACCCTAGCCTCCTACAACAGATATGCCTGTGTGGATACTACGAATGTCTGGGGAGAGGCGTCACATGTAAGTCTTGCAATTATGTTCAAAGAACAGTATGTTAGCGAGACTCTTACTCTGTGCATATCTAAAAATATGTTCTCACATCATGTATTTTCTTCTCTAGTATATCGTCAACGAGATATTGGTACCAGCTGGTATGTTGTCCTCTCTGGCTCACTTGATGTCAAAGTGTCAGAGACAGCAAATCATCAGGTAAGAACGGTTGACTTTTCCTGTAATTACACCCCTTTTAATGAAAAGCAATAGTGTTTATTGAGTAGATGCCATAAACAGTCAATGGCGTAAAAGATTGCAAGTGAACAAGATTGCAAAACGAAATGGCATATTAAAACCACTTCCCTGACTTACTGGGAATTACTTTTCTGTACAATTTAAATCACTCGCCCCGTATCCAATCGATTCATTGGTTCCAAAAATAAATTGTACTATAGCTAATGTTCATATTTTTTCATCCAATCGTTAAATACCAAATAAGATAGGCGTATCAGAGGTGTGTCCACTTTCCTGCAAAAAAAATATTTGGTATTCCTTATGTATTGCCTGAGATGGGTGAAAATCTTTCCAATAATCCTACCTTTAGTTCTATTAGTCTCCTCTCACATCAAAAAGGATGAACTGCTCTGTAGCATGTGCATGAGGAGATCAAGATGCACATTAACCCTGGAGCTCATCTGAAGAGCCAACTAGAAAGGGCACTCTACTTCACAATGATTTATATCTGAGATTGCTAACCTTGGGAACACCAGGAGTCTTTTCCTATCATTACCAGTGACCCGTATGTCCAAGTCTGCCTGACCCTGTGTTGATTGGAGTGATTTTAGAAGCCCTTTGTCTAATGCAAGTGTTCAGTGCTGCTAGATTGCGCCCCACCGTTGGGCGTGATCTGATCACTGCCCGTACCTAGCACTTTGAGTGCCTCTCAATGAGGCCCATTTTTAAGGGAATAAACACATTTGATTAGCATAGTCCTTCCCACTTCCTCCCTGTGTCCTCCTATTGAAAACAACGAGGAACCATCCAAGAAGAGATGCTTTTTGGTGTCTCTTGTAGGATGCGGGTACGATTTGCACTCTGGGGATTGGGACAGCATTTGGGGAGTCGATCCTGGATAACACCCCTCGGCGCGCTACCATTGTCACCCGGGAATTCAGTGAACTCCTCCGCATCGACCAGAGGGAGTTCAAGTCTCTGTGGGAGGTAAGCACCTCTGCAGTACTCCTCACTATTGTGGATTCATGCTTTCAATACACCATCCAGTATGACTTACCTAGATAGTAGCTGTAGTTAAGTATCAGTGGACTGATAATACCCACGCTGGAAATAATGAGGCTTTGTGGGGGTTCTATATTCTGGGATTTTCTTTGATCTCTGCAAAAGTGAGCGTGCAGAATTGTTGGTAAGTTGTTTACCCTTTGAGGTGTGCCTCTGAGGCATTGGTTTTTACTTGTGTTTATACACTGTGTATAGATCACGTGAGCAGGACATGAATGCTTAAAGTAGACCACAAGAAATAGCCTTTCTTTTAAAAAATATATTTTAATTGGGATAGTATTTCTTGAGCGGTAGCTCATGAAGCATCTGTTTAAAGTTTCATTAGACCGTTTGACCACTAGGGGGAAGTGCACTTCTTCATATTGTGTGGATACATTTACAATTGTGGTTAGATCTCTCGCTTCATCATTTAAGTCAACATTTGGAGCCATTCTCCTCTTCAATTAGTCTAGGAAAAATAGTGCTCCTGCGAAGATTCTTTGCCATATCTGTGAAACATTGTTCCTTGTACTCAGGGCATGATAATTCCATGGGAAATTATTTTTTGAAGAGCAGTAATGATATCTGAATGTCTCCGCAGCAGGTTAGACAGTTATATCCCTTGCCACTGTGTCCCTTCCTGCACTGAGCCCCCCCCCCCCCCCACCCCCCACCTTTCAACCCCCCCAGCAGTACAGGAAGGTACTAAGGACTGAGTTGGCCGGGATGGAGGTGCCACACTGTCCAGAGGCCCCTGTCTGTCCTTGTGGAGCCACTACACTGGCTTCCTGAGTGAGAGAGCTGGTTTCCTCTGAGAGCAGAGGGCAGGCAGGGGGCTGTTAGTGTTAAAGCTATGGACTGTATGTCACTCGCTGGTCCTCCTCACTTGAACTGGAATCTAAGCCTTGTCTGGATGTAGCCTACTGTGTTTAGGCTGTGGACAACCACATGGAAATACTACTATCTCTATCCAGAGAATAAGCTCTTCTGAAAGGTTGGTCTGAGGTGAGCCTACTGAAAAAGGCTTTTAACTGCCAGGCAGGAACATCATCATTGTACATTTGCTCATGCTTCACTGATGGGGCATGTTTTTGTTCTGTCTTCAGATAATATTTAATACCCACGGTTGCAGTTAGCTTTTTAGAGCAGGGATAAAAGGAGTACTGAGTGATATAATGACCGACTATATAGCTTTCAGTTTGATTTAAAGATGGTTTCAGCTCAGGGCTTTGGATGACTATGTCGTTATGTTCCGGGATTTTCGTTTCAAACTATTTCCGCTTTACAATGATATCTACGGATGAATCTACTTGTTTGATGAGTTCAAACTTTTCAAATGGGAAGGAAGCTTGTGATGTTAGTGATGGTGAAACAACAGCTTGTCTCGGCATACAGCAATTTTGGCTGTTATCAAATCTGATTGGTCACATACACATATTTAGCTGACGTTATTGCAGGTATAGCCAATTGTTTGTGTTCCTAGCTCCAAAAGTGCAGTAGTATCTAACAATTCACAACAATACACACAAATCTAAAAGTAAAAGAAAGGAATTAAGATATATAAATATTAGGACGAGCAATGTCGGGCATTCTTTATGAACATTCTTTAGTGTCTAGAGATGTGTCTGCATCTCTCCCGCTATGATGTAAATGTTTTGTGTTTCATTGACTTTTTCCTATTACTAAAACAGCCTAGTCATTGGAGGTAGCAGCTCACAGCTCCATGCTTAAAGAGATTATCTGGTACTTTTGTATACCTTTGAGCCATTAATTCTGAAAGTAGTACTCATGAGCCAAAAGTGGTCCCCCAAAATTGCGTACTATGTCACGTGCAGATATGTGCACCATGTCATTCTCATCTCTCTCATCTCATCTCTCTCTCTCTCTCTCTCTTTCGTTTCTCTCTCTCTCATCCCTCTCTCTCTCTCTCTCTCTCATCCACTGAGCTGTTGGGCCCGGCCCTGCAACCTCATTGGATAACGCTGGGAGGCTTCTTGCTAGCTGTCACTAAAATGCGAGGGGCTTAAGCTCATTGGCTAGAACTCGACTTGAAGCTGTGCCACGCCATTTTCCCTACATTTCCCGGGAAATTTAGGGAAAATGGCATGGCACAGCTTCAAGAAACCTATTTTGTGGCTACTTGAGGTAAGACAGTAATTCTGCTAATAGATTAATCATGTATGAACTACACATTGACACATCCAGCCCAAAGCTGGAGGTTTGAAAATAATTTCTTAGTCACCAAAGTACCGGAGCGTGTCTTTAATTGCTGTAAATAGTGTTCAGTGATAGCAATCTCCTTTGCTCCAGCCACTCCAGCCAATGCCAATGACAGACCTTGGGTTCAGCAAAACATCACTCCATCATGACTTTGTTGCTTGACATGCTGAGTTAGCGATGTCACACAAGCTGTGAATGACTGAACGGCGATCAAAAGTGAACCCTGTGAGCTTTCCCGTTGACAAGCTTTAAATTAATTATGCTGTCAGCGTGTCTGTGGTGTGGGCCTATACGACTTTGGGTCCTATGCTGTATGCTGTCACTCAGCATTTTGCTCACGTGCACAGAACATAGATTGAAACCAGATTGAGTTCATCCCTTTCAGTTCTTTTGAGAATCTCCTCTCTCCTATGTGTCAAGGTGCTAGACACATCTTGTTATAGGAATATTCAGCCCTACTTGTGCTTTCCTGTGGAGCCTTGGTTTGAGACGGTCCAGGGGTGGCCATTTATTTCTGTCAGCCTTGCCGCAACTGCTCCTGATATCCTCTTACTAGCAGCACAGGTCTTTAGAAACTCTTCATTTTCTTAGTTGTTTATACCCTGCCTGTTTACGCTATATCTCTTGTACTGTGCTGCAATTGATTGTAAATGCAGACTAACTACCAGCGGCATAGACAACCTGACTTGACATTGTGTGTTTTTTTGTTGTGATTGAGTCCAACACAAAGCTCATTAAAAGGCAAATGGTCTCCCTCAGGCCATGACTTAAAAATCATTGAACAGCGTATTAGCTGTATTTAATGATTTGTCTGAAGAAACAAATAGTAGTAGTTCCATTAGGAGTTGATGAACAGACAGATATGTGAGAGAGAGAGAGAGAGAGGTGACGTTGAGGTGATGCTGACCGGAGTTGTCCTAACCCAAGGCCCATCCCCCGAGGAACAAGATGCTTAGGGTAAGGGAGGGCCTTGACACGCATGAACACACACACACACAACTCCACCCACACATCTGAGATCTCTCTCCCTGCAGAAAGCCTTGGCCTCGACACCCCTACAGACTGAGAACAGCACAGCCTGAATATACTGCTGGGTATTATTTATTCATGGCTGCCATGTTAAGTATTCAGAACACACTTTTCATCCAGTCTCTGAATTCAAAACATCACCAAAAAAAAAAAAATCCAGACAGTACGTGGATATTCGCTTCAAATACGTTTATACAAGTATTTCTACTGATGGCCTTTGCTCCCCATTTGAACATTTTTGCTCCGTCAATCTTCTTCAAAAGCGTTGCATCCGTTCATGCTGAGGCCGATGGGACACAAACCATTTGTGATTATGGTTTGATATACTGTCCCGCACAGCTTGACACTGAAGGTGGTGGCAGTCACAGAAATATTGCTGGAACATGCAATGTTGGTTTTCTCTACTCCCCTGACTCCCGCCTTCAACAACAACGTCAACTGTCACTGCTATCAGGCATGGCTCCCGCTCTGCACATCCGAGTCTGGCTTATGTCATTGGGAGAGGCAGGCATGTGCTTGTTTATTTAACAGATCAGACATGGGCTGTGCTCTGCACACACAGGAACACTGGCTGAGGCTCCAATGACCTGATCATCAATTTACCCTATACTTTGTTCTCTGCTTCCGTCGGTCATCGAGAATGAAACAACACAATTGTGATTTGTGCTTTGCTTTCTTGCATGACAGCACGATCTGGATCAGTAGCCTCTAGCTAGCAGATCCCTGTCTCTGTTCCATGCGCTTGTGGTGCACATAGGATTCACATTCATACACAGGATTTTATTGTAGCCCACTTTTCTGTTATATTATACGCTGTACATTTGTGCTGTAGTGGAGCGACAGTGTTCAAAGGCATGCCTAGTTAGCGTTTGTGCATGACAGGCAAGCCCATGCAGTGTTGAGGTGAGGCTCTGTTGGAGGCAGGACAGTGGGTGGGTGGTGGGCGACCACTTTAAGCTCACTGGCTTTGGGTGTTGACCTGTAAAGTGTGGAGTCATCCGCATACATAGGCAGTGTAAGACCAGTGGCGTGTGTGTGTGTGTGTGTGTGTGTGTGTGTGTGTGTGTGTGTGTGTGTGTGTGTGTGTGTGTGTGTGTGTGCGCACGCACGCACTCTTACTACATCTAAACGCCAGCAGACCCAAGTCCTTCCCAGAGAACAGTGAATATATACACAAGTAAAGAGCACTGAGATTATTGTATCAACGACACTTCTGTTTATCTCCTTATCCGTTCTCGCAGTCGTTGCATAGTTAATAACGTTAGAACAATGATTTTCAACCTGGAAGAGAATCAGCTTTTCATGGCTGATTTTGTTCAATCAGATGGAACCATAAGTGATCAAAGGGATTACATCATCTGTATATTCACCATCAGATGTGCACATTCATTACTCACTCACTCACTCACGCTCTCTCACGCACACTCACGCTCTCTCACACACACTCACGCTCTCTCACAAACATTCCAGTGGATGATGTGTAGAGAGGAGAATTGCTAAATCTGTCACTCTCTCAGTTTTCTTGTTTGCATTTCATTGTTTTTGCACTTAGTGGTGTTGTCGGGGCTTTGTGAATTGAATATCCATGCACTGTTATTACATGAGGAGAATAGAAATGCAGGACATAGATTTACTAATTTTGTTTATTCACAATGGTCCATTATTTACTGCATTGTAGACTTCACAATTCATCATGCACTATTTCAGTCTCGGAAAATGTGAATGTAACCCAACCGTATCTAATAAATTACTTTGTCACAAACAAAGTCTGTACAGAACTGTTCAAAATCGAGCTTTGTGTTCCCTGTCATGCCATGTTCCCAATCTTTTACAAACACATTATTGTAACCTCCCAGAGTGTTTGTCTAAAGCTGACTGAAAGTGTACTAAAACAATTTAGACAGGCCAGGCTTGGGGGTCACCGATCGAAGTGTGAATTTTGGCCCATTGAAAACCAAAAACAAGTTATGTGATTTACAATTATGATTATATATGTCATCTTTGTCCAATAAATTCATGATTCTTCTGTTTCCCCAAAGCAGCCGTGACAGACCTGTGCGGCTCAGAGGCTGGATATGAGGTGTCCACCAGAGCTTCTCCACTAACACATATGCATCTGCACCTGCTCATCTCCTTGCCTCTCCCCCTGTTTCACTCCAAACCAACTGACAGAGGGGCCCTTTCACACAGACACCTCTCTCCAATTTCTCTGTCTCTCTTTTAGCTGATTCAGGGTTAACTTGGCTGCAGTTGAGCAGTTATGCAACACTGGCAATACTGTTCACACCCTCGGGCTTTGGTCTGTTCTCCCTGTCACACCAATAAATTGACATTCGTTATTACTACCTCACTGCAGTAGTGGGGGGAGTTCCCCCTATGGCACGGAGTGTGGCTGGCCCTTCTCCATTGTCGTCCAATTATTACTTTATTCTTTGATACATTTTTTGCAGTGGTCAGCCCTCAGATACTAACATATTTACAACCTGGGTAAATCTAACCTTCCATACATATTTTCCCATTGTAGAAGTGCTGAAATTAAGTGCTGAATACACCTGAATGCCAAAACATTCAAGGTGCTCAAAGGTGAAACAAGCATATTTTTTGTGTTCTGATGGGGTACGACAGTTGAACTAAGCTCATGAGGCATTTAGAAGTGAAGTTCTTCATGAATCAATGGGTACATTTAAATGGATGAAGCAACTGCAGATTGCCCCTTTTAAAGGGAAAACAAAATCTGAATTATTATAAAATAGTTTGACAACCCTGTTTGTAAGCTTTTAAATACAATCCAACTGAACCAATTCTCTTTTCCAGTGATGAAGATATGGATGTCTCATGGTGTGGTGGGGTATGCAAAATGGGTCACCTTTTGAGCACCTTTATCTCTTGAATGTTTTGCCATTCAGGTCCAAAAAGTCACTTTCTGACCACTTCTTCCATGCGCAAACATGTATGGAAAGTTTTGTTTAAGTGAAAAGGGATGCAGTCAAAAAGTGATTGAATTCAAATGGATTTACCCACGTAACAATGTTGTCAAAAACACTTATTTGTCTGTTTGGCTACAAGGCCAGAGTTAAAAAGCTGTAGGCCTGTGCGGCTCTAATCAGTTGGAAGGTCAAAGATTCCATCTGCCCACTGTCCTTGATGTAATGAAGAGAGGCTAAGTAATAGAACCCGAAGTACTGAAAGTACGGAACATTTTGGGGTCAGAACTCACTAAATAAAGGAGAAAGTTTTCCGGGCATCAAAAAGGATGTTTGTTGTAATGGCTCCCTGAAGAATCGGAGGCCAAGAGCGATTGCTCCAGTTGCCTTTCTGCTTTGTTCTGGATGTAATGTCACGTAATACCTTGCTGTAGGCCCAGTGTGCCTGGACAATACAAGACTGTCAGATTCATTTCCTTCCAACTGTAGGTATGAACATGCAATTTTGAATAATTAATTTCATGAATGTCCTGCTTGGGAGATGGCGACATGGGTGCTGTTGAAGGTGTAACATTGAAGGGTCGGTAACTGCATGGAAGATGACACAAATTGTTGGTATCCTTTTGTAAAACTATGCTGAGTGTTCTCCCAAACCGTTGTTCCAGTGTTATGTATTAACTTTGTATTAACTTTCAAGACAGGGGAGCACTTAAAATACATATCTGTGTTCTGTGTAAACACGACTTAATGGTTTAAATAATAGAGCAAAGCCCCCCTATGTCCCTGCCTTTTGGGACCACATGAGCAAGTTCCAACTGTGTCTGCACTGCGTGTAGTGTAGCTGTGTGCCGCTGCAACGGAGAGAGCGTCCGCTCATGAGGGCATGGTGATTGGAGGAGTGGAGTGATTGCCTAGCAACTGCTGCATGGGGGAAATCAGCTGGCTGGGAGGCAGGGACTCTACTGGGCAGAGGCAGGCTGGGTTCAACTCACTTTGCTCTGAGAGAGGGATGGAGGCTGGGGCACCAGGACTGGACCACACTGACAACCGGGGGATGTGAGGGAATTCAGACCAGTTACTGACACGGGGACTCTGAAAGGTGGATTCTACTACTGGGACTGTAGAATCATCTCATGAAGATAACTAGATTGAGAGCACGTGTAGGTGAGTCTTGCTTTATCAAACCTTTGTGTGATGCTAATGTGGAGTTTAGAAATGGTATAAACTTCTAGGCAATTAATACATTTTCAATAAATTACACATTTTGAATAGTGTGTCTCTTGGCTTCTACAGAAACCTATAGCAAGGAGTTTAGAAATGGGATACACTTCTAGATAATTAATACATTGTAATAAATTACACATTTTGAATAATGTGTATCTTGACTTCTAGAGAAACCTATCACAAGGATAAGCATGCTTAACTTATAACTATAGTTATAACTTTAAACTAGAATGTTTTGGAAAAGTTTGCATGAAATGTTTGCTGAGAGCCTTAAGCTGCTTCCCCAAATAGTTTTCCAAGCAGCCTGAAGTCTGCCAGACAGTGGAGGGTATGGACTAGTTAAGGAAATATCTTGAGAGCAGGCAGCAGTTTGTATGATGTATGTTATGTCATCTGGGATGAATTATCAACATACAACATCCATGCATAATGATGCTCAGAGTGGAAAAATGTGCAGAGGAGGAGCGAGAACATGAGCTGGGAATTTAGTAATGTGACAAGTTGTTATATTTTCATATTTCTAGACTTTGATTTTAAAATCCAGTATTACTGTAGGTCCATGCCATACATATGATCACTGATATGATATGTCCAATGCATGTCAGCATTATTTTAGAAGTGTTACTGTATTTTTTTGACAAATGGATAATGTTATTTTAGAAGTGTTTTAGTATATTTGAAACATGCGTTTGTAGAATTAGTAGCATAGAGAAGCCACAATGGTTGGAGAGGTGGAGCTGTGTGTGTGTGTGTGTGTGTGTGTATGAAACAGAGTGGTTGAGGCAGATCAGATAGTAGCTGCCCTGACCCCCCCCCCCCCAGAGAGAAAGAGAATAGATACCGCTGTCATTGCGTTGATAAAGCCTCGGGTTTGTATGATGGGATAAGTGATGTTTAGGATGAGTCACAGAGGAATAGTTGCACTCCTGTTATTATGAGTGTATTATTATATAGATATGGGGTGTTTTGGGCCTGTGTTTATACTTGGGTCTTTATTTAATTGCATAGAATAGTTTTTGGCACTATATGATAAAGTAGTAGCTTTTATTTATGTTATCCGGGTTTGTGCATTGGATTCTCTCCACCACAGTAATTCACGATTCTTCTTTCAGATTCAAATCCCAGGTAACTTCCTGATCTGGTCCTAACATGTCCTCCAGTTCAGAGAACAGAACACCAAAAAATCCCTGTGTATGCTTTTAAATCCTTCCATTAACTCCAAGGAAATCCACTCTAACAATGCTTCGTATCACAACCTCCTAAGCTCACTGCTATGACGCGATCACAGACTGTTTCATTATCTGGTAAAAGTCATATCAGATAAAGAGTGAAGCGTTTGACTTAAGCCATTGTTTTGGCTGTTGCCTAGTTGTCAAACTGTCTTCAAGGACTTATTGACATGGATTATCTCCATAGACTGCCTTTACTTTGAACGGTGACTACCAATCCTGTTGACTCTGCTTTGTTGGGGCATCAGTGACTGTGACCCTTCTATGTTAACCCAATAGGAAACATTTTATTTTTATTTACATTTGGCTATAGATAACTCAAACAAATTACCCTTTTAATGTGAAAACAAGTTCTTAACATCTTCTGAACGACCTGCTGACGTTTGCACCAGTCTAACACTGTGGGATGGATAGGTTTAGCATGTAGCCCTATATCTCCTCAATCTGATCTAGCCTCATTACTACTCCTAATGGACAGCGGGCAGGCAGCCTCTCTCAGTGAAGTGATACAGTAGGGCCGGCTAGGTAATCTGACATGGTGACTTAGGACACTTCCTTTGATGCTGTGGTAGGTGTGTCAGGAAGGCCATCAATGAAGCTCTGTTGACCTGTCATATCACATTGCGTCAGATCTCTGCACACACACGGTTTGATGGTTATCTTGTTGTGTAGTGCCTCTCATTTTCATATGAGTAAAATTGATATCTATCTGGTGTGACTGAATGAGACTTGCGGTTAAAACAGAATAAAATAATTTTGAAAGGTGCATAACTTCCCACGTAATCGTTCAGTTGTTATGAAATATTGAAATGCTGTTTTCTTGAGCGGCCCTTTGTGACCGCTTTACCTGCAACAGATGCTACAGCGCTTTGAGCATTGTTGTTTTTCACTCTATAGTAACTGGTGTGTGTAAAAATGAATCGATACTATACATATAATTGTGTGAGAGTTGAAAGTGCTCATTGTAATTACAGTGCTGAATCTCCGCTAATGGGATTTGGGCTAACTAATAAACTCATAAAAAAAAAAACGTCCCTTTTTCAGGACCCGGTTTTTCAAAGATAATTCGTAAAAATCCAAATAACTTCACAGATCTTCATTGTAATGGTTTTGAACACTGTTTCCCATGCTTGTTCAATGAACCATTAACAATTAATGAACATGTACCTGTGGAACGGTCGTTAAGACACTAACAGCTTACAGACAGTAGGCAATTAAGGTCACAGTTATGAAAACTTAGGACACTAAAGAGGTTTTTCTACTGACTCTGAAAAACACCAAAAGAAAGATGCCCAGGGTCCCTGCTCATCTGCCTGAACGTGCCTTAGGCATGCTGCAAAGAGGCATGAGGACTGCAGTTGTGGCCAATTGCAATGTCCGTACTGTGAGACGCCTAAGATAGCGCTACAGGGAGACAGGACGGACAGCTGATCGTCCTTGCAGTGGCAGACCACGTGTAACAACACCTGCACAGGATCGGTACATCCGAACATCACACCTGCGGGACAGGTACAGGATGGCAACTACAACTGCCCGAGTTCCACCAGGAATGCACAATCCCTCCATCAGTGCTCAGACTGTCCGAAATGGGCTGAGAGAGGCTGGACTGAGGACTTGTAGGTCTGCTGTAAGGCAGGTCCTCACCAGACATCACCAGCAACAACGTCGCCTATGGGCACAAAACCACCGTCGCTGGACCAGACAGGACTGGCAATAAGTGCTCTTCACTGACGAGTCGTGGTTTTGTCTCACCAGGGGTGATGGTCGGATTCGTGTTTATCGTCGAAGGAATGAACGTTACACCGAGGCCTGTACTCTGGAGCAGGATCGATTTGGAGGTGGAGGGTCCGTCATGGTCTGGGGCGGTGTGTCACAGCATCATCAGACTGCCTGCAATGACAACAAGCTCAATCTCAACGCTGTGCGTTACAAGGAAGACATCCTCCTCCCTCATGTGGTACCCTTCCTGCAGGCTCATCCTGACATGACCCTCCAGCATGACAATGCCACCAGCCATACTGCTCGTTCTGTGTGTGATTTCCTGCAAGACAAGAAAGTCAGTGTTCTGCCATGGCCAGCGAAGAGCCCGGATCTCCATCCCATTGAGCACGTCTGGTACTTGTTGGATCGGAGAGTGAGGGCTAGTGTCATTCCCCCCCAGAAATGTCCGGGAACTAGCAGTTGACTTGGTGGAAGGGTGGGGTAACATCTCGCAGCAAGAACTCGCCAATCTAGTGCAGTCCACGAGGAGGAGATGCACTGCAGTACTTAATGCAACTGGTGGCCACACCAGATACTGACTGTTACTTTTGATTTTGACCCCCACATGATGATTCCATTTCTGTTAGTCACATGTCTGTGGAACTTGTTCAGTTTATGTCTCAGTTGTTGAATCTTGTTATGTTCATACAAATATTTACACATGTTAAGTTTGCTGAAATTAAACACAGTTGACAGCGAGAGGACCTTTCTGAGTTTAAACTTTTGCTGAGTTTAGAATGAAGGGGTTCACGTGACAAGAAAGTAGGGAAATGGACAAGAGTCGATTGCATTGTCGAGAACAGTCTATTTTTCAGAGTTGTGGGACAATTGTAAGATGGGCTGAGATAGATATATATATATATCTATCTGTCTTAGTCAGCTGATTAATTCATTTTCACAGATGAAGAACAATCAAATATACATTATATTTGATGTAATATCTATATACATTTTTTCATTCGAGCACATTTCGGGTAGACTATAATACGGCTGCCCTGGCAAAAGGAATCATTGATAATGTATGAATGTTCCTCATCTGTATAGCTAGAGGCTTCCTATAGAAGCAAGTGCAGAGTACAGTAGGTCACAGGGGGGGAGACTGTAGCTCTGTGAAAATTGAGTGTTTTCTGATACTCCTGCCATCAGCACTAATCCCCATCTAAAACAACACCCTTCTAAAACAACACCCCACCCACTGTCTCTCCACACCCCACCCTCTCTCCTTCAGCCAGCCAGTCCCTCAGGGGAGAGACTTATTGGTTCAGTAGGATCATTTAAGTGTTGGAGGCGTCTCCTGTGCACTGAATGCTCATTTGTTGCTCAGTTTAAGTGCTACTCTCAAGCCCAAGCCCTTTAATTGTCAACAAAGAAAGATGGGCATGTTTACAGTAACTGATCCTGAAGGCTTATTTCTGTGGCACTAATGTCCATTGAATAATTAACTGAAAAAGCATGCTGTTATATAGATTGTTCCACGAAATGAGTGCCTTTTGCGTCCGTTTAATATTTTAAGTAGAAATTGTGCAAAAATATAGAATTTTAAAAGCCTGTTATATTAAATGAAGTGCCCTTTAATATAAACCACATAGAAAATTCTATAAATCAGATTTTTAATATGAATAAAGTCTTGCTAAAGTGCCAAAAGTCAGCCTTTTGACATGTTCCTCTAAGCATCCTTTGTGACTTCTTAGGAAGATTTTAATCTACTAACGCCAGCATTTCTCCAAGTTTTCACCATTGTAAAGCCCTAGTTATTTTGTTGCTTTGACAGTCATTTCTGAAGATGATTATTTATTTAATGTGATTAGTGACGAGTTTTAAGAAAGAAAAAAAACAACCTGTCCCTTATTTTAAGGTCGACCCTGTTACATGAATTTAACTTTTTTTCCAAAAGAAACATTGAACATCTGATAAGTATCATAGTGTAAAAACAGGTGAGCTGGTTCTACTCATTTTGACAATTTTCTGGTGTTTTGTGCTGGAAAAGAGAGCGAGTCGAGCATAACACGTCAACCCTGTTACCAATAGATAGGCTAGAAATGTAAATAATTGTTGTGAAGCTTGCATTCAATTACCCCTCCCTGTTGCACACAACAAGCTTCCCCCTGTCACAAGGGGATTATGGACGATTTAAGATGAAGTCTTAAACCCTGTTATGGTTAGCCCTGTTATGGTCAACTCCGTTATGGTCAACCCTGTTACGATCAGCCCTGTTACTTTTTATTTGGCACCTAATAGGCACTTACTGTAGTCTTTTCTTTTAACCTCTTGAGATGGGAAAACATGTTTATCATGTAGTTGAACATGTGCTCTTTTGACTAGTGTAAAACCTTTTTTTTTATTTACATTCTGTCATAAAGGCACCTAATTGCTGGAATGACCTTTATGCTTTTTCAGACAAATGTGATGATAAAGGTCAGTTCTAAGATTGAATATGATACCATTTTTGTCAATTAGTCAATTAGCATTTTGGACTACATTAAGGGGAAATGCTTCTAAAATCAGAGGTCATTGAGCCATTTTCAAAAGGCTTCTTAATTGAGCGAAAAAGCTGTTTGCCTCTTATGGGATCTTAAAATGATTAGCTGTGGGTATAATTCAATTTAGAATTTGACCTCTGGGCGCAAACTGCCATCCGGTAACAAATGACTCTGTAGATTGGGCTTTCATTAGGTCTGTAGTGACCAGAAGATTTAAAAAATGATGTCAGGCAGCATCGATATGTTGCTAAATGCTAAAACCAGCTTCTACGGAGTCCCATCCTTCATTTAGGCTCTTAGCCCATTGTATTATGCTTGTGTCCATATACCTGTTTTTGGAAGCCCTTTAACGCATGCTGGTATAGGGTATTGATTTAACAGCAATCCATTTAAGGGATTTTGATGTGTTTGATTGATCACAATGGTTTTGTGAAGTGCATTCTTGAGTAAGTAACTAGCCAATCCAGTTAATATTAGTGAAATTGCATAAAGTGTTGATCTAAATGACCCTCTTCTTGATTTTTGCTGTTGTTGTGCAGCTAAGGTCTAGTAAGGCACAGTACAAGCCTATAAAAGGTTAGCAGAAAGACAGACATTCTGGTTGTTTTATTCTACCAGACAAGCATAGCTCTACTACACTCTCCTTGATATGGAAGCTCTTCACATAGAATTACACATGCAAATGGTTTCGTGCATGTTTGGATTATTGAAATGATATTCCTGTTAATGTGCCCTTTGACCCCTATAGGCCCGTATTGCATTGTCATGAGCTAAGAAACGGCATTTACGTTGACATGGGTATCATGTTTGTTACGTAACAGTCATGCTGCAAGGCACAGCTGCAGTGTAAGCCACTTATGGCCTTATTGTCATGCTTTGATTCCTCAGAGGATCGCTCTCTACATGTAGGATGAGTGCACTAACGCTCACAGACTGATATGGGTTGAGGCGATGCCCAGTAGTAGGAGTCTGGGGAGCATATAGAGATAGGCCTAATCTACAGTGCACCAGAAAACCACAGGAACCCAGCTGTTCCTGTGCTCTGATGGGAGGGACTATGCAGTGTAAAGAGATCCAGACACATTTTCAGAGGTTTGGATGTTTCCCTCTCGTGTGTGTGCCCTTACAACAAAAAAACACATGTCAAATTTGCACTTCCACATGTGAAATAGCTGTTTTCACACCTTGAGCTTAAAAAAAACAGATTTTCACATGTATTCAATTTAGAGTTCACATGTTAACACCACCTTTTCACATGTGAGGGAAAAAAAACTTTTCTCACCTCACTTGCGGTTGCACGTGAAATTTGCGGATTCACATGTTAAAATTGGATATGCACGTTCACATGTAAAAATCAAACATGTGACAATCTGAATTGCAGTTTCACATGTTAAAAACATTCACATGTGAAAATCGAACTTTCACAGATGGAATTGCAAGTTCACATGTGGTGGTGAAATAGTGTTATTCTCCTCACATGTGTGAAGGTGGTGTTAACATGTTGCAGTAGCAATGTTTCCACATATGGAATTATAAATTCTGTAATGCCATTCTGTAAAAGGTAACTTAGCCTACCTGAGTATAATGATTCAAGTGTCTTAAAAACAAAGATATATTAAAAGATGTATTATTTCTGAGCTATCCATTCAGAGTGTTACTGCTGGTGTTAACATGTGAACTCTAAATTGAATACATGTGAAAATATGGTACATATCATAACGACTTAGTTTCACCATCAAACATTGTCCACTATCATCATTCAAAGCACTGACTTTAAAAAAAATCATATTGTCTGAAAGCGTTGAAAATGCACTGAAAACATTCACATACATAATCTATCCAGGTAAAAATAACAATGTGATGTCAAAACAAGTTGACTTTGAGGTTAAATAAAGTATGTTTAACAATTTACCTGATTTTGCTACCCTTTGGACAAAATCAAAACAGCAAATTATGAATTTGTGATTAATCACAACAAATCCTGCAATATATGAGTTTTTATGTTTCATTTTTCCCATTAAAATGTGAAAATGCACATGTGAAAGTGAAGCAGACATGAATCGGTCATGGTTGCTCATGGTCACGTGATGAGGTAGTCCTGCTTGCGACTTCAAAATTTGTGTTTGCCCTCTTGGTCGAATGATCAAGACGTTGGCTTCTCTCATAGGAGTCCTGGGTTCTAATCCCGCCAGTTACAAAAGCATACATGTAAAACGTATAATATCACATGTGCGATGTTGGGAAACCACATGTGTCTGAGTCATGTGAAAATGTGAATCTTCACACATGTCTAAAAACCACATGTCAGTTTTTCCCACGTGACATTTTTCCACATATATTTGTTCACGTGAAAAATGTATGTGAAATATCACAAGTGTCAGAAAACCGTGTTCTTTTCACCTGTGATTTTGTCACGCCCTGGCCATAGAGAGGCTTTTATTCTCTATTTTGGTTAGGCCAGGGTGTGACTAGGGTGGGCATTCTAGTTTCTTTATTTCTATTTTTTCTGTTTCGGCCGGATATGGTTCTCAATCAGGGACAGCTGATTGAGTTGTCTGATTGGGAATCATACTTAGGCAGCCTGTTTTTCCACCTTAGTTGTGGGTAGTTGTCTGTGTTAGTGGCCTGTATAGCCCTAGTCAGCTTCACGTGCGTTTTTTTGGGTTGTTTCTTTTTTTTGTTGGTGACATTCATAATAAAAAGAAATGTACGCTTACCACGCTGCACCTTGGTCCGGTCATTTCCACCCTGACGACGATCGTGACAGATTTATATATATATATTTGTAAGGGTGTGTCTTTGTTGATTCTTGGTATAATCTGTTGTAAATCTTTTTAATCTGTATAGACTACATATTAAGGGAATTTGATCAACTCTTGCCACACTGACTGAATCTACTCATCTCCGATGATGCCATCATTCGTAAAATATGGCATGAAAAGCATAGATACAGTAGTTGAACATTTGCCCATTTCCCACATCAATTCCTTACTATAGTTTCGGAAGCATGTTGTCCTGTATACACGTCAGCTACTGTGGCCTACAGCAATAGGCTTTTACTTCAAATGAAGCTACATGAAACGTGTATTTTGTTCCTGCCCTTTGAAATGCATTGGTTTGTGAGATGAAGGATCATTTAAATGAGACTGCAGCAGTTGTGACGCTTCTGAATACTCATAACTGCCAGCTGTGAGTCTCAGCTGTGTATTTACATAGTCCTCAATAGACACGTTGATTAAGAGAAGCGAGTATAGGGGAGAGACGCATAATACTACAATCCAAATGATTCCATGGGTTATCACCTGACATAAACAGGTGACCGTAGTTCACAATGAATTACATCGTTATCTTGAATTGAATTGCATCGACACACTGTATAATAAACCTTGTAGTGTTGAGGATTTGGCTTGTGGCTTGTTCTACCATGTCTAATAATAAGACTGCTCTTCTGTCTCTCTGTAGAAATATCGTCAGTGCATAGCTGGACTGCTAGCCCCATCTTATGGAGTTATGGAAAGTGGTGGACCCAGCCCTGACAGTGAGTACAAGACTACAGCGCCGTCAGCAATGTCCATCTACGATGCTCCTTGCTGGCCTACCTCTCACCTTTACTATGGAAAAAGTGATATCAGCAGTCTGAAAGTCATGTCTAAGAATTGGGGTAATTTCCCCTCCAGAAAAGGTTTTGAAGTGTAATAACTAATTGTGTTTTTCCTGAGGGGGGAAAAACATCACCCTCTTCTTACTGTAGAAATCTCCCTCGGCGACTGATGACGTTATGTAACTCACTCCTCAAGGAGATTTTAGTTGACACATATCTACATTCAACATAGCATTGAGATGATGTATTAACATCAAAGTATATTTGTGAAAATGCACCAATTGTTGCAGAGAAATAAGTAGTGACGTATTGGCTTTCAACTTTTTACCGATGATTGACTACACATTAAACATTTTCATTCAGGAATGCCGGACAAAGAGAACATAAGCAACAACGCTTTTGGATCCATCTCTAAACATCTGAGTAAGGTACAGTAGAACGTCCTGAACGCAAAACTGAGACTTCATCATTACATATCAGAATGACTTAGTTTCACCATCAAACATTGATTTTTTGGATGATGATAGTGGACATTCAAAAAGCACTGTGTGACTATGGCGGTAACCATGTGATCTTGGCAACCCAGAGACAAAATCTAACGTAAATGACCAGCTACTCGTCTGTGTACAAGAGATCAGTAACCACTTTATGTGAAGTGAATATCATCCAGATTGAACACTGTTGTGAATGGAAGAGTGACAGCGGGTGGTAAAGGGACGGTCATTTACTCCTATTTACATGCTGCTTGCGTGGGCCCTGATCTAACAACATCCTCTTTAGTTACCAGAAGCTCAAAATAAGTCTGGAATGTCAAGCTTGTTTAAAGTTTGACTAAATATAAACAAGGTGGCAGCTGAGACCAAGCTTCCGTTAGTGTGCAGCATGTCCTTAATAGTTCCCGTTCCACCTTTAACCTGGTTGTGACTTCCTTACATCCATACAGATAACATGGTGCTACTCTGGGGTTTCCTGATTTATTACGGCTTGGTCTTTGTTCCTTTTTTTTTCTCTCCAGACCAGCCAAAACATGTGCACTAGAAATAACTACAATGATAATTGTAATTTTGTTGTTGTTTTTTAGCAAATCCCCCCTGCAGTTGAATTGTTGGTAAATATTTGCCTAACTCGAAGGCTCTACATATTGTAGTCATAACAACAACAACAAAAATGCAGTGACTTATGTAATTCATGTGCAGTGCCTTCGGAAAGTATTCAGACCGCTTGACTTTTCCCACATTTTGTTAGGTTACAGCCTTATTCTAAAATTGATTAAGGGAAAACTTTTTTTTTTTTTTAAATAAATCTACACACAATACCCCATAATGACAAAGCAAAAACAGTTTTTTAGAAATGTTTGCTAATTTTTGCTAAATGTTTGCTAATTCACATTTACATAAGTATTCAGACCCTTTACTCAGTACTTTGTTGAAGCCCCTTTGGCAGTGATTACAGCCTCGAGTCTTCTTGGGTATGATACCACAAGCTTGTCACACCTGTATTTGGGGAGTTTCTCCCATTCTTCTCTGCAGATCCTCTCAAGCTCTGTCAGGTTGGATGGGGAGCATCGCTGCACAGCTATTTTCAGGTCTCTCCAGAGATGTTCGATCGGGTTCAAGTCTGGGCTCTGGCTGGGCCACTCAAGACTCAAGGACATTCAGAGACTTGTCCCGAAGCCACTTCTGCGTTGTCTGGGCTGTGTGCATAGGGTAGTTGTCCTGTTGGAAGGTGAACTTTCGCCTTTTCATCAAGGATCTCTCTGTACTTTGCTCCATTCATATTTGCCTCAATCCTGACTAGTCTCCCGGTCCCTGCTGCTGAAAAACATCCCCACAGCATGATGCTGCCACCACCATGCTTCACCATTGGGATGGTGCCAGGTTGCCAACAGATGTGACGCTTGGCATTCAGGCCAAAGAGTTCAATCTTGGTTTCATCAGACCAGAGAATCTTATTTCTCATGGTCTGAGAGTCCTTTAGGTGCCTTTTGGCAAATTCCAAGCGGGCTGTCATTTGCCTTTTACTGAGGAGTGGCATCCGTCTGGCCACTCTACCATAAAGGCCTGATTGGTGGAGTGCTACAGAGATGGTTGTCTTTCTGGAAGGTTCTCCCATCTCCACAAAGCAACTCTAGAGGTCTGTCAGCGTGACCATCGGGTTCTTGGTCACCTCCCCGACAAGGCCCTTCACCCCCGACTGCTCAGTTTGGCCGGGCGGCCAGCTCTAGGAAGAGTCTTGTTGGTTCTAAACCTGTTCCATTTAAGAATGATGGAGGCCACCGTGTTTTTGGGGACCTTCAATGCTGCAGACACTTTTTTTTTTACCCTTCCCCAGATCTGTGTCTCAACACAATCCTGTCTCGGGGCTCTACGGACAATACCTTCGACCTCACAGCTTGGTTTGGCTCTGACATGAACTGTAGGACCTTATATAGACAGGTGTGTGCCTTTCCAAATCATGTCCAATCAATGTAATTTATCACAGGTGGACTCCAATCAAGTTGTAGAAACATCTCAAGGATGATCAATGGAAACAGGATGCACCTGAGCTCAGTTATACCCAGATACAAATAGACTTCCAGTCACTGTGCTAAAGCCAGTTAGGATTGGCTTGACACTATCTCTTAACTTCCTTCATACTAGACCTCATTTCCAAAATTCTGAAGTACAGTATCCCTTTAAGCATCTATGTAAGTATTGTTCTTGGCTGTGAGAGAAATTAAGTTAGAAAGGAGGTGTTATAGAGTTTGAACAGTCGTTATGTCCACTTTATAGTATAGAGTGCTGCTGTATGTATAGTTCAGTTTGATTCTTCTCTGCTGTAGAACTCATGAATACCACATCCATACATGACTTGTTCAAGGTGGTTTCTGTGCTGTGGGTCCAAGGGTTGGGATGTAAGCACAGACAGCAGACACCAGCTGTTGATTTAACTTCCGATTTAACAGGGCCTTGTTGGCAGTGGAGGTTGTTAGCATGGTTGTCAATTGGGTATGGCCGAACACTAACAATTGATAATGGGCTACTGAAATCATTCCAATCCTGATTTTTAAAGGCAGATGCAGTTTAGCAGTATTAGCAGGCTGACTTTAGGACCATGGGAATGCCTGGGAGCGGGAAGGAAGGCTGTTGGTATGGCTGGCTGGCTTTTTGGAGACTGCATCTATACAGTTGTCATTTTGCCATATCCTAGGTTTATCTGAAAGTACGCCCTTGGTTGATAGTGGTAAAGGCTACATCTTCACAAGGGCCTAATCTCTGTCATCATTGATAGGGAGGGGACTGTGACCATTCACTAAAGTCTGTATCGTGTGTCATACAATCTCAAATGTTCTTATCATCCCTGTCCTTCATTTTGTGCTTTAATTTTAAAATCCATAAAAAAAAATGTTATTTAACCAGGTAGGCCAGTTGAGAACAAGTTCTCATTTACAAGTGCGATCTGGCCAAGATAAAGCAAATCAGTGTGACAAAAGCATCAACACAGAGTTACACATGGGATAAACAAACTCAATAACACAGTAGAAAAATCTGTGTACAGTGTGTTCAAATTAAGTAAGGAGGGAAGGCAATAAATAGGCCATAGTGGGAAGGTAATTACAATTTAGCAATTAACACTGGAGTTAGTGAGGGAGATACAAGTCTCCAACTTCAGTGATTTTTGCAATTCGCTCCAATCATTGGCAGCAGAGAACTGGAAGGAAAGGCGGCCAAAGGGGGTGTTGGCTTTGGGGATGATCAGTGAAATATACCTGCTGGAGCGCGTGCTACGGGTGGGTGTTGCTATGATGACCAGTGAGCTGAGATGAAGCTGAGCTTTACCTAGCAAAGACTTATGGATGACCTGGAGCCAGTGGGTTTGGCGACGAATATGTAGCGAGGACCAGCCAACGAGAGCATACAGGTCGAAGTGGTGGGTAGTATATGGGGCTTTAGTGACAAAATGGATGGCATTGTGATAGACTGCATCCAATTTGCTGAGTCGAGTGTTGGAGGCTATTTTGTAAATGACATCGCCGAAGGATCGGTAGGATAGTCAGTTTTACGAGGGTATGTTTGGCAGCATGAGTGAACCAGGCAAGGCAGTCATTAGCGAAACCAAGGCTGTTGAGTCTGCCGATAAGAATACGGTGATTGACAGAGTCGAAAGCCTTGGCCAGGTCGATGACGACTGCTACACAGTACTGTCTTTTATTGATGGCGTTTATGATATCGTTTAGGACCTTGAGTGTGGCTGAGATGCACCCGTGACCAGCTCGGAAACCGGATTGCATAGCGAAGAAGGTGTGGTGGGATTCGAAATGGTTGGTGAAATGTTTGTTAACTTGGCTTTCGAAGACTTTAGAAAGGCAGGGCAGGATGGATATAGGTCTGTAACAGTTTGCGTCTAGAGTTTCTCCCCCTTTGAAGAGGGGGAAGACCACGGCCGCTTTCCAATCTTTAGGAATCTGACGATACGAAAGAGCGGTTGAACAGACTAGTAATAGGGGTTGCAACTATGGCAGCAGATAATTTTAGAAAGAGAGGGTCCAGATTGTCTAGCCCAGCTGATTTGTAGGGATCCAGATTTTGCAGCTCTTTCAGAACATCAGCTATCTGGATTTGGGAGAAGTGCGGGAGGCTTGGGCCAGTTGTTGCGGGGGGTGCAGAGCTGTTGGCCGGGGTATGGGTAGCCAGATGGAAAGCATGGCCAGCCGTAGAGAAATGCTTATTGAAATTCTCGAGTATTGTGGATTTATCGGTGATGACAGTGTTTCCTAGCCTCAGTGTAGTGGGAAGCTGTGAGGAGGTGCTCTTATTCTCCATGGACTTTAGTGTCCCAAAACCTTTTGTAATTAGTGCTGCAGGATGCAAATTTCTATTTCAAAAAGCTAGCCTTTGCTTTCCTAACTGACTGTGTATATTGGTTCCTGACTTCCCTGAAAAGTTGCATATCGCGGGGAGTATTCGACGCTAGTGCAGTATGCCACAGGATGTTTTTGTGCTGGTCAAGGGCAGTCAAGTCTGGGGTGAACCAAAGAGTATATCTGTTCTTAGTTCTACATTTTTTTGAAATGGGCATGCTTATTTAAGATGGTGAGGAAAGCACTTTTTAAAGAACAACCAGGCATCCTCTACCTACGGGATGAGGTCAATATCCTTCCAGGATACCCGTGCCAGGTTGATTAGAAAGGCCTGCTCGCAGAAGTGTTTTAGGGAGTTTTTGAAATCCATTATGTTTCCGTGTGTACGTGTGTGTGCGTTTTCCAGTCAATGTCATTTTACTTTTCAGAAATCCTTCACAGAAAGCCCAGCCAAACTTCATCCTAAATCCATTTCTCAGGTAGTAAAGGCCATCACACCAATAGAGGCCATCTCATCTGTATCTGTCCATTGATCTCCTTTTCTCTCCTCTATTATAAGGCATGGCCTCTCTAGTATAAGGCCCATTTTCTCCCCACAGGTCCCATCTGAGAAGATCATGCGAGCAGGGAAGGTTCTACGTGATGCCATCCTCTCCAGAGCTCCCCACATCATCCGAGACAGGAAGTACCACCTGAAGACATACAGGTGGGTTGGAATATCCCCTGTACCATGTACACCTGGCACACTCATATCACAGTACGTGTACGTCTGTCTGTTTGTGTGTTGGTAATGTTTGTTTTTTGCTGTATGTATTTCCTGATGTGATGTGTGTATCTCCTGCAGGCAATGCTGTGTGGGAACAGAGCTGGTTGACTGGCAGATGCAGCAGAGCTCCTGTGTTCACTCTCGCATTCAAGCAGTGGGCATGTGGCAGGTGCTGCTGGAGGAAGGAGTTCTCAACCACGGTGAGCCAGAACAGTCCAGTAGACCGTACTAAGAGTAACCTCGCTGTCTGTCTGTGTGCATGTGAAAGCCGGTCCATTTCTCAACCCGTCTGTGTTCTCTGTTTGTTGGGGTTGCAGTGGACCAGGAGCTGACCTTCCAGGACAAGTATCTGTTCTACCGTTTCTTGGATGATGAGCAGGAGGACACTCCCCTGCCTACTGAGAAGGAGGCCAGGGAGAGCGATGAGGAGCTGCAGGATACCCTCCTCCTCCTCTCCCAAATAGGCCCTGACGCACACATGCGCATGATCCTGAGGAAACAGTAAGATCAGAGATCACCACCTGCGGGTATGATGTATGCAGGTCTGGAAAGTTTGGGTTAGGCAAGATAAATAAGATATGTAAGCAAAGTGCAAAGCTGATGCGAAGGTCCTGTTTAAAGTTAATACGTTTTAAAATGATTTGTTTTATTGGTGCATGTCTCCCCTTACCCAGGCCAGGACAGAGGACAACGGATGATTTGGAGATAATTTATGAGGAGCTGCTCCATATAAAAGCCTTATCGCACCTATCCACCACTGTGAGTACAGATTCGGTTACATTCATAATTCATTGTCGGCCTGTATACAGTGGCCTGCGAAAGTATTCATCCCCCTGTCATTTTTCCTATTTTGTTGCCTTACAACCTGGAATTAAAACGAATTTTTGTGGGGTTTGTATCTTTTGATTTACACAGCCTGACTATCACTTTGAAGATGCAAAATATTTTTTATTGTGAAACAAACAAGACAAAAAAACAGAACTTGAGCATGCATAACTATTCACCTGCCCAAAGTCAATACTTTGTAGAGCCACCTTTTGCAGCTATTACAGCTGCATGTCTCTTGGGGTATGTCTCTAAGCTTGGCACACCTAGCCACTGGGATTTTTGCCCATTCTTCAAGCCAAACTGCTCCAGCTCCTTCAAGTTGGATGGGTTCTGCTGGTGTACAGCAATCTTTAAGTCATACCACAGATTCTCAATTAGATTGGGGTCTGGGTTTAGATTGGGGTCTAGGCCATTCCAAGACGTTTAAATGTTTCCCTTTAAACCACTCGAGTGTTGCTTTAGCAGTATGCTTAGGGTCATTGTCCTGCTGGAAGGTGAACCTCTGTCCCAGTCTCAAATTTCTGGAAGACTGAAACAGGTTTCCCTCAAGAATTTCCCTGTATTTAGCGCCATCCTTCAATTCTGACCAGTTTCCCAGTCCCTGCGGATGAAAAACATCACCACAGCATGATGCTTCCACCACCATGCTTCACTGTGGGGATGGTGTTCTCAGGGTGATGAGAGGTGTTGGGTTTGCGCCAGACATAGCGGTTTCCTTTATGGCCAAACAGCTCAATTTTAGTCTCATCTGACCAGAGTACCTTCTTCCATATGCCTTTTGTACAGCACTTTGAGATATCAGCTGATGTACGAAGGGCTATATAAATACATTTGATTTGATTTTGGCGAACAACAAACGTATTAGCTTATTTTTTTCTTTAAGCAATGGCTTTTTTTCTGGCCACTCTTCCATAAGCCCAGCTCTGTGGAGTGTACGGCTTAAAGTGGTCCTATGGACAGGTACTCCAATCTCTGCTGTGGAGCTTCAGGGTTATCTTTGGTCTCCTTGGTGCCTCTCTGATTAATGCCCTCCTTGCTTGGTCTGTGAGTTTTGGTGTGTAGCCCTCTTTTGGCAGGTTTGTTGTGGTGCCATATTCTTTCCATTTATTAATAATGGATTTAATGGTGCTCTGTGGGATGTTCAAAGTTTCAGATTTTTTTTATAACCCAACCTTGATCTGTACTTCTCCACAACTTTGTCCCTGGCCTGTTTGGAAAGCTCCTTGGTCTTCATAGTGCCGCTTGCTTAGTGGTGTGGCAGACACTGGGGCCTTTCAGAACAGGTGTATATATCATGTGACAGATCATGTGACACTTAGATTGCACACAAGTGGACTTTATTTAACTAATTATGTGACTTCTGAAGGTAATTGGTTGCACCAGATCTTATTTAGGGGCATCATAGCCCACTTTTCAGTTTGCTTTTTTTTTTTCACTTCACCAATTTGGACGATTTTGTGTATGTCCATGAAATAAAATCCAAATGAAAATCCATTTTAAATTACAGGTTGTAATGACACAAAATAGGAAAAAGGCCAAGGGGGGTGAATACTTTCGCAAGGCAATGTGTGATGTCAACCCTCTAACCTAGCTGTGTGTCCCCCCCCTGCTTCCACAGGTAAAGAAGGAGTTAGCTGGAGTCCTGATCTTTGAGTCCCATGCCAAAGCAGGAACCGTGTGTAAGTAGTTTAACACTGCCTCCATGACCAGAGTTCAACCCCTCTTGATCAACTTTGCACGCTATTCATTGATTTATAAATGCATCATCTATATGGAGGCAGAAAGAAAATCCCGGATTAAATAGTAAATCCTTCGTAGTTGTTTCTGTAAATGAATGCATTGAGATGCATTCTTGGAAATGTTTTGTTGGAAAATATCAGTTTTGTTATCATTTTCACATAGTGTTCAATCAAGGGGAGGAAGGCACATCGTGGTACATCATTCTAAAGGGCTCCGTAAACGTTGTCATTTATGGAAAGGTAAAAAAAAAGATTGTTCAAATGTTATTTGAATCTGGCATCTCATATGACTCATCCCCATTTGATCAGTATTCAGCTAATCACTATAGCCAATTATAGAAAATATGAGAGTGGATAAATTACGTAGCAGATGTAAAAGTATTGTCTGCTGAACTTGTTTTTTTTTATGTGATAAAAGACATCTATTTCTTTTTAGAAGCACTTTTATTTCTGATTTGGTGTGTTGACTGTTTGGAACTTTTGAAATGATCAAATGGTCATCTTATGCCCTTTAAGGCACAGCCATTCTTTGTTTGCTTATTCTTGTCCTGTTTCACATAGGGGGTGGTTTGCACGCTGCATGAGGGAGATGACTTTGGGAAGCTTGCCCTGGTCAACGATGCACCCCGCGCCGCCTCCATTGTCCTACGAGAGGATAACTGCCACTTCCTACGTGTGGACAAGGAGGACTTCAATCGGATCCTCAAAGTGAGTTATCTGGGGAAGTCCTGTTTGTCCTCACAGGAGATGGCATGGCCCCCTCCACCTCTCTGTCCACTAAGTGAAATTCCACTTTATCTGTATTCAATGGTATAGTCGCCTCTATTGTTTGAGATTCGGATTCAACATTGCAGCTTCTAAAAAGAGAGGTGTAAACGTTCAACAGAATGATGCATACATTAACCAGTTGTACCAGTTAAGAGTCAAGTCCCTGTTTTCATATATAATTGTTTTAATGATAGACTACTATCAACTTTGTGGTTCAATGGAGACAGTTGTCTGTAGGCGAGGTACGGTATAAACACTAAAGCCAAACTGTCAGCTGTCATTCTCTTAGCCCAATGGCCGGCAGATGGCGATATTGAGTCGTTGCCATCTTACCGTTCAAATGCTTGTATGCAGCTGGCAATACACTCATATCCCCGTGGACCGGTTCGTACCTAAAACATTCTCCATTCAGGCTGCAAATGCATCAATTTGCTCCTGAACTAGATTTGATGGTGAGAAGGTGGGAAAAAACTGGGAAAATATGCATACTTTATGAAACACCATTTTCCACCACCATGCTAAAGTGGTTAATACCTAGGAAGGAACGCTAGTTCTGGATGTTGCGTATCACGTTCAGCCAATCAGGCTGCAACATTCTGCATGCAGGGCGCAACATCAGGAAGTAGCATTAGCCATAAAGAAAGCACGCATATTTTCCCCTGTTTTTTTCCTCCGTGTCAATAAATCTAAACTCATCAAAAAAAGAAACATTCTCTCGCTGGCAACTGCGTTTATTTTTAGCAAATTTAACGTGTAAATATTTGTATGAACATAACAAGATTCAACAACAGACATAAACTGAACAAGTTCCACAGACATGTGACTAACAGAAATTATATAATGTGTCCCTGAACAAAAGGGGGGGGTCAAAAGTAAGTCAGTATCTGGTGTGGCCACCAGCTGTATTAAGTACTGCAGTGCATCTCCTCCTCATGGACTAAACTAGATTTGCCAGTTCTTGCTGTGAGATGTTACCCCACCCTTCCACCAAGGCACCTGCTAGTTCCCGGACATTTCTGGGGGGAATGGCCCTAGCCCTCACCCTCCGATCCAACAGGTCCCAGACGTGCTCAATGGGATTGAGATCCGGGCTCTTCGCTGGCCATGGCAGAACATTGACATTCCTGTCTTGCAGGAAATCACACACAGAACGAGCAGTATGGCTGGTGGCATTGTCATGATATAGGGTCATGTCAGGATGAGCCTGCAGGAAGGGTACCACATGAGGGAGGATGTCATTGCAGGCAATCTCAACGCTGTGCGTTACAGGTAAGACAACAAGCTCATTCCGATGATGCTGTGACACACCTCTCCAGACCATGACGGACCCTCCACCTCCAAATCGATCCCGCTCCAGAGTACAGGCCTCGGTGTAACGCGAAAAAATAAATGTATTAAAAGATGTGCCCTGGCCGAGTCTATAACGATAAATGCGAATCCGACCATCACCCCTGGTGAGACAAAACCGCGACTCGTCAGTGAAGAGCACTTTTTCCAGTCCAGCAACGGTGGTTTTGTGCCCATAGGCGACGTTGTTGCCGGCGATGTAAGGCAGGTCTTCACCAGACAACAGGCCTACAATCCCTGAGGCCAGCCTCTCTCAGCCTATTGCGGACAGTCTGAGCACTGATGGAGGGATTGTGCGTTCCTGGTGTAACTCGGGCAGTTGTTGTTGCCATCTTGTACCTGTGTGATGTACCGATCTTGTGCAGGTGTTACACGTGGTCTGCAACTGCGAGGACGATCAGCTGTCCGTCCTGTCTCCCTGTAGCGCTATCTTAGGCATTTCACAGAACGGACATTTATTGCCCTGGCCACATCTGCAGTCCTCATGCCTCTTTGCAGCATGCCTAAAGCACATTCACGCAGATGAGCAGGGACCCTGGGCATCTTTTTTTTTTTTCAGAGTCCGTAGAAAGGCCTCTTTAGTGTCCTAAGTTTTCATAACTGACCTTAATTGCCTACCGTCTGTAAGCTGTTAGTGTCTTAACGACCGTTCCACAGGTGCATGTTCATTAATTGTTAATGGTTCATTGAACAAGCATGGGAGACAGTGTTTAAACCCTTTACAATGAAGATCTGTGAAGTTATTTGGATTTTTACGAATTATCTTTGAAAGACAGGGTAATAAAAAAGGGACGTTTCTTTTTTTGCTGAGTTTAGTTCAGGAGGAAATCGACGCCTTTGCAGCCTGAGTGGAGAATGTTTTAGGTACGAACCATCAATACTAGATCAATATCGACATCTGCCTGCGTTTGGGCTATCGGTCTCTCTACATTCTCCCTCCACAGCCTATTGTTTAGCTCCTCCCACATGCAGCTTGCATTGGACTTTGATAGGACATCATGGTCTTGATTGTGTCTACTGAAAAGCGGATGGATGATGAACATCTGTGTGATCCACAGAGGCAGACCCTTTGTATGCGGCTCATTGAGTCTTCCTCCTCCTGTAAATCTCCTGTTGGCTTTGGACTGATGAGCTTCCCAAACGGCACCCTATTCCCTATAAAGTGCACATCCTGGTCAAAGTAGTGCACTACATAGACAATGGAGTGCCATTTGTGACGCCACCTCAGTCAAAATGCTGACCGCCCAGTCTCCCCGTCAGTTGTACTAGCAGACTAATCCACCATGCTTACAGTACCATAGTTCTGATGGGACGATGTAATGTAGTGCAGCCTCCATGTTAACTACCAGATGCCACTAGAGTCGGAGAGAGAAGTCATCCCAGACATTTTGGGGGATGGACTACTCTGCAGGATTTGCTACAGTACTATTCAGTCGGAAATGTATTTATTCATTTTCAAAATCTTGTAATCCAGATAACAACCACTTGTAGTCATTAGGAATGGCATGTCATTTCATAATAAAACATAACTACAGTACAATGATTTATGATGACATAATGATCAATTGTATGTGTCTAGGATGTGGAGGCCAACACGGTGCGTTTGAAAGAGCATTATCAGGATGTTCTGGTCCTGGAGAAGAGCCCCAGCAGCAACAGTCAGGCCACCCATGGCTCCACCACCACCATCTCCTCCTCACACTACAAGTACTGAGCTAACTCTCTATCTGTCTCGCCCAGTCATCCCCTCACAATATGATTGAACTACTTTCTGTAGCAGCACTGTTCAATAGAGGTAGAGTTCTATAGGAAGTTAAAGGGGACTGTGGGTGTGTGAGATACTCTCTCCTGTTGGGAGGGTCATGTGTGTGTGATAATGTCTCTTGACCTTAGATTCATAACATGGAGTGAGGTTAGTGTGAGAGGCTCTTGAAATTTGCACAGAGTGAGTGTAAAAAGTGGGTGAGTTTGTGAGCTACCCTCGGCTAAAGAGTGTATAGTAGTGTAGATCTGGTTGACGGGGGTAGAAGTTCTAGTGTGAAGCCAAGACTGAGGCTACAAGGCTGCAGACGTCTGTTAGCTACTAGCTAGTCTTAATGGCAGCTGCTGTCAGTGACCGCGGCTGCAGTAATGGAGAGAGACACATTAATGGTAATGACTGAGAGATGGGCTCCCGGGGAGAAGGCAGGCCCCGAGGGTCACAATCACTCCGCCAGGGTAGGCCTCTAATCAACTACAGCGCCAGTCACATATGAAGAGGGTGTCAAGCTCCTCTCCTTCCCCCGTGGAGTGCCTGGCACACACCGTCTGCGTCCCAAACGGCATCCTTTTCCCTACTTTCTTTTTACCAGGGTCCTATAGGGAATAGGGTCCCATTTGGGACAGACACGGCTCGTCCTCTCTCCCATTAACTAGCCAATCACAACAAGCCTGGCTGTAGCGTGTTGATTCTTATGGTCGAGTTGTGGTCTCTTCCTCTGTTTTTACCTATGGAGAGCCTTCCACACCCTTTCTCACCCAGCCATCCCCCTAAAACCTCCATCAGTGGTCAGGACCTCTGACTGTTTGTGGATTGTTATCTAATGTAGTAATCACAGCCAGGTATTCAGAGGACACAGGTCATTGAAGTGTGGCATAGGAACAGTAGTGAGCACTAGCAGTAAACTTGATTAATGAAGTAGGTGATTGATTGACACTGCCATTCCAGATACACTGTGATGTACGGGACACCGGAGAAGATTCTGGAGCACTTTCTGGAAATGATGCGACTGGACTCTCACCTTAACGAATCAGGTAGAGTAGTGCACTCTGTCACTCATAACATCTCTCGCCACTGTGGACCATTGTATTTCTGTGTAAGGAGCCTTTCAAAAAAATGTTGTACCTTTTATTTAACTAGGCAAGTCAGTTAAGAACAAATTCTTATTTTCAATGACAAATATTTCAACCTTATGTGATACTAATAAAAAAATATCTATATATATATTTTTTTAGAGCTGCCGTCTTATTGGCTCTTAACCAACCATGCTATTTTGTTTGTTTTTTTGCGTTGTTCGTAACTTGTTTTGTACATAATGTTGCTGCTACTGTCTCTTATGACCAAAAAGAGATTCTGGAAATCAAAACAGAGATTACTCACCTCGAATTGGACGGAGTTCTTCTTCAATGAGTCGGACGAGAGGGATATACTACGGACACTCGACCAGGCCCAGATCACCGTGATTCGTTGGAAAAAAACGTAGGTTTTGCGGAAAGAGATCAGGATGCCTTGTGAGGATCAAGTGACGAGTGGCTAATCTGCCCTTGCATTCCGTTCTGCTAGCTAACATTCAATCACTGGGGGAAAAATGGGACGAACTGAAAGCACGTAGATCTTAACAACGGGACATTAACAGGACAGAACAGAACAGCTGCCTCTGATAAGACACGGGGCGGGGGCCTATGCATATTTGTATACAACAGCTGGTGCACAATATCTAAGGAAGTCTCAGGGTTTTGCTAACCTGAGGTAGAGTATCTCATGATAAGCTGTAGACCACACCATCTACCTAGAGTTTATCTGTATTTTTCGTAGCTGTCTTACATACCACCACAGACCGAGGCCGGCACTAAAACCGCACTCAATGAGCTGTATTCCGCCATAAGCGAACAGGAAATCGCTCATCCAGAGGCGGCGTTCCTAGTGGCCGGGGACTTTAATGCAGGGAAACTTAAATCAGTTTTACCTCATTTCTGTCAGCATGTTAAATGTGCAAAAAGAGGGGGAAAACATTCTAGACCACTCCACACACAGAGACGTACCAAGCTCTCCCTCGCCCTCCATTTGGCAAATCTGACCATAACTCTATCCTCCTGATTCCTGCTTACAATCAAAGATTAAAGCAGGAAGCACCAGGGATTCGGTCTATAAAAAAAGTGGTCAGATGAAGCAGATGTTAAACTATAGGACTGTTTTGCTAGCACAGACTGGAATATGTTCCGGTTCCAATGGCATTGAGGAGTACACCACATCAGTCACTGGCTTTATCAATAAATGCATCGAGGACGTCGCCCCAACAGTGACTGTACGTACATACCTCAACCAGAAGCCATGGATTACAGGCAACATTTGCACTGAGCTAAAGGGTAGAGCTGCCGCTTTCAAGAAATCCCGCTATGCCCTCTGATGAACCATCAAATGGGCAAAGCGTCAGTACAGGACTAAGATTGAATCGTACTACACCGGCTCCGACGCTGTGGCAGGGTTTGCAAACTATTACAGACTACAAAGAGAAGCACAGCCGAGAGCTGGCCAGTGACACGAGCCTACCAGATGAACTAAATAACGTTTATGCTCGCTTTGAGGCTAGCAACACTGAAACATGCATGAGAGCATCAGCTGTTCCGGATGACTGATAACGCTCTCCGCAGCCGATGTGAGTAAGACTCATGTCTGTAGCCATGAAATGCTTTGAAAGGTTGGTCATGGCTCACATCAACACCATCATCCCAGAAACCCTAGACCCCTCCAATTTGCATACCGCCCCAACAGATCCACAGATGATGCAATCAGTATCGCACTCCACACTGCCCTTTCCTACCTGGACAAAAGGAACACCTGAGAATGTTATTCATTGACTACAGCTCAGAGTTCAACACAATAGTGCCCTCAAAGCTCATCAATAAGCTAAGGACCCTGGGACTAAACACCTCCCTCTGCAACTGAATCCTGGACTTCCTGACGGGCCGCCCCCAGGTGGTGAGGGTAGGTAACAACACATCTGCCACGCTGATCCTCAACACGGGGGGCCCCCTCTGGGGTGTGTGCTCAGTCCCTCCTGTACTCCCTGTTCACTCATGACTGCACAGCCAGGCACGACTCCAACGCCATCATTAAGTTTGCCGATGACACAACTGTGGTCGGCCTAATCACTGACAACGATGAGACCGCCTATAGGGAGGAGGTCAGAGACCTGGCCGTGTGGTGCAAGGACAGCAACTTCTCCCTCGACGTAACGAAGACAAAGGAGATGATTGTGGTCTACAGGAAAAGGAGGTCCGAGCGCACCCACATTCTCATCAACGTGACTGCAGTGGAGCAGGTTGAGAGCTTGGCCTCCACATCATCACCAACAACTTAACATGGTCCAAGCACACCAAGACAGTCGGGAAGAGGGCACGACAAAACCTATTCCCCCTCAGGAGACTGAAAAGATTTGGCGTGGGTCCTCAGACCCTCAAAAGTTTCTACAGCTGCACCATCGAGAACATCCTGACTGGTTGCATCACTGCCTGGTATGGCAACTGCTCAGCCTCCGACCGCAAGGCACTACAGAGGGTAGTGTGTATGGCCCAGTACATCACCAGTGCCAAGCTTCCTGCCATCCAGGACCTCTATACCAGGCGGTGTCAGAGGGCCCTAAAAATGGTCAGACTCCAGCCACCCTAATCATAGACTATTCTCTCTGCTACCGTAAGTGCTACAGTAAGCGGTACCGGAGCGCCAAGTCTAGGTCCAAGAGGCTTCTAAACATCTTCTACCCCCAAGCCATAAGACTCCTGAACAGCTAATTAAATGGCTACCCAGACTATTTGCATTGCCCCCTCCCCCCTCTTTACACCACTGCTACTCTCTGTCATCTATGCATAGTCACTTTAACTCTACCTACATGTACATACTACCTTAACTAACCGGTTTGTTGTTGGTTAAGGGCTTGTAAGTAAGCACTTCACTGTAAGGTCTACATCTGTTGTATTCGGCCCATGTAACATAAGATTTTATTTGACTGTAATGTAGATGAATGTGTTGTGTTCGTCATGGCTGTCGTGTTTAGATTGTCTCTGTATCATCAGAGAGAGAGCGAGCATCCGGCCTCCATGCTGCTGCTGACCTGTTTGTTCATGTTTATAATTAGCAGCGCATCACAGGGCTGATCTAATTACGCTTGGACTCCTGGCTGCTTTCATGTCCCAGCCGTCTGCGGTGACAGAGCCAGCAGCCATGTGTGATCAGGCCTGTAGTACTGTCAGCCTGCTGGCCTGGTCTGGCATCCTTTCATCTGACATCACAGGTGCCCCCCTTTCTCTCTCATGCTTTCTCTATCTCTTTTTCTCTGTCGCTCTCTCTCTGTCTGCCCAGATCCAGCTCTGGACGACTTTGTGCTCATGCACTGCGTCTTCATCCCTAACAGTCAGCTGTGTCCGGTGCTCATGGCCCAATATCCTTTCAGTCACTGAAAATAGCAAATAATTACTGTTTGTTTTTGTGTGTATTTCTACTGGTGAGTATCAGTATCCCTTCCATGTATTTAAAATTGCAGAGTAGGATCTAGGATCCGGTCTGCCTTGCCAAATAATCATATTCATTGTGACTTAAATTGCAAAATGGATCCTGAATCAGAACTTCTACTCTGAGACGCTTGCTAGGCCCCTGGACTAGATGTGAGTCAGTGAAGATGTATTTCTGTCCTTAACTGCCCTGCACCTACCATGCTGAGGCGTCCCAGGGCTCAGAACAGGAGCGTCTTGACTATACCCTGAACAACAAGAGGAGGGTGATCAGGCTGGTGCTGCAGTGGGCCTCAGTACATGGAGACCACCTGCAGGAGGAGGATGCCTCCCTCACCTTCCTAGAGGTCAGTGGATGCATACCAAGTACCACCCTATTCCCTATATAGGGCACAGAGCCCTGGTCAAAATGAGTGCCCTATGAAGAGAATAGGTTGCCATTGCAGATGTAACCAGTGTCATCCTCACAAACCTTAATTAATAGGCGCTCTTATTCAGCTTGTTGCTTAAAAATATACCGTTTGCTGTAATAGTATTAGTGATTTGTCATTTGATAATCCAAATTAGTTTGGGCTCATTAATCTCTCCTCATTGAGAGTGTGTTGTGTGCTGCAGGAGTTGTTTGTGTCTGTATCTGATGATGCCAGGCTGATTCCTGCTCTGAAAGAACAACTCCCAGAGTTAGAGAAGATAGTTAAAAACAAGTAAGTGTGTGAATATATTGTTACTGCGTTGTACTTATCTTTAGTGTCCCTGGCTTCAGCATGATGTAATCTCACTTTGTTTGTCTTCTCAGCTCTGATGACGCCAGATCCTCTCAACAAAAGGTATGTCACCCAACTATGACACAAGCACTGCAGTCATATTCTGTGCTTTTGTTTTCATTGTCAGCCCGAGCTACATTTCCCCAAGCTACATCCTACTACCAGCCATGGTTTTGTTGTCATGTTGTTGAACCAACTGTCCTGTTCTGTTCTAGCACAAAGTCCTGTTGAGGCAGTTCAGCATGGGGGATGAGAAGCTGCAGAAACGACAGGCCATCAAGAGTAATGATGAGAGTAAGTATGGCATAGTGCAGGGTTTTCCAACTTGGCAAAGGTATATAATATTTGACTAAAACAATCATTTCAAACCTTTGTTTATATTTTTAGATGATCACGTCTCTCTATTATGCGTGGGAATACTTGGGAACAGATTTCCAAAATGAATATCACTTGGAGCTGATTTCCTGGTGTTTTTACAGTCTTATGTCCAACAATGAAAATTCAAAATATTTATATATATACAGTGTGTATATGTGTGTGTGTGAAAGCATGCAGGATAAGCGTTAGAAAAGAGCTAGCTATAAGTTATAGAAAAGCACAGTTTAGCAGTCATGAGCCTTTTGGCCTTGCAGCCAGGAGTGACAGACAGTGTTTTCTAATCTGTTTTGAACCTCTACCATGACAAGGCTGATGCACTTGGCCTCTGATCTGTCTTCCCAGTACCCACCCCTCAATCCTAAATGTTAAGGGACCTGCATTGTGCTCTGTGCTCTTTCCCCATGCAGTCCTGTTCAAAGTGTACTGCAGCGACCACACCTACACCACCATCCGGGTCCCCATGGCCGCCTCGGTCAGAGAGGTCATCAGTGCAGTGGCCGACAAGCTGGGGTCAGCGGAGGACCTTCTCCTGGTCAACCTCAGTTCGGCCGGAGGTGAAAAGGGCCACAGCTATACGCTAATCAAACGATGGTGGTTGACACAGTCTTTCCACACATGGCCTGCTATTTACAGATGCTATGAAGCTCATTAATCAGGCCTGATTTACTAGAAATGATTGGGTGTTGGTGCTGGATTGGTCTGTTTCAGTTACCCGGTATATGCTCAATATAGGGACAGGAGGGCCATGGCCTGCAGTAGAGCAGCATAGAGAAAAGGTCGGGGCAATATTGCTGCAAGCTTGCTTCAACTCATAAGATTCTACACCTGCATGTTGCCGCCATCGCCTGGGACTTGCGACTCGCCAGGGTGTACTAATCCACCTCTTTCTCTGGCCTATGTTTAAACTGCGCTTCACCCGTACCAAGTAGTAAATAAAGCCATAATCGCTGCTCCTTTGTCTCTGAGATCCTAATCATATTGCCCATACATCTGTTATTTACTAGCATTTGTTTTGCTGCTAAGAATCTGGGCCCAATTCTCTGCTGAGGACTCAGAGGAAGATGGATGTCCCCGTCTGTCATGATCAATGCAATATTGACAGTTCTAATGCTATCATAAATTCATCCTCTTCCTAGTGTTTTTGACCATTTTTCTTTGATAATAAAGTTAGAGGACGACTCTGGGTAAAAGTGACTAGGCAATCAGGGTTGAAAATTAACATAGTTGCAGCAGTGTGTGGTTGTGTGTGTGGCATCAATATGCATATGTGTGTGTTTTGTGGGTAGAGTCCTGTGAGCGTGCGTAGAGTCGGTGCAAAAAAGGTTCAATGCAAATAGTCCGGGTAGCCATTTGATTAACTATTCAGCAGTATTATGGCTTGGGGGTAGAAGCTGTTCGGGAGCCTTTTGGTCTGACTTGGCGCTCTTGTATTGCTTGCCATGAGGTAGGAGAGTGAACAGTTTATGGGTAGGGGTCTTTGACAATTTCCCGGGTCTTCTTCTGACACCGCCTGGTATAGAGTTCCTGGATGGCAGGGAGCTCAGCCCCAGTGATGTACTAGGCCATCCGCACCACCCTCTGTAGCGCCTTGCAGTCGGCTGCCAAGCAGTTTCCATACCAAGCGGTGATGCAGCCAGTCAAGATGCTCTCAGTGGTGCAGCTGTAAAACTTTTTGACTAACCGGTGCCCCCGCCCATTGACTTTGTAGTCTCGCTATTGTTATTTTACTGCTGCTCTTTAATTACTTGTAACTTTTATCTCTTCTTCTTATCCGTAGTTTTTTGAAACTGCATTGTTGGTTAGGGGCTCATAAGTAAGCATTTCACTGTTGTATTCGGCGCATGTGGCTAACAAGATTTGATTTAAATTGGTCGGGAGCCCGTAAAACGGCTGATATCCACTGCAGCGTCAATACCCTTGTTATGCGACTTCAGAACAGACCATAATAACATGCTAATGTACTGTATTTAACATGATCATGTTTTAATTATCGCTCGTTTGTTGTTTTCCTTCAGATAAAGTGGTGCTAAAACCCAACGATATTTCCGTCTTCTCCACACTCAGCATCAACGGCCGTCTATTTGTCTGTCCCAGGGATCAACTGGATTCATTGGTGCGTAAATACCCCTCAAACATATTGCCCAACAAATGACCAATGCAGGAAAACAAGCATTCAGACCCATGCAACTAATTCCCAGAGGTTTTCCTACAAGCTACATCTCATGCAGCTGTTACTATGAAGCATGTTGCATCTCATGTTGTGTTTCTCTAATGGAATATATTTGTTTTAATCGACTGACATATGTTCACTGGCCTGAGGCTACTGTTGCAATTCGACTTGTTATAGTTGTATAACTGTCATTGTAGCTATCAGAACAGTCCTGTATTTCATATCAGTGTTAGTTGTATGATGAAGAAGGATATACAGACAATTGTAACTTATACAGTATATTACGTTTGCGCAATATTTCAGATGCCCTTACCAGAGCAGGAAGGACCCTCCACAGGCTCCATGGGCAGCTTTGAGTTGATGAGCTCTAAAGACCTGGCCTACCAGATGACTCTCTACGACTGGGAACTCTTCCACTGTGTACATGAGGTGCCTCAGACCAATGAGGAATTACTTGATTCTATGGCTGCGTCCTAAATTGCACCCTATTTCCTATACATGTTTCGTGCACTACTTTCGACCCCTGCCTAATGGGGAATAGTGTACCATTCTGGGTGCAGGCTATGTCTTCCTACACTATTCGGCTGTCCCCATAGGATGTAGAACTGTTTTTGGTTCCAGGTAGAACCCTTTTGGGTTCCATGTAGAACACTCTGTAGAAAGGGTTTTACATGGAATCCAAAACTATCTACCTGGAACCAAAAAGGTTTCTTCAGAAGGTTCTAGATGGCACCTTTTTTTCTAAGAGTGTATCAATCAACTATTAAACCAATATATTGATACATTATAATGGAAACTATCAGGGACACGGTCATTGACTTTCTCTCTTGCCCTGTTCTACAGCATGAGCTGATCTACTATACATTTGGGAGGAAGAACTTCAAGAAGACCACGGCCAACATGGACCTGTTCCTCAGGAGGTTCAATGAGATTCAGCTGTGGGTGATCACAGAGATCTGTCTGTGTGCTCAGCTCAGCAAGCGTGTTCAGCTGCTCAAGAAGTTCATCAAGATCGCTGCCCAGTGAGTGGCCCTTGCCTTGTCGCCCTTTCTCTCATGCACGCACGTTTGCGCACACACTGTCTCCGCTGACTGCAGAGCTGTAGTAGTAGAATTGCATACCTGTGTCACTGTCACCCTCCCAATCAATCCCTAAAGGAAAGGTTTAAATGTCAAGATTAACAAATGTGTGAATGGCTGAATGTACAGTGCATTCGTCAAGTATTCAGACCCCTTGAATTTTTCCACATTTTGTTACGTTACAGCCTTATTCTAAAGTTGATTTAAATAGTTTTGTTTTCCCTTATCATTCTACACACAATACCACATAATGACAAAGCAAAAATTGTTTTTTAGAAATGTTTGCAAATGTATTAAACATTTTAAACTGAAATATCACATTTTCATAAGTATTAAGACCCTTTACTCAGTACTTTATTGAAGTGCCTTTGGCAGTGATTACAGCCTCGAGTCTTCTTGGTTATGACGCTACAACCTTGGCATACCTGTATTTGGGCAGTTTCTCCCATTTCTTCTTTGCAGAACCTCTCAAACTCTGTCAGGTTGGATGGGGAGCGTTGCTGCTCAGCTATTTTCAGGTTTCTCCAGAGATGGTTCAATGCAGGAGTGGCTTTGGGTTCAAGTCCGGGCTCTGACTGGATGCTCAAGGACATTCAGAGACTTGTCCCGAAGCCACTCTTGCAATGTCTTGACGGTGTGCTTAGGGTCGTTGTCCTGTGAGTCTTCGCCCCCCCCAGTCTGAGGTCCTGTGTGCTCTCGAGACGGTTTTCATCAAGGATCTCTGTGCTTTGCTCTGTTCATCTTTCCCTCGATCCTGACTAGTTTCCCAGTCCCTGCCGCTGAAAAACATCTGTACAGCATGATGCTGCTACAACCATGCATCACCATAGGGATGGTATCAGGTTTCCTCCAGATGTGACACTTGGCATTCAGGTCAAAGAGTTAAATCTTGGTTTCATCTGACCAGAGAAACTTGTTTCATGGTCGGAGTGCGCTTTACGTACCTTTTGGCAAATTCCAAGCGGGCTGTCATGTGCAGAGGAGTGTCTTCCGTCTGGGTACTCCACCATAAAGGCCTGATTGGTGGAGTGCTGCGGAGATGGTTGTCCTTATGGAAGGTTCTCCCATCTCCACAGAGGAACTCTGGAGCTCTGTCAGTGACCATCGGGTTCTTGGTCACCTCCCTGACCAAGGCCCTTCTCCCCCAATCGCTCAGTTTGGCCAGGTGGCAAGCTTTAGGAAGAGTCTTGGTGGTTCCAAACTTCTTCCATTTAAGAATGATGGAGGCCACTGTGTTCTTTTGGACCTTCAATGCTGCAGAAATGTTTTAGAACCTTTCCCCAGATCTGTGCCTCGACATAATCCTGTCTCAGAACTCTACGGACAATTCTGTCAACCTCATTGCTTGGTGTTTGCGCTGACATGCACTGTGAACTGCGGGACCTTATATAGACAGGTGTGTGCCTTTCCAAATCATGTCCAATCAATTGAATTTACCACAGGTGGACTCCAATCAAGTTGTAGAAACATCTCAAGGATGATCAATGGAAACAGGATGCACCTGAGCTCATTTTAGAGTATCATAGCAAAGGGTATGTGTCACGCCCTGGCCTTAGTATTATTGGTTTTCTTTATTATTTTAGTTAGGTCAGGGTGTGACATGGGGAATGTTTTTGTTTTGTTGGTTTTGGGTGTTGTTTATGGTAAAGGGGTTGTGTATAGTATATGGGTTTGTGTGGAGTACAGGTTTCTAGTATTGTCTATGTAGAACGTTTGTAGCCTGTATGTATGTGCACAACGTTTGTAGCTTCACGTCGTTTTGTTGTTTTGTTAGTTTGTATAGAGTTTTGTGTCGTGTTCATCTTCGTGTTGTTAAATAAAAAAAGATGGCTTATTTTCCAACTGCTGCATTTTGGTCCGTCAATCCGCCACACGATCGTGACAGAATTACCCACCATAGGACCAAGCGGCATGACCAGCGGCAACAGGAGCAATACAAGGATTTATGGACATGGGAGGAAATTTTAGACCGGGAGGTACCAGGAGAATATAACCGCCCCAAAGCTGAGCTGGAGGCAGCGAAAGCAGAGAGGCGGCGATATGAGGAGCTAGCTCGGAGGCAGGAAAAGGAACCTACAAAGGATCTGGGTTACACTACGTGGGAGGAGATCGACAGGTGGGCGATCAACCCAGGGAGAGTGCCGGAGCCCGCCTGGGATTCTCTGGCGCAGTGCGAGGAGGGATACCGGCGAATGGAGGCAGCACGACGAAGCGGTAGGAAGCCTGTGGGAAAACCCAAAAAATGTCTTTGGGGGGGGCTTAAAGGGAGAGTGGCGAAGTCAGGTAGGAAACCTGCGCCTACTCCCTGTAATTACCGTGGAGAGCGAGAGTACGGGCAGACACCGTGTTACGCAGTAGAGCGCACGGTGTCTCCTGTACGTGTGCATAGCCCGGTGCGGGTTATTCCACCTCCCCGCACTGGCAGGGCTAGATTGAGTATTGAGCCGGATGTCATGAAGCCGGCCCTACATATCTGGCCACCAGTGCGTCTCCTCGGGCCGGTTTACATGGCACCAGCCTTACGCATGGTGTCCCCGGTTCGCCTACATAGCCCGGTGCGGGTTATTCCACCTCCCCGCACTGGTCGGGCAACGGGGAGCATTCAACCAGGTAAGGTTGGTCAGGCTCAATGCTCAAGGGAGCCAATACGCCTGCACGGTCCGGTATTTCCGGCGCCACCTCCCCGCCCCAGTTCAGTGCCACCAGTGCCTACACCACGTAACAGGCTTCCAGTGTGTCTCCAGAGCCCTGTTCCTCCTCCACGCACTCGTCCTATGGTGCGTGTCTCCAGCCCGGTATCACCAATTCCGGCACCACGCACTAAGCCTTTTGTGCGTCTCCAGAGTCCTGTGCATCCTGTTGCTGCTCCCCGCATTAGCCCTGAGATGCGTGTCCCCAGTCCGGTACCACCAGTTCCGGCCCCACGCACTAGGCCTAATGTGCGTCCCCAGGGTCCAGTATGCCCTGTTCCTGCTCCCCGCACTAGCCCTGAGATGCGTGTCCCCAGCCCGGTGCCACCAGTCCCGGCACCACGCACCAGGCCTACAGTGCGCCTCAGCCGGCAGGAGTCTGCCGTCTGCACAGCGATGACTGAACTGCTCGTCTCCCCAGCGCCATCTGAGCCATCCGTCTCCCCAGCGCCATCTGAGCCATCCGTCTCCCCAGCGCCATCTGAGCCATCCGTCTGCAATGAGCCTGCAAAGCCGCCCGTCTGCCATGAGCCCACTGAGCCGTCCGCCAGACAGGAGCCGCTAGAGCCGCCAGCCAGACAGGAGCCGCTAGAGCCGTCCGTCAGACAGGATCTGCCAGAGCCGCCAACCAGACAGGATCTGCCAGAGCCGCCAACCAGACAGGATCTGCCAGAGCCGCCAACCAGACAGGAGCAGCCAGATCAGTCAGCCAGCCATGAGCAGCCAGATCCGTCAGCTAGCCATGAGCAGCCAGATCCGTCAGCTAGCCATGAGCAGCCAGATCCGTCAGCCAGCCATGAGCAGCCAGATCCGTCAGCCAGCCATGAGCAGCCAGATCCGTCAGCTAGCCATGAGCAGGCAGATCCGTCAGCTAGCCATGAGCAGCCAGATCCGTCAGCTAGCCATGAGCAGCCAGATCCGTCAGCTAGCCATGAGCAGCCAGATCCGTCAGCTAGCCATGAGCAGCCAGATCCGTCAGCCAGCCATGGGCCATCCCTCAGTCCGGAGCTGCAGTCCCTCAGTCCGGAGCTGCAGTCCCTCAGTCCGGAGCTGCCATTCTTCAGTCCGGAGCTGCCCCTTATCCTGGTACTGCCCCTTACCCTGGTGCTGCCCCTTACCCTGGTGCTGCCCCTTACCCTGGTACTGCCCCTGACCCTGGTACTGTCCCTGACCCTAGTACTGCCCCTGACCCTGGTACTGCCTCTTACCCTGGTACTGCCCCTTAGTCCGGAACTGCCCCTGAATGCAATGGGGTTAAGGTGGAGGGGGGTCGTTTGGAGGAAGCCTAGGAGGTGTTTAGGTACTGTGGTGACGTGGGGACCGCGACCAGAGCCGGAGCCGCCACCGTGGATGGAAGCCCACCCAGACCCTCCCCTAGACTGTGTATGGTGCGCCCGGAGTTTGTTAAATAAAAAAAGATGGCTTATTTTCCAACTGCTGCATTTTGGTCCGTCAATCCGCCACACGATCGTGACAGTATGAATATTATGTAAGGTATTTCTTTTATTTTATACATTTGCAAAAACGTCTAAACAAGTTTTCACTTTCTAATTATGGGGTATTGTATGTAGATTGAGATTTTTTTCTTTGATCAATTTGTAACGTAACAAAATGTGGAAAAAGGGAAGGGGTCTGAGTACTTTCCGAATGACCTGTACATGTATCATTTTGGTAATGACAAGTGTTTCCTTCATGACCCCCTGTGATGACTTAAATTAGTCACACGTAACATGTTACCTAATACGGATAAATCTTTGAACTACTTTCTCTCTAACAGCTGTAAGGAGTATAAGAACCTCAACTCCTTCTTTGCTATTATCATGGGCATGAGCAACCCAGCCGTGAGCAGACTGAGTCAGACCTGGGAGGTGGGTGTCTGTCTGGCTGTCACACTGTCTTTCTGTCTGTCACTGGTATGTCTGTCTGACATTGTGCATCTGTCTGTCCAACAACACTCACATGTGTTTAGCACCTGCCCAAGAATATAATGATTTCAACTATCTGTTAACTTTCCCTGTTACTTGTGTTGACAGAAACTACCCAGCAAATTTAAGAAGTTTTACAGCGAATTTGAAAGCTTAATGGTGAGTACTCTAAACAATTTTTAGTCCCACATCAACCATTCATCCACTCACATAGTCTCTAGCCTTGCTTTCTAAAGCCTTAATTTATTCAGATATTGAATTGAAACGTCCCATTCTTGCATGGTCATTTGTCATCTAACAATGTATGTATGGAGCTGCACCACCCTAGGCTGTGACTGTGATGTGCCCACGTAACGTGGTTGTGGCAGATCTCAGAACAGTGTGAGTATTTCCACAGGACCCGTCCAGGAACCACCGGGCGTACCGACTCACTGTGGCCAAGCTGGACCCGCCCATCATTCCCTTCATGCCGCTGCTGATCAAAGGTCAGTGCAGCCCAACACAGCTCTCTCCCACCGCCTGTATGACACTCCATGTTTTACCCAACACAGCTCTCTCCCACCGTCTACATGAGCCTCCATGTTGTTTTACCCATTATCTTACCTATTGATTGACTATTGAGCGGTTTATCCTCACTGCCTCTTGTGTGAAGAAGTTATTATCAGCAAGTTTTGATCTCTTTTTGGAGTGTCAGCCTGCGACAGTGTGACTAGCTTCTATATTGTTTGCTCTTGTCAATTCCAATCCATATTCTTTTGTCTGTGTTCTATGTGTGCAATCATATTGCTATTATCTTTCCAGACATGACTTTCACTCATGATGGAAACAAGACGTTCATTGACAGTTTGGTCAATTTTGAGAAAATGGTAAGGCCCTCCCTGAGGATATTGATTTTGACATGATATTATATTGGAAGTCTAAAATCATAATGGTAACATCTATTTGTGTTTTTTTGTTTTTCAGCGAATGATCGCTAATACAGTGAGAATAGTGAGATACTGCAGAAGTCTGCCATTCAGTAAGTAAACATAACTGTCTTTTAAAAGAAACGTTCCCAGTCAATTGAATACTAAGTGCTTGGGCGTACAGGACACTGTTTATAATAAAGATGGTATTTCTCTTTCCCATCGTCTCTCAGGTGCAGAACCATCTCAGACCAGTAAGAACCACCCGGACGTGAGGAGCTATGTGCGCCAGCTGACTGTGATTGACAACCAGAGAACACTATCTCAGTTCTCCCACAGACTGGAACCACGCAGGACCTGAAGCTTGGACGGACACTGGACATGTCACATGCTGTTGCTCCACTGCCAACAATAAGCTTGCTTTATATGCTGTACCAGTACACACACATATCCACTCTGCTACATGGAACTTTACATTATTATACAGTATAGTCATGTAAGCTGCAGAGTTCATCAGCTCCACCTTTAACTGTATTTCAAATGTCAGTATCATTTCTGCTTCTTGTTTTCTTTTGTGTATTGTTTTCATTTTTGTTATCAATGGGCAGCAGTCACTCTGCTTTAAATTTCACCAAGTCACTTTCAAATTCATCTCATTCTCATGTCCCTGAAGCTCTATTTGATTCTTTGAAGTCACCAGCCCCATGAAAAGGACACAATCTATAAAGCAAATTGTTGTTTGGAAATAAACATTCATTTGATTATTGTATAATAATCTGTGAGGTTTGTTAAACAGATCACTTTTCCAGATGGAAACATTGGCTCTTACTTCACTCTCTAACCTCCTAAATTTCAAATCCTGATATTCAGATGTGGTTTCCAATCTTTTTTCTAAATCAGATTTGATGCTTTTTATTACACATGTTGTACAATGTGTTCATATATGTATTATGACCTCAGCATGCAATGATTTGAGATGTTGGGCTGGGATATACAGTATGTGAGAACATTCCTCTTTGAAAGTCTCTAAGGTTATGGTTTTCTGCAAACATTTTAGCCATGTGTATTCTGTAAATATTAAAAATGAATTTGTATCTGCTGATGATGCTGTCCATTGATTCATTTAATAATTAGTTAGTATAAATAATTATGAGCTGAAAAAATATTTACAGTAGCCTGAAATAATATTTCAAATACACTTATGCTGTCATAGTATGTCTTTTGATAATAGGAAAACGAATTCAATTCCCTATTATTGCAGGTGTTGGTTGTTGTAACATAGACTGCTACTTCAATTTAATGGTGTCGTTGGAGGTGTACCGTTTTTGCCCATTGAGTGGCGCTGTTGTCATCAGAATTTGTGAAGCTCTTTGAAAGATGTTGGGATACTTCCCTGGTTAATGTCTATGGCTATTTCTCTATAGCGTTCACCACTCAGCCCGAGTCAAGGAAGAAGTTGTGTAACTAGAAATCCCAGTGTGGGGAAATCATACACGTCACGCCCGGTTTCCAGGAAAGTGGGTTCTTTACAGTAGTTCTATGTTTATCTGCAGAAGTTAAGCTACCCATTGGATCTGTCAAACTGAACGTTTCTATTATTTGTTGCACAATTCAAAGGTAGGCTATGTACTAATATCGCATTATGTTTCAGTGAGTAGGCCTACGCGCCATTACATGTTTTAAATTACATACTTTTTTGAAAGTTGTGAATAACAAATTCCATTGTTTTAGTTGTCTGTTTGGCAAAAGCTTTGGTCTCATGCGTGTCATCGAGGAAATAGGTATTCTTGCTTTAAACTCCTGTTGATCCTGAGCTGCTGAAGTGTCTTAATCTGGCTAAATTATATTTAACACAATTTACACTAGCCTATACATATTTTGTGTGTGGTGTATGTATGCAGCATAAACAATAGACCATTCCCTTGTTGAATTATTTACTGTAAATGCCTGGAGGCATTTTGATTATGTAAGTAACCGCAGTGAGACTTCTATTTAGTTTTGCTTCGGGTGGTAGTTTAAACACTGCAGCTTCTCTGGAGCTGAAGTTTGTACTTCCTGATGGGACACAGTATGTAATCATATCCGCCACCGGGATGATATGAATGGGTAAAGCAGACGAGGTTTAACTCAATACATTTGATTATTTCTGCTACATTTGTACATTTTCATCTGTAGAGCTCTGGCAGGTATCCACTTGCCTGCATGTGTTCACATGGGTATTGGTCCATTATTTCAGTGTCTGGGGCAGAGTGTTTACTTTCCAGTGAGGACAGGCAAAAACGAGCTCCAATATCCCTGTAACCCTTCATTCTTAAGTGTCTACAGAAAATGTCGGAGCTGCTCATGTACTGAAAAGATTGGTGTGAAGCTAAGTATAGCATCAATAGCCGTAAATCAGTAGAGAGAATTGGCTCCCCTCTGTGACAATGGAGGCATTTCCTGCTGGGCTAGATAGCAATCCTGATTTAGGTCCAGGTAACAGCCTCTTAAAAGCCATAATTGCTGAGCAGTAAATGGGAAACTTCTGAACAATAACCGAGCTACAATTTCCTGTAATGAAGGGATTCTTTCTTTACAAGATGCATTTAGGTTGATATTTAAAAACAAAGGGAAGTGTGTGTTAATTGTTGTCTGTGGGCAAGAAGTTGGTTTGGTGTTCCATCTACCTATTATTGCACTTTAATTTATATACATTAGGAAGACATAGTCCCTGTTATTTGAATATAGAATTAGAGGTGTGTAGCACCTTTTTTTTTTTTTTAAACAGGTGTGTGGTGATAGTGTGTCATGAAAAGTTTGCAGTGATTCATGGGAGACTACAGGATGCAATCCCTTTAAGACCTCTGCTGTGTCTAGCTTTGTAGCCTTACATGTACTGTACAGACCACTCTAGACTCTGCTGGAACAGTCGGTGACTTTGGCCGTGTGTATTTTGTGCAAAGTGATCACAGTAGAGGGAGAATGCATGCCAGGGATGCCATCCATAGTCCTTATACAAGCAGAGGATCCTGGGACACTCACTTAGTGCGTACTGGTGACTGTGTGGCGTAGGTCTGGGACAGGCGGGCTCGTTGAATGTCCCGTAAATCACTGGCTGAGATCAGGGATATCACGGTGCCACTCCGGGCAGACATAGCCAATGACACAGAGGCCTCCCTGGGGTACTGTTCGCAGCACATCCAGCTTCCCAGTCACACACTCTAATGGTGTCCTCAAGTGTACAGCTGCTCTCAGTTGTGTCACTGGTGCAGGACTTTTACTTTGAGGAATCAGAGTTTGGGGGGGGGGGGGGGGACAAGCCTATGACAGATTTGAGCATGCTTTTTAGTGAACTCTGCTTATTTTACCTCCCCCGCTATCTCCTTCTCTGTGGTCCTCCAGACAGACGTTGAGTTGGGGCTGAGTGTTATTATGAGATGTTGCCTCTTAGTGCCTCCTTCGTGCAAATCAAGTTTGATGACATCCACTTCTACGAGAACTGCGGCGGCGGCAGCTTCGGGAGTGTGTACCGAGCCAGGTGGATCCCTCAGGACAAAGAGGTGGCGGTGAAAAAGCTGCTCAAGATCGAAAATGAGGTAGGAGTCCTAATTGCTGAGGCTTTTCATATACTTTTTAATTGTCGGTATAGTAATCATTTTAATTGCTACCCCATTTAGTGGGTTGTGGTGACTTTTGGTACCCATCAGTCATAGTCGTTATACTCCCCCTCGTTTTGTGCACAGACTTTCACATGCTGTATGCTTTAAAGAACGACTATTGCCAAATGAGGGATCATATTAGGCCCAATTAAAGCATGGGTTATTCTGATTCTGGAGATGTCTTGTAAGTGACAAAAATACATCTGATATACACTACATGACCAAAAGTATGTGGACACCTGCTCGTCAAACATCTCATTCCAAATCATGGGCATTAATAGGGAGTTGGTCCCCCCTTTGCTGCAATAACATCCTCCACTCTTCTGGGAAGGCTTTCCACTAGATGTTGGAACATTGCTGTGGGGACTTGCTTCCATTCAGCCACAAGAGCATTAGTGAGGTTGGGCACTGATGTTGGGCGATTAGGCCTGGCTCACAGTCGGCGTTCCAATTCATCCCAAAGGTGTTCGATGGGGTTGAAGTCAGGGCTCTGTGCAGGCCACTTAAGTTCTTCCACACCGATCTCGACAAATCATTTCTGTATGGACCTTGCTTTGTGCGTGGGAGCATTGTCATGCTGAAACAGGAAAGGGCCTTCCTCAAACTGTTGCCACAAAGTTGAAAGCACAGAATCGTCTAGAATGTCATTGTAAGCTGTAGCGTTAAGATTAAGGGGCCTAGACTGAACCACGAAAGACAGCCCCAGACCATTATTCCTCCTCCACCAAACTTTACAGTTTCACTATGTATTGGGCCAGATAGTGTTGTCCTGGCATCCGCCAAACCCAGATGGTGAAGTGTGAATCATCACTACAGAAAAGGCTTTCCAGAGTCCATGGCGGCGAGCTTCACGCCACTCCAGCCGACGCTTGGCATTGCGCATGGTGATCTTAGGCTTGTGTGGTGCTGCTCGGCCATGGAAACCCATTTCATGAAGCTTCCGACGAACAGTTCCTGTGCTGACATTGCTTCCAGAAGCAGTTTGGAATTCTGTAGTAAGTGTTGCAACTGAGGACAGATGATTTTTACGCACTACGCGCTTCAGCCCTCATCGGTCTCGTTCTGTGAGCTTGTGTGGCCTGCCACTTTTCAGCTGAGCTGTTGTTGCTCCTAGACATTTCCTCTTCACAATAACAGCACTTACAGTTGACCGGGGCAGCTCTAGCGGGGCAGAAATTTGTCAAACTGACTTGTTGGTAAGGTGGCATCCTATGACTGTGCCACGTTGAAAGTCACTGAGCTCTTCAGTAAGGCCATTCTACTGCCAATGTTTGTCTATGGAGATTGCATGGCTCTGTGCTCGATTTTATACAGCTGTCAGCAACGGGTGTGGCTGAAATAGCCAAATCCACTAATTTGAAGGGGTGTCCACATACTTTTGTATATATGGTGTACCTTTTCATACGTATTCTATTTAATATGTCTATTTTGGGGCCTGCAGAAATATTTTCACTGATATCGTACACAATTCTACACAATTTAGATGACAGCTACAGTGCCTTCAGAAAGTATTCATACCCAAGTGATTTATTCCACATATTGTAATATTACAACCTGAATTCAAAATGGATTAAATATTTTAAGAATTCACCCATCTACACACATTACCCCATAATGACAAAGTGAATACATGTTTTCAGAAATGTTTGCAAATAAATTGAAAATTAAATACAAATAAATGTACATAAGTATTCACACACCTTAGTCAATACATGTTAGAATAACCTTTTGCAGTGATTACAGCTGTCAGTCTTTCTGGGTAAGTCTCTAAGAGTTTTTCACATGTGGATTGTCCTATATTTGCCCATTATTCTTTTCAAAATTCTTCAAGCTCTGTCAAATTGAATGGAGATTATTGCTAGACAACTATTTTCAAGTCGCCATAGATTTTCAAACAGATTTGAGTTAAAACTGTAACTCGGCCAGTCAGCAACATTCACTGTCTTCAGTGTAGATTTGGCTTTGTGTTTTAGGTTATTGTCCTGCTAAAAGGTGAATTCCTCTCCCAGTGTCTGGTGGAAAGCAGACTGAAGCAGGTTTTCCTGTCGGATTTTGCCTGTGCTTAGCTCCATTCCGTGTCTTTTTTTATCCTGAAAGACTCCCCAGTCCTTTACGATGACAAGCATACCCATAACATGATGCAGCCACCACAATGCTTAAATATGGAGATTGGTACTCGGTAATGTGTTGTATTGGATTTGCCCCAAACATAACACTTTGTATTCAGGACAAAAAGTGAATTGCTTAATTTTCTTTGCTACATTTTTTTCAGAATTACTTTAATGCCTTGTTGCAAACAGGATACATATTTTGGATTTTTTAAATTCTGTACAGGCTTCCTTATCACTCTGTCAATTAGGTTAGTATTGTGGAGTAACTTCAATGTTGTTGATCCAGCCTCACAGCCATTAAACTCTGTAACTGTTTTAAAGTCATCATTGGCCTCATGGTGAAATCTCTGAGCGGTTTCCTTCCTCTCCGGCAACTGAGTTAGGAAGGACACCTGTATCTTTGTAGTTACTGGGTGGATTGATACACCAATCAAAGTGAAATTAATAACTTCACCGTGCTCAAATGGATATTCAATGTCTGCTTTTTTATTTTTTTACCCATCTACCAATAGATGCCCTTCTTTTTGAGGCATTGGAAAACATCCCTGCTCAATTTAATACATTTTAAATTCAGGCTGTAACACAACAACATTTGGAAAAAGTCAAGGGGTGTGAATAATTTCTGAAGTCATTGTAAATCTTCAGTATATTTTGTTTGTGAATTCTATGTTTGCCTGTGTGTCCCCTGTTCAGGCTGAAATCCTCAGTGTACTGAGCCATCGGAACATCATTCAGTTCTATGGGGCGATCCTTGAAGCACCCAACTATGGAATTGTCACTGGTAAGTCTCTACAACCCTAATCTTGCTAGTTTGTCATGCAATAGTAACCACAGCTATTATCTTCTCAGCAAATTCAGACCACGTTTATATCTATCGTGTTAATGGAAAACCAACAAACACCATCTGTTCATACTTGTTTCACAGCTATTTTGTTTGCTTAGAACTGAATGGTGCTGTGGTCTATATTAACACATTAGTTAGTAGATGGCTTTATGGTTCAGTAAGATTACATGTTGCTGGCTTTTTGTTCATGTTAGCGACTGATGTTTTTAGAGTTCATACCATGTGACAGTCCTCACCGTGTGGTATGGGAAACCCCTCCCTGTGCATATTCTGAGTATCCCATCACATGGCAGTCATTGGCAGACTCAATACTCCCATGGTTAGGATGTTAGCTATTAACTGTTCAGCCATTGAGTGGTGAATGACACTGCCGTTGATAGAAATAGTGCTCACTAGATATCTATTTACTGTATTGATTTATACTTTGTGGATTTTCACCTTTCATTTACTAATAGGAGTTTTACTACTTAGTGTACGCCTCCATTTCTTCCCTTATCTCTTCCTTAGGGGTTTTTAAGCATGCAACTGCACTTATGGTGAACTCTTGTCTGCAGCCTTGCCTCAGACATGATTCTATCTTTGTTCTCTATAGATAATTTTTGGGGGCAAGCTTGAAGGACAATAACACTCAAAAACAATATTTTGGTATTTGTTTCATTAACACATTTTTCAAGATATAGAACTTTCAAAATACAGAAAGTGATGATGTGTCCAAACACACTCTGTGTTTTGAGAGCTATATATCTTGAAAACTTGATTGCTGACATGAAAAACATGTTGGGACTGTATCAACAGTGGACTAATGAAACAAACAAAAGTGGTATTTTCCTTTAAGTTTTTGCAGTTTGGCCTTAAAGTGACGTAAGCAATCAGGTTATTTTGGAAGTGTCCAACCAATACTTTTAGGATGATTTCCACAAATGACATTTAACTACATGTACTCTTTCCCATTCAATGTCAGGCCAACCACTCCCATGCTTACTCCACCTGCTCTTGCTCTTCTCCCATAGATCGTGAAACGTTGTTGTGTGGAAACATGCAGCCCTAGTTGAAAAAAAGAAAAGAAATCACATTGTATAAGCATTGTGCGACTTCATGGATTGATGAATTGGAAAATATCTTTGTTAAAATCAGGTATTGCTCAGACAGGAAAACAGATGCCCCTTTGATGTTTCCTCTGTCTGTTTATGTCTTATAATACAGCCACATTTGCCCTTTAGTCGCTACGAGGCAGTAATGTTCAAATCTTTCACAGTGTTCTCCGACTTTGCATTTCACTCCTCCAGCCAGTGTTACATGAGTGCGAGAGATGGGGTTGGCTCAGTGTTTCTGTTGCAGTCGTTTTGCTGTGGCTCTGCTCCATGGCAAAGTCATTGCCGCCTCGCCCAAAAAATAAGCAACATGAACAAATATTTCTGCCGAGGCGCACTTTGAAGATAATAGAACAGTCCGCATTTACTTTTCCTCTGTAAACAAAAGGAGTAATGAATAGAAAAATCTGACAACCCCGTAGTAGAATAGTTTATCTATTTACCTTGTTGTGTGTTCTATGCTAGATAAATATTCATCTCGAGGTGCATTCAAATTACGAGTGCCATAGGGATGGAAACATGCATTCTGACAAGCAGTCAATGCACAACAATTCTTGCAATTTGCGAAAACAGCAGTTTTAATGGCCTTTATCAAAAAGAGGGGGCTCCCAGCTTTCCATTCTTGATTTATTTATTTCTCAACCTAAATATGTGCCAACTGCACCATTTTAAACCCAGAGACTTTAGCAGCTGCACTGTTAAGGTTACTTCTCTGCAATTCACTGTGAGTGCACAGGGGAGAGTGGGGCTATATGTAACAATGGTCAATTGGAGTGACTTAAAACATTGTGATGAGACAGATTACATTTTTTGTTGAGCAAGAGTAGTGGCAACCAGGGTGACATGATGTGGTTTTTGTAAAAAGTACAGCCTTATACCAGGTGGCGGATTACCCCATTATATTATATTCACTGTTTATGCAAGTTTTTTGGGACATAAAATCAATCAATAGGATGCTAACTATTTAAAAGATCACATTTGAGATCTGGCTAATGATTAGCCTGATGGGCTAAATGTAGATAGGCAACCCCATGCTTCAGCCTTTTTATCTATAGCCACTATGCTGCATCAGTTGGGCTACTGATGATAATGCTTATTGCAAATAGCATACCTGATAATATGCATGGTCCAATATGTTACAATTATTTTAACAAATCATTTTACCAATATGCTATTGGGCTCATTTCTAGACGTGGAAATTACATTTTACATGGTGTCAGTTTTGGATTAGAATGTTATTTTAAAAGGTCACCAGAACTTTTCAGTTCTTATACACAACCACCCCCCCGCAATATCCAAAGGAAACACTGGGTCGGCTGGTTGTCAAGGAGCTGCTGTCTCTATTTATCAAAGCAGAATCTAATTAGCACCAGATAAAGGAAAGTGTTTTATGACAATTCTGATCATGCCATTTCCACATTCATCAGCTCAGTTATACATTTCTCCTGTCTGCTCATATATCAGGGGCTGGTGTCTCCGCTATCTAACAAACAATGTCTATCAGGAGATGACATTTGTCTCGGCTGACCCACGTGACATCGTGTTTGTCAATAACTACCTACATTTACTGGAGGAAAGCAAACTTTTTTATGTCATAACACCTTATATCGTTATTCCTTTGAGTTTATGATTCATACTCACGTTGAGGGGGCTATACTGTGGTGGACAGCAAAACTTTGTATGATAAAAGCAGTTCAGGAAGTTGTATTATCTATTAAATTTGCCACTCTTAGAAAAAAGGGTTCCAAAATGGTTCTTCGGCTGTTCGTATAAGATCACTCTTTTTGGTTCCAGTTAGAACCCTTTTGAGGTTATACCTGGAAAGGTTGTTGGTTTGAGGTTTCCCTCTTTGGAAAGGGTTGTACATGGAACCCAAAAGCGTTCTGCCTGGAACCAAAAAGGGTTCTTCAAAGGATTCTCCTATGGAGACAGCTGAAGAACCCTTTTAGGTTCTAGATAGGCCATTTTTTAAGAGTGTAGTATAGTTTTTATACAGTACCCAAGACAAATCTGTGAGTTAATTTGACCATTGGATAAAAAGATACTGCTTATATGCTGCAATGTGGGTTGGATTGAATTGAGCCCCTGATCTTCATTTTCAAGGTGATGATTGCACTTTTCTTCCCAACACAATACCGCAATAAATGTGAATAGCTTATTAAATGTGAGTCCACATTTCAAAGATGTATTTTGTGCTCCATGGGGGATTCGAACTTACTCTGCAAGTGCAACACAATCTCACACTCAATTCGTGCAAATATATACAAAAGTATTTCAGCAGATTTTGTGCGTTTTTAATTCCTTTGAAAATACACACATTTTTGTGTGACTTAAATCATAGGAAAATACACAACTCTTTGTGCGACTACATTCATAGGAAAATACATTTTTGGCGGGCAAACTTCGGGAACAATATTTTGAAAGTTATTGGAGCTGTCTTTTTTTGTATCCTAAATGTATTTATATAAAAAAAACTATTTTAACAACCCAATATTGTTAATAAGCCAGGTTGTCACCGAAATACTTATAATAAGCCTTCATTTTGAATTTCTATTAATGCCAATTCTGTTTTCTATGCTTGTTTTCGCTTAATAGTTTGGGATACTGGTGGTATGTCGGATTTTATGAGGGTTGCTAGATTGGAGTAAAAAGCTGTGTTTGTCTTTTTTTTTGTGGTATCGATGGAGGTATTTGATTTGGGAATGGGGATACAGTTTCATGATGGGAAATGAATGAATCAATAAATGTGGGCAAACAGAAGACCTGTTGCAATAGATGTTAGGAACTTAGTGCCTTACCTGTCACGGATCCCTGCGGAACTGTCATTATGCACACCTGGTCCCTATTCCCTTTGATTAGTAATTGTATAAGTGTGCCCTTTGTTCACCATTGTCCTGTCGATTATTGTTCCAATGTCCGTTGGTTCGTGTGAGTACCTGTGCTATGTTGTTTTGGCTTTCGTGCCACGTATATTGTGCAGATGATTACAGATCTCGTCCCGTGTGATAATCATTGTGCGATTGTGTATTTATTCGAGGTACTCCTCACACTTGTGTTTTATATACGTGTTTGTTTGGTCTTCGATCCCGGGGCCTTTTCACGGCACGCTGTAATTTGGGAAATTAAAAACCCTATTACACATCCCTGCACCTGTCTCCCGATCTCTTCATACCGACGTGACATTACCACTCTGAGCTAACTGTCCAGAGCCACATTTGCTAACGATGCACATACTGTAGTTTTATTATCAGAGTGCCAGTGGACTTCTGGTAAGGATGCTTTAGTGAGGAAGTGTTGGGATCAGGTACAACTATGTTAACCCACCCCCAAAATTAATATTTATGAGCAATTCACACCTGTATAAAAAATATTTGAAGGGGTTAGGCAAAGGCTGAAATTGGGGTTGAGAGTAACCCTTAAGACCACAATGAAATCTGTAGGTCTTGGTGTTCGTATCTAAACCACATAATGTAAAAGATTAGATCTATAACCTACATCCTTCCTGGATTTATATTAGGGCATAATATGGTCAGGTCAATTCATTTTATTAATTACAAGTACAGGCCTGGTTCCTTCCCTCAACCGTGATTCTTGTTTGCACTATTATCTGTGGTGAGATAGGAATGTATGTTGTGCAAACATCAGACTCCCACTAGTCTAGTTGATATCAGATAATGTCAATTTTAGCCATCTGTCTTTGTCAGGTGAGGCCACTCTATAGTTCATGGCGCGACAGGAGAGCTGTGTGTCTGTCTGTCTCTGTGTCTCCCCGGTACTGAAGTGTCTCAGTGATTTAACAATGATTATTGGCAGTGCTTGTGGCCTTTTTATAAGGAGGTGTTGCATGGACTATCAAAGCATCCTACTTCCACATGATGCTTCTGTTATTGCTATGTTAGTGTGTTTCCCTTCACTACTGGTCTGGGGAAAGTATGCATTAGAGTAATATGATGGGTCTGATCCTTCTTGAACATTATAGAAAAATAATTTTACAGGGATATAGTTTTGACATTGATAGTTTAAAGGGTGACTGCACTTCCTGATTTGGCCTTGTTTTCCATCATTGTTCATTAAGAAATGCTAGCGGTCATGAGTGTGTGTGGGTCTGATGTGGGTGTTTCTTGGGTGTGTCTTTGCCATTCAATCACAAGGCCAGTAGTGAGTACAGTGAGATAAGCTAAGCTAGCTTGGCAAAGAGATCGACGTTCAGGACTTCTCCTCTCCTGACTGACCATCTTAAGATGGTCAGCTAATTCAGTTCTATGTGTAGGCTAAAATCAAATCATTCAAATCAAATCAAATTTTATTAGTCACATACACATGGTTAGCAGATGTTAATGCGAGTGTAGCGAAATGCTTGTGCTTCTAGTTCCGACAATGCAGTAATAACAACAAGTAATCTAACCTAACAATTCCACAACTACTACCTTATACACGCAAGTGTAAAGGGATAAAGAATATGTACATAAAGATATATGAATGAGTGATGGTACAGAACGGCATAGGCAAGATGCAGTACATGGTATAGAGTACGGTATATACCTATGAGATGAGTACTGTAGGGTATGTAAACATAAAGTGGCATAGTATAAAGTGGCTAGTGGTCCATGTATTACATAAGATGGCAAGATGCAGTAGATGATATAGAGTACAGTATATACATAAGAGATGTGTAATGTAGGGTATGTAAACATTATATTAGGTGGCATTGTTTAAAGTGGCTGGTGGTACGTTTTTACATAATTTCCATCAATTCCCATTTTTAAAGTGGCTGGAGTTGAGTCAGTATGTTGGCAGCGGCCGCTAAATGTTAGTGGTGGCTGTTTAACAGTCTCTCGGTCCCTGCATTGATGCACCTGTACTGACCTCGCCTTCTGGATGATAGCGGGGTGAACAGGCAGTGGCTTGGGTGGTTGTTGTCCTTGATGATCTTTATGGCCTTCCTGTGACATCGGGTGGTGTAGGTGTCCTGGAGGGCAGGTAGTTTGCCCCGGGTGATGCGTTCTGCAGACCTCACTACCCTCTGGAGAGCCTTGCGGTTGTGGGCGAAGCAGTTGCCGTACCAGGCGGTGATACAGCCCGACAGGATGCTCTCGATTGTGCATCTGTAGAAGTTTGTGAGTGCTTTTGGTGACAAGCCGAATTTCTTCAGCCTCCTGAGGTTGAAGAGGCGCTGCTGCGCCTTCTTCACAACGCTGTCTGTGTGGGTGGACCAATTCAGTTTGTCCGTGATGTGTACACCGAGGAACTTAAAACTTTCCACCTTCTCCACTATTGACCCGTCGATGTGGATAGGGGGGTGCTCCCTCTGCTGTTTCCTGAAGTCCACAATCATCTCCTTTGTTTTGTTGACGTTGAGTGTGAGGTTATTTTCCTGACACCACACTCCGAGGGCCCTCACCTCCTCCCTGTAGGCCGTCTCGTCGTTGTTGGTAATCAAGCCTACCACTGTAGTGTCGTCTGCAAACTTGATGATTGAGTTGGAGGCGTGCATGGCCACGCAGTCGTGGGTGAACAGGGAGTACAGGAGAGGGCTCAGAACGCACCCTTGTGGGGCCCCAGTGTTGAGGATCAGCGGGGTGGAGATGTTGTTACCTACCCTCACCACCTGGGGGGCGGCCCGTCAGGAAGTCCAGGACCCAGTTGCACAGGGCGGGGTCGAGACCCAGGGTCTCGAGCTTGATGACGAGTTTGGAGGGTACTATGGTGTTAAATGCTGAGCTGTAGTCGATGAACAGCATTCTCACATAGGTATTCCTCTTGTCCAGATGGGTTAGGGCAGTGTGCAGTGTGGTTGCGATTGCGTCGTCTGTGGACCTATTGGGTCGGTAAGCAAATTGGAGTGGGTCTAGGGTGTCCGGTAGGGTGGAGGTGATATGGTCCTTGACTAGTCTCTCAAAGCACTTCATGATGACGGAAGTGAGTGCTACGGGGCGGTAGTCGTTTAGCTCAGTTACCTTAGCTTTCTTTGGAACAGGAACAATTGTGGCCCTCTTGAAGCATGTGGGAACAGCAGACTGGGATAAGGATTGATTGAATATGTCCGTAAACACACCAGCCAGCTGGTCTGCGCATGCTCTGAGGACGCGGCTGGGAATGCCGTCTGGGCCTGCAGCCTTGCGAGGGTTAACACGTTTAAATGTTTTACTCACCTCGGCTGCAGTGAAGGAGAGCCCGCAGGTTTTGGTAGCGGGCCGTGTCAGTGGCACTGTATTGTCCTCAAAGCGGGCAAAAAAGATATTTAGCCTGTCTGGGAGCAAGACATCCTGGTCCGCGACGGGGCTGGTTTTCTTTTTGTAATCCGTGATAGACACAAGAGGTATGTGGCAGGGTCTACAGTCTGAGCTGTTGAATTGCGATTCTATTTTGTCTCTGTACTGGGACTTTGCCTGTTTGATAGCCTTGCAGAGAGAATAGCTACACTGTGTGTATTCGGTCATGTTTCCGGTCACCTTGCCCTGGTTAAAAGCAGTGGTTCGCGCTTTCAGTTTCACGCGAATGCTGCCGTCAATCCACGGTTTCTGGTTTGGGAATGTTTTAATCGTTGCTGTGGGTACGACATCGTCAATGCACTTCCTAATGAACTCGCTCACCGAATCAGCATATTCTTCAATGTTGTTGTTGGACGCAATGCGGAACATATTCCAATCCGCGTGATCGAAGCAGTCTTGTCTGTTATGTTTAACCAAGCTGACAGCAGCTAGCTAGCATAGCTCTACTATTATTCTGACATTTCACATTCTTAAAATAAAGTGGTGATCCGAACTGACCTAAAACAGGGAATTTTTACGGGGATTAAATGTCAGGAATTGTGGAAAATGGAGTTTAAATGTATTTGGCTAAGGTGTATGTAAACTTCCGACTTCAACTGTATATATGTATATATACACAAACTCCCAGTAATGGGTTGTTTTATTTATATACAGTGGGGAGAGCAAGTATTTGATACACTGCCGATTTTGCAGGTTTTCCTACTTACAAAGCATGTAGAGGTCTGTCATTTTTATCATAGGTACACTTCAACTGTGAGACGGAATCTAAAACAAAAATCCAGAAAATCACATTGTATGATTTTTAAGTAATTCATTTGCATTTTATTGCATGACATAAGTATTTGATACATCAGAAAAGCAGAACTTAATATTTGGTACAGAAACCTTTGTTTGCAATTACAGAGATCATACGTTTCCTGTAGTTCTTGACCAGGTTTGCACACACTGCAGCAGGGATTTTGGCCCACTCCTCCATACAGACCTTCTCCAGATCCTTCAGGTTTCGGGGCTGTCGCTGGGCAATACGGACTTTCAGCTCCCTCCAAAGATTTTCTATTGGGTTCAGGTCTGGAGACTGGCTAGGCCACTCCAGGACCTTGACATGCTTCTTACGGAGCCACTCCTTAGTTGCCCTGGCTGTGTGTTTTGGGTCGTTGTCATGCTGGAAGACCCAGCCACGACCCATCTTCAATGCTCTTACTGAGGGAAGGAGGTTGTTGGCTAAGATCTTGCGATACATGGCCCCATCCATCCTCCCCTCAATACGGTGCAGTCGTCCTGTCCCCTTTGCAGAAAAGCATCCCCAAAGAATGATGTTTCCACCTCCATGCTTCACGGTTGGGATGGTGTTCTTGGTTGTACTCATTCTTCTTCCTCCAAACATGGCGAGTGGAGTTTAGACCAAAAAGCTCTATTTTTGTCTCAGACCACATGACCTTCTCCCATTCCTCCTCTGGATCATCCAGATGGTCATTGGCAAACTTCAGACGGGCCTGGACATGCGCTGGCTTGAGCAGGGGGACCTTGCATGCGCTGCAGGATTTTAATCCATGACGGCGTAGTGTGTTACTAATGGTTTTCTTTGAGACTGTGGTCCCAGCTCTCTTCAGGTCATTGACCAGGTCCTGCCGTGTAGTTCTGGGCTGATCCCTCACCTTCCTCATGATCATTGATGCCCCACGAGGTGAGATCTTGCATGGATCCCCAGACCGAGGGTGACTGACCGTCATCTTGAACTTCTTCCATTTTCTATTAATTGCGCCAACAGTTGTTGCCTTCTCACCAAGCTGCTTGCCTATTGTCCTGTAGCCCATCCCAGCCTTGTGCAGGTCTATAATTTTATCCCTGATGTCCTTACACAGCTCTCTGGTCTTGGCCATTGTGGAGAGGTTGGAGTCTGTTTGATTGAGTGTGTGGACAGGTGTCTATTATACAGGTAATGAGTTCAAACAGGTGCAGTTAATACAGGTAATGAGTAGAGAACAGGAGGGCTTCTTAAAGAAAAACTAACAGGTCTGTGAGAGCTGGAATTCTTACTGGTTGGTAGGTGATCAAATACTTATGTCATGCAATAAAATGCAAATGAATTACTTAAAAATCATACAATGTGATTTTCTGGATTTTTGTTTTAGATTCCGTCTCTCACAGTTGAAGTGTACCTATGATAAAAATTACAGACCTCTACATGCTTTGTAAGTAGGAAAACCTGCAAAATCGGCAGTGTATCAAATACTTGTTCTCCCCACTGTATCTTTCAACTATGCTATAATGTTCAACGTACAATTTCTATCTAATCGAATATAATCTACAGATTGCGTGTTGAAGATAAATACTTTTACTAAGAGTATTAGTAATTGACTGACCCGGTCTCTCCAGATCGCCTAACAGTACTATTTCTAGGGTAGATTTTTGATCAATGCTATGCATTTTCAGCCATTTCTGAGACCAGAAACAGGCTACCTAAGGGCAATACCAAAATAAATGGTCTATTGATTCTGTATCCTCACAACAAAATCTGCAGAGATTGTATCCTCACAACTAAATCTGCAGAGCTTCGATTATTTTATGCCCCAAATGGTGGTTAAGTTATTAATTACACTTTGGATAGTATATCAATACACCTAATCACTACAAAGATACAGCTGTCCTTCCTAACTCAGTTGCCAGAGAGGAAAGAAACCACTCAGGGATTTCACAATGAGGCCAATGGTGACTTTAAAATAGTTAGAGTTTAATGGCTGTGATAGAAGAAAACTGAGGCTGGATCAACAACATTGTAGTTACTCCACAATACTAACCTAAATGACAAAGTGAAAAGAAGGAAGCCTGTACAGAATAAAACTTTTCCAAAACATGCAT